>NW_012149408.1:1440481-1512087 GCF_000956105.1 Propithecus coquereli
TGTGGTTTTGACTCACGAGGCAGGGACTTGAGTGCCCAGGACGATCACTGAGGTCTCTCCACTCTGCGTGGGCCCGAACGCGATTGCCTCCCAGTTCTGTGTAACCCCTGTCTTCCAGCCCCTATCAGCTTTTGGCCTGCAGCTGTGGTCCTCTCCTAGGCTACCTGGAATCTCATCCTGTGGGACAGTTGCTCACCCCTTTGATAAGGACCAACAAGAAAACTTAGGACAGACATCTCGGGCCCCTATTCAGTGCAGCTTTCTGCTTTCAGGTCCACTGCCACAGATTCTGGCTATTAGAACAGACCTCAGCTCTGACCTCTGCATCTTCCAATCAGTGAAGCGCCGTTGTCTGCCTGAGATCCACCTGCTGCAGCGCTTTCAGCAAAGCACTCCCACATAGAGAGCTGGGCAGGTGTGGTGCTTACCTTGTGTGTCTCCCTCCTCTCCAGCATCACAGTACTCTGCTGTCTGTTGTCAAGGCCTAGAACAATTGGTCTCTATATTTGGTCCATATAGTTTTGGGGTTTACTTTTGTTTTTGTTTTTGTGCTTTTGCTTTTGTTTTGCAGAAAAATGAGTTTGCTACCAGTTTACTCCATCATAGACAGTAGAGGAAGTATCTTTTGAAATAAAAAATATATATCTATTAAAATCAGATAATTTATCATAATGTCAGATCATTCCTATGATGTAAAATTATTCTTGAAGACAAACTTTATATATTTTATTTAAAAAAAAATAAATTCTATTTGTGTGGCCAGAACTGCTAATACACCAAATCTCAAAATTAGATGTGGTTTGGCAATCAGATATTCTCTATTTTCCATGTAGATTGAAACATCTCGGGACATTTTGAACTATAAAATTTAATCTTTTAAATGAACTCCTGCCAAATTGTTATTAAAACGGATCTATTTTGTTAGAATGAAATGTAAAGATGTTTTCTGAGGGGAGGATATAAAACAATAAATAACAAGCAAATTACCCAGTGCCTAGACCAGCACTGGGCACATTAGAGTCACTCAGTAAAAATTTGCTAATCTGGGTAATAGATGGATGGATGATATTTTAGAAAGGGATGAATCTCTTTTAATATCTTATACTATTTAGTTTGAAAAGTAAATAGGTAATTTAAATACATATGCATCCTTCTCTTATATAAATGAATGTGTATTTGGTGTGTATAGATGTATGTTTACATACTTGTGTATAAATTCACAGAAATACATGGCAATGGCCTTCTCTGTTCACTGATGTATAGTGATAATCAAAATTAGGGATAAAAGCATTCAATTGCTTGAAAAATAAATAATTACAATGCACTGTATATCTGACTATAACATCACTTGTAATTGCATGCTCAGTTTGTATTTTGGAGAAGTATAATACAGATTGAGGAAATGAATCTAGTGGCTTACTATTATTCACAATATTGAAGTGCCCCAATAAATTTCCAACCCAGTCATCTTAAAATGTTGGTTTTATCTAGAGTGTTATGCTGTGATATTAAGCTTAAGAAAGTAAGTCATTATTACTGAAATTGGTCTTTGTGAACATTACCCTTAAACTATGCGCTAGCATAATAAGTGAGAACCTTCACTGAAGACAAAATTTCTAAGCTGCAAAGATAAGCAAAAGTAAACCCTTTGCGTAAGTGTTGATGCTTTTCTGCCCGAGTGAAGCACTTGTTATTACAAATATTTTGTTTTTGTCAAGTACCTATTCTGCTTTGTCCACATTGCTTGGTGGCCTGACCCTGCAGTCTGAAATTTAAGTGGCCAGAATTACTTTGAAATTTGATCGTCTCAGTATCCTGGGTACTGCTGTTAAATTGGGAGCTCCCTCCACACCCTGCAAGACTTACTTTCCAACTGCCTGGACTCTAAAATCATGGTTTAATAGAATCTTTGTTCCAAGAGGACTCTGAAGTTTCATTAAGGATAAAGCAACCTATAATAATAATGCTTTAATACAGTTATGTCCAGCAGTTAAGTCAAAGTATGATAAAAGTGAGAGAAAGCAATTGGTTTTTGGTTGTTCAGTTGTGGTTAAATTTTTATTTTATCATCTAACTCTTTGAGATGCTGGAGATTTTATTAGTCTGGGACAAAGTGTCATGTTTATTAAATGGCAGACAATTACATCAATAGGGTATCAAGGCCCATATGCTTTTTTGTATGTTGAAAACAGTATCATTGGTTATATGATATTTCCAGGTTCTTCTAACTCTTATGATTTATTCCTCCCTTGGGACTGGAATTAGGGATTGAGCAGGTTCCAAAATGAGGCTGAAATACACAGATGGTATGAATCAAGGCACAGATGAATGAGGGAGTCACACATTTTAGTGGTGAGCTATCACCAGCATCCTACATTTGAGAGATTTATACTTTAAAAAGTTGAGAGGCAGGAGGGGGGGAAAGAAAAAATTGAAAGCCCTTGCCTTTAATAGTATCCTCCATCCATATTTCTTTATTCTGCAAAATGCTCCTAAAAACTAAAACATAAGAATATTCTGAAATTACTCTGAATGAAAGTCTGAATCTCGTGGTCCTCTTAAGTTATATTAGACTTTTTCTGATATAGTTCACTGATTGTCATTAATTTTATCATACACTAACAATTTCCTGCTGGTTTTCACAGGAACAAACAAGCGATGTTTCACTTGCGTACAAAGCATTTACTGAAAGCCGGTTAGGTAGCAAGCACTGCACTAGGTACTGATGATGAATATAGCAAGATAATTTAACATGTTGCAGCACCTTTACCTGGTATTGTCTTGGGTAGTTTTAGAAATAGCCCCGTGAATTAGGACCCCAGCTCCCTAAGGCCACGATGCCCACAGAATAGAGCCATGAACTCAGATTGAGAGCTGGGATTGTGCTGGAATCACCTCAAGCCCTTGACAGGACAAGGGAAAGTACAGTGCTTTGATCCCGATTAGGTGCCCGGCCCTGAGCTGGACACATGACCTGTAGCCAGGTCATTTAGCCCCCAGGACAAGTTGATGACTGGGTGTTATCATCCGCATATGCACAGTGGGACTCGGGTTCTGCCTGCCCAGATCTGTCTACCTGCCTCGGGATCCCAAACTCTACCAGACCACTGTGGCCATCTCCCAGCTACCCAGCCACACCAGCAGCTTCCTCTTTCACGTGCATTCATTCATTCATTCATTCAGGTGTGCATGCTCAGCCTCCCGAATCAGGAGGTCTCTATGCCCGGTCCACGCAGCAGGTCTCTGAGCGCGACCCGGTGCCCGCCCTGCCACTCTCTCTGGTCTCTGATCCACCACTTTGCCACCCAGACGTTGAGTCGGGGTCCTCAGGCTCTGGTTTCAAGGGAGGCTTTATTTACATCCCGGTATTTTATCAAGTTGTTACTCCTGCAAGCAAATGGAGCTGACCAAACAAAGTTATCTCTTTGAAGAGGTACAGACACTCAGACCCCTGTTTTTGTGGATTCCTTGGGTTCTTCGTCTGTCTCTGATATCTAAATGCTGTTCTGGCCAAGAACAGAGGCCCTGACACAACATACCTCATTAATGCAGCCACTGCCTGTCTGCAGGAGAGCGAGCCTGTGGTCTCAGCAACAGTCCTCACAGAAGCAGACATGGGAGCATCGTTGCTTGTTACCTGCTGAAGAAGATGTGAGCTAGACAAAACACTGACCACCAACATGACACGTTTACCCTGATAGGCTTGATGGTCCTGGGGGACTCAAAAGACAAGAGAAAATTCAAAAGAAATTTAAGAGCATTGTAAACACATGAGATATTTATGGATAGCTCAAAATAAAAGCAATTGATATCTGAATTAAAACATTGAAGGTTTACTTGTTAATCTTCTGAGTTTTCAAAAGCTGATTTATTAGTGAGAGAGATATAGGCAGGAAAAATATGAGGCTGTGTTTTTAATAAATACCTTAATTTCTAAATGTGTAATTACATTTAAGGAGGATATTCAAGAACTACTACTATTTTACCTTTTTTGAAGGTAAAATTAAGATGGATTATTAAAAATAAACCCCTCATGAGATGACTCACACAATTGTGGAATGAGATCACCATGCAGAGAATGCCATCGTTCTGGCGGAACTGTATTGACATGTTCCAGTGTGTTGCTTTTCTTGTAATACGAATCACCCAGTAGATGCAGCCATTAAATTTCTTGGGAAATAATGCAGCACTCGTTCAAATATTCCCTACAGTTGTGCAGACAATTTAAGGAATGTTTTCATCTTGTCCAGTCGAAGCTACAGCCAGCATTCCGGAAGATTCTATCATTTCACAAGTCCTACTGTTTGCCCTTCACTAAGACATTCCTTGGGACTCAAAGGATGTGAAAATAAAACTAATTCCTTATGCTTGGAGAGCCTTCTGTAGTTTATAAATATCAGACCTTGTTTTAGTTTCCTGCAAGATCAGCCCAGCCATGTGGGTCTTCCTTCCTTTGCACACACCCTTCATTCTTGAATCTTTCATTCACATGTCCTTCCCCCTTGTAGGCTGCCCACTTTCCTCCTGACAAACTCCCCTGGCTCAAGCATTGACTTAGACATGGTGCCTTCTCTGACTGCATCCCTGAGCCTTCCGGGCTAAGCCTGTTCTCCTCCTGAGAAGCTCACCCTGCACTCTGCTCTCCTCTCTGCGGGGGCACACCGCTTTCCACATGCACCGTGTGCACCCTCTTTGTTCTTCAAGGCCAAACTTAACAGTATAGGTGGAACCTTTTGCCCAGCAAGATGCCTCCCATACTTTTTATCAAAGGTTTGGGGATAGAGGATACATGGATGAAGGGAGGGAGGGAGGGAGGGAGGGATGGATGGATGGATAAGCCAACAAGTGTCCTAATCATCTTTAATTTAAAAAGGAAGATTCAGAGGTGGAGAGGTTAGTGGGAGGTGGGGTTGAGAAGAATATAAAGTGTTAAATTTAGGGGTCTTTTTAATCTTAATTTTTTATAGTTTTCTGAAATGTCTGGATTAAGCATATTTTACTTTTTTAATTAGAAAATATAATTTTCATTGAATGGGTAATGACTAAGTACAAATAAAGTTTCAGGGGTGGAATTAATTTGAACCAAGTCTATAATATGGGTCTATTCACTCTATCTTGTGAATCTCTTGCTAAGTAAACATCCATTTTTAACTTCTATCAGTTGTTTTTCCCTTAAACTTTTCAGTGATATTTATCATAGATTTACGGACAGCATGTAATAACAGTATGTAATACTAATGACTCTTTTTTCTTTAGGACATCTGTAAAGCTCTGTGGTGCCATCGGATCGGAAGGAAATGTGAAACTAAGTTTATGCCGGCGGCAGAAGGCACTGTTTGTGGGCACGACATGGTAAGAAGCCAAGGCTGGGTGCAGCACCATAGGCAGGTGTCAGTCTTTCGATCCGCGCGCCTTTCCTCCTCTCGCACTGGTATTTTCTAAACCTGTATTTCTCCTACGCATGTGTAGGTATCTACATGTCTATCAACACTGTTTTTATTTTATACTGATACTATGAAAAGGACTCCTTTTCTCACTTTTGTGAAAGTATAATTGAGGAGCCATCTGGAATTCATAGACATGGAAGTCAGACAATAGGCGGTGACTGAATTGATTTAATAAGGGGAAACATGAAAATGTGATCCCCGTTTAACCGTGTAAAGGACCAGCATTGGCTAGCACTGCAAAAGCTTTGGCGCATCCGTTTGAAGAGCCTGGAACAGACCATTTTGACCTGTTGTTGCTCCTGTGACGAGAGATAGAGCTGTGATGGGGAATAGAGGAACTATGCAGGGTAGCAGGTTTGTTACTCAGTGGTATGGAATGACAATTTTGTCATTAAAACTTAAAAAATAAATTATCTTAACACTCAAGGGAATATTTTAATTCTTTTGGTCTAACCTATGATTGTATTTCTTTCAGAATATAAAAGACTATTTATTGATAAGGATAGAAAAATACTGAACCCAAATTGTCACTGTAACCATTTTTGCTTTTTATGTATTTGACCTTTTTAGTGACATTAATGAATATGAAGGAGAAATACATGCCTGAATATCATTGATTTGTGGTTTAAATTCTGAATAAACTACATCGCTTCCTAAACATATTTAACTGTGAGTACAGACAGGAAATTTGCAATGTTAACAAGCACTGCTAACATCCTTTCGGTTAAACCGTGGCGATGCTGATTGAGGAGCACAGAGGTGAGGGGTGTGTACTTGAGAAGCACCCAGCAACCTTTCCTTCCAGGCGTGCCGTTGTGTGCTTTATTTTTCAGTTTCTCAAAGAGAGTGATTGATAATTGAACTCTTCCAGTGATATAGGCAATAGTTCAATTAATCCATAAAAAATATAATGAAAATGCTTTCAGTTTCTCGAAAGAGAAGATGGATGAAGCGAGATACTGCAGTGTGGAAACTCTGCTGGTCGAAGGATTTGAGGCAGTTTGGCTGAGGGTTGTGCTGCAGATAATCATGACTTTTCTGCTCATAACTGATTAAAATGTATTCTTCAGGTGATAATTTGCAAACATTATGCTATTCCTTGGAAGGTCGGCAGCCTTTCTGTCGTTGCGTGTGGGTTCTCACAGGCGGCGTGGGTGGCTCTCTTGGCATCCTACTTTCTTTTGCTCACACGTGGTTTCTTCCTGGGTGATGTAGCTGAGGTGCTCCTCAAAATGGTCCTCACGTTCTTGTTACATTGTACTTACCTTGAAAGCACTGTTGAATTAATCTTCACTGGCATTTTAAATTATTTTCCCTTGTATTTCAAATATAGCTTTTTCCTTCATGTTGAAAAGAATTAGGGCATGTTAGGACAGCGTAGGTTCCCACCAATCACACAGCCGGACCCTGGGCAGAAGCGGTCAGCTGTTCTGTCTTTCTTTCTCAATGCCAAACCCCATGCTTAGCACATTCCCCGCACTTCACCCTCAGAACAACCCTCTGCGGGAGCCTACCGCAGTCCCATTGTGCAGCCAAGGGCTCTTCCAGGAGAGGGACCCAGGTTTCCTCCGTGCACGACCATGAGAAGTCCAGGATGAGTGGGGACCACAGCCCGACACGTGCCGGCGCGGAGTCCAGTTCTTTAGTCGCCGTGGCTCCCTCTGGCGAATTTAAACCAGTTCTCCCTTTGTCATGATAACAACTTCAGTGCTAGGGACTTGGCCTGTGTTACTACACTGGCTCTTCACCATAACTAAATCTGGTAGTTTCTCTCCTCCCTAATTTTCAGAGGAGGACGGAAGGCTCAGAGTACTTGAGTAACTTGCCCCAGATCACACAGCTCACAGAGCGGATATGCAATGCTCATTTTTATCTCCGCAGAGTCAGTCTTTCCACTTGATCACGTTGCTTCCCCATATCCTCTGGATTTACATGAGATATGCTGATGTTGTGAAGCTTAAGCATAACGGAAATAGACACTTTGTTGTGACATCTGACTTTCTAAGATGAAGCCTTTTTTTCATAAGCCACAATATCCATCAATAAAATACAAAATTGTGATAAAAACAAGTCAGTCAGTCCTAAGAAACCTAATTGGTATTCCAGTGGAAATCTGTATGTATATTCAACACAGGTCTGTGATCTGCCTGACATTGTATGCAAAATTGTGTGTTTGTGTGTGTGTGTGTGTGTGTGTGTGTCTACATGCACCCATATATCTCCCCAAACCCCCTTGGCAGAAGATAGAGTGCTTTCTTGTCAGATTCTCAAAAAGAGTTTTTTAAAAATAATTTTTATAAATAGGACAGTCACTTAAGGATACTCTGGCAGAAATAGCAAAAGATACATTTACAAGGAAACTAATTGCAGCAATCAGCACCTAAGCAGAAGACTGGGAATGATGAAATGGCCTTCAAGAGAGGACTGGCTGGATAAACACCCCATGGAGTATTATGTAGCCATGAAAATGGAATGAGGGACATGGCTATACACTTCCGTGAAATGATGTGCAGAACAGGTTAGTGGGAAAGCAGGATGGAAAAAATTTTGTGTAGTGTGCTGTCATTCATCAAAGAAATGGAAATACTAACTGGCATAATTATTTGCTTATATTAAAAAATAAAAGGATAAACCCTAAATGTTGAAAAAAACATAAACATTTTAAGTAATTTGAAATTTTATTAAAGCAGTCCCTAAATATCAAAAGCAAAATGAAACAATTTAACCTAATTGTTACCGAGTTATTGGCTTAATCATAACCATAACAAAGGAATTACTTCAAGTGACTTTAAAACCCCATAATTTGACCTCTATCTCAAGTGGGATATATCCAATGGCGTAAAAGGTACTACAAATATTTTAAACCATTTTCATCAATTGTATTGTTACTCATGGATTGGTTGTGCTCTTCTGAAACTACTAAATACGTAGTATGGGACAAAGGAAATAGTGAATGTGTTTATGTTAAGAACCAAGATTTTTGATGTGTGAGAGAAAAGAGATACATATATAAAATCAAAGAAGCAAAGTAACATTTATAATCCTAAATTTGAATTGGATAAACTACTATGAACTAGTAAAGCAATTTTCTTTAAAATTAAAACAAAAAATACAGACACAAACAGAAACTTTGTCAATTGACCAATCAGTAGCAATGACCACCCCCTGGACAGATTATAGCCTCTTAACCCAGTTTTTCCAGTGAAAGGATCTTCTTGTGCGAATGGATGATTCCAGGCCTATAACAGGGAATGTAAAAGGTAAGCCTGAGACACCTTGTTGAGTCAGAAAGCTAGAAGCCTGTCAGAGATTCCTGAGTCCCAGCAAAGGGACTCTGAAGCCATTGTTTCCAAAAGAGGCATACTGCATTAGCATACCTTAATTTAACATACGGAGAAAGCATCATTGTTTTCCTGTGTGAACTCAAAGTCAGGGTATGTAGACATTTGATGAAGACTACATTTTCTTAAAAGAAGTAATACAGCTAGTCACGAAAACGAATAAAAGAAAAAAGATAGAATTTTAATATTATCATTCTTTCAACACTCAGATACATAAAGGATCTACGAAGTGATTTTTTTCAATGGCTACTAAAATTATCAGGTGGGAGACTGATGGGGAACTTTACAGTGGGCAAGTCAGCCTGGCAATCCCCGCATCACTGAAGCGTCTTGTCATCAAGTTCCAGGTGTGGGGAGGAGTTGTGTGTGCACACACAGAGAGCCACCTGTGGTGCAGGCTGGCTCAAAATTCAACTCCGGACCTAACCAAGTCTCTAGAGGCAACTGCCGGATCTCAGCAAATCCCGGGACAAAGGAACAGGTTCAGTGGCACCACGGACACACATCCAGCAAGAACTGGAACTGGGGAAACTCTGCCAGACAAGCAGATCGTTTCCTCACCAAGTGAATTCAGGGAAAAGAGAAGATCAAGGGAGACATTAAACACTGAGACATAAGAGACCTAACAGCCAAGTGCAAGAGATGGGCCTTATTTCAACTGTGATTCTATTAATAACATGTCCGAAAAAAAAAGGCAAATTGGAATTTCGAACACCCACTAGATATTAAGAAATTATTGTAAGTGTCAAGGCATAATAATGACATCGTGGTTATGTTTTTTAAAGTCCTTAATTGTGGGCCAGGCATGGTGGCTCACACCTATAATCCCAGCACTTTGGGGGGATTGCTTGAGCCCAGGAGTTGGAGATCAGCCTGAGCAATATAGAAAGACCCTATGTCTACAAAACAATTAAAAAAAAGAGAGAAAGAAAGAAAGAAAGAAAAGAAATTTTGGGAGCCCACAGTGAAGTAGCTTTGAAGTAATGACATTAAGTTTTGAAGTCAGTGTTGGGGAGACAGAAAGTGGGCGAGGGTATTGGTGAAATAAGATTGGACCCGAGTTGATGTCTGTTGAGGCAAGGGTGCCAGTTTCAATGGGGCCTTATGCTATTTACTCTACTTGTATATATCTTTGAAATTTTCTGTTTAAAAAAGTTTATTTTTAAAAAGGAGAGTGAAGCTCTTACAATGTCACTACCCTTTCTGAGTCTATGACTCTGCTGGGTAATGACAACAGATCGACAGCAATGTTGGGGTCCACATCGAGTTTGCGCATAGGTCCCTGGTAAAAGCGGTGGTTCTCCGACAAATTGCACACGCTTGCTTTCAAGACAGAGCCCCTGTCTGCCACTTACCTGCCTTCACTCTGGAGCTTCAAATTCTGTTCTTCATCTTGAAATCAAAGTAGATTTTCCTAGAAACGCTTCGTGAGTTATTCAGCTCGTTGATTCTTGCTTTCATGTTTGCTATCTCCTGCATTAGAAAGCTACCACTGGATGGTTTTAAAAACAAAACTAAATAAACAACAGCAACAACAAACACACATGTGGCTTCTCCCTGCCCTATGCGGTCCCGTCCTCCACCCATGAGATCAGGCCTCACTCCTGTCTCCACTCCATTTCTCTTCTGTCCTGCAGGAGGCCACTGAGAGCAGACACCTGTTCCCAGCCATGGTCCCTGGTTGAGCTGAGCAGGGCTGTGGACTTGGTTCTCCTCCTGGGGTAGGGACAGGTCGGGGTGCAAGAGAGACTGTTGCTTTGCTTACAGAAAAGAATTGAATAATTGAATGCATGAGGCTTTAGTCCTCAGAATTACTTATGCTTTTAAACTCAATTTTTCTTCCTTAAGTAATGTGAAATGGAATCATTTGAAATTGCCTTTTCAGTATGCCAACAATGGTCAGATATCAGTGGTTTGACATGTTTTATCTAATATATTAATTATTAATTGAAGCCTTATTTTCCTCTTATAAAAGCAGCATTGTTTTCTCTCAGTGCAAATCTGGTGGCTTTAATCTTAGAGATAGAAAGGGGTGACCCAGCCTACAGGCCAAGCTCTGTTGGCCCTCCCAGGCCAGTGACAAGTGGCAAGCATCTTCCTTCCTCCTCTCAACGGACAGCCTGGACCTATAAGATCCTTGAAGTCTACACAGAACCACAGGGGGAAGCAATGCCATGGGACACAGTTACACATGCACGGCACTAGTGTGCGGTGGAGCAGGTAGCCACGTGGAATTTCGCATGCATTAAGAGTGATGCAGATAGCATCTCCAGCCTTGTGGGGACAGACGGAATTCCACGTGGATTGTTTCATCTCCTTGGAAGCTGTGTGGCCTCTGACATGCCGTCAGGTAATAATCTGCAGGCTGTCAGCCCAGGTGCTTTGGGGTGAAAGCTGGGAGTGCCGGCCAGAAATGACAAGGTGTTGAGCCACACGGAGCCTCCAGCTGCACTTTCCCACCTGAGACTCTGTCTGTTCTGGAACTGAGATGTGAAAAGCACCTTGTGTTCAGGAGAGGTCAGAGTTCACTGACTTGGGAGTTGAGCAGACTGTTCGAGCAGCACCCCTTCATTAAGCACATCGTTTCCAGGAGCTGAGACATTTGAAAATGAGTTTTCTATTCATCTTCTCTGCGTGTGGATTTATAGAAGGATGCTAGGTTTGGAAAGAATAAAGGAAATCATATGAAATTACTGTGTTTTTACTAGATGCTATTGAGGGTAGGGATGTTAATGTCTGCAGATTTTACAAAATTTCCTACTCCTCAGCCTTACGGTGCTTAAGTACCTATGAAATAAACCCACCTATGTATCCATGAGTCAAGTAAACTTTATTTATGTATTTTTAAAATCTTTAGTGGTGCCGTGGAGGGCAGTGTGTGAAGTATGGCGACGAAGGCCCCAAGCCCACCCACGGCCATTGGTCAGACTGGTCACCTTGGTCCCCATGCTCCAGGACCTGCGGGGGAGGGGTGTCCCACAGGGACCGCCTCTGCTCCAACCCCAGGTGTGTATGTCCTGGCCTCCTTCCTCATGGGCAAGAGATTTCTATGCCATGAACCTTGCAAACAGCATGCCTGCACCTAACTAAGCTCCATAGTATTAATTCTGCACTTTACATATCATCGTAGAAAATGATAGTAGGAAAGGCATTTTACTCAAGCATTTCTTAAGGAATTACCTGTCTTTGGTATAATTTAAGATGCTTACAACTACCTGATCACAGCAAAAAGTAACAGACCCAACAGTGATAGCCAGGAATTGGATTTTAACCGCATTTACTTGCAATACCAAGGGTATGTTTAAAACAAATGAATAAATCACGAGAAAAGTATATAGAACACAAATGAATAAGAATAATTGTTTCATGTGAAAAAAATAAATTTTGGAGATTTCATGAAATATCTTTACCTTCACGATGGGGGGTTTATTTAATTGTGGGCTTCTGTAAGAAGACAAGAATGTGAGAAGCAGTCACCAGCGTGGTGGAGGGAAGAGGCTTTTAAATTCCCCTTTTGCTCCCGGTTTGATTAAGGCATACTCATTTAGGACCCAAAGGGCCCCGCCCCTGTCCCCTCAGGATGCTCTCCCCAGGTGTGTACACCAGGATTCTCAGGGGCGAGCAGGGGTATTGGCTGTTGGTGCCAACCCCAAAAGGGAACGGTTCCTCTGATTTGGTTCTCGGATCCTGGCCTCGTCACCAGGAGGCTGGTAGCAGAAAGAAGTTGAGGTCTGGAGAGACATTGTTGAATTTCAGTCTGAGTTCTGTTTCTCTTCACTGTACCATCCTGGGGGTCCATGGCCCTTCTCAGCCAGTCCTCCCCGGGGAGTGTGAGGAAAGCCAGGCCCACCTGCTCCAGGGGAGCTGGGGACAGCAAGGACAAGTCCGTGCCAGACGCTTGCCAGATTCCGGCCTGTCCTGCTCCTGTTGTTAACAATACACCAAATGGAAAAGGAAGCGCAACCTGAGTCGTTCACGTGTAGGAAAGCACCTGTCAGTGCTTAGAAACCCACCTGTCTCAGTTACCCACCCACTCTAGGCATTTAACACCACCAGCTCCGTCTCTAGTTAGCCTAACTTCAAGGAAGGGCTGAGGAGCTACTAAACTATGAGGTTTCTAACTACGAAATATACATTCCAGACCGTCGCAAGGAGGGAAGTTTTGCATGGGCTCGCCTCGCACCCTAAAGCTTTGCAACAGTCAGAAATGTCCCCAGGACAGTGTTGACTTCCGTGCTGCCCAGTGTGCTGAGTACAACAGCAAGCGATTCCGAGGGCGGCACTACACGTGGAAACCTTACACTCACGTGGAAGGTAAATCTCTAATTACTCCCTGGTAAAAGCCTGTGCTTTACTGTTTAAAGAATGACGTAATCAATGGTGTGGTGTCAGAGAAACCAGACATCCTTCCAAGAGGTCACTGTCACGTACTTGTTCCTGGTGGTTGGTTTGGTTTTGCCTGACCCACTGTCATGGAATCTTATCTAAACTTTACTGGCTAGGCGGTCAGAAATCAACACACCAGATAGAGAGTGTGTGCACAATACAATGAAACGCATCCAAGAAGTGATAAAAAATACCAAGTAGATGACGTGTTGATATGGGATCAATGCGTGTTTTTTTAAATTTAGAATTGCAGCAGTTGATGGTGATGTTGCTATATGCGTGTTATCTGTTGGACACCTATAACTGTCAAAGAATGAAACAAAAATTTTTGTACCTTTTGGAAAATTGAATACTATTTCAATTTTCAAGCATCTTATATTCAGAAAGTCTTAATCTATAACTGTAAACCAATAAGTTTATTTGTGGTAGATGTAAGATTTTATTCTCCAATGGGAAAGAAATGTGTTGCTCTCATGATTATAATAACTTGAAGTCAGTAGCTCAAGTGGCATAGTCAAGGAGAAATTCAAAGAACAGTTAATCATCTCATTCCTTAAAATTGGGAATTCTGTCTAAGAAAATGGCAGAGATACTTTGGAAATACATAGTTTGGGATATTCCATCTGACATTTACTTTCATCATCTCGATATCATGTTCTCATGGTGGCAGATTTATGAAGTTGCCAAATTCTGGAAGGGAAATCACAAGCAATCCCACATAAAGCATGTTTAGTTGTGCTTTTATTCTTAAACTGTAAAAATTAAGCCAGTAGGAGAAAAACAAACCATTAGGCAGGAGAATGAACTTTGAAATCAAAGCCCAAAAATGTGTGTGCTACTCCTGACTTTGCCAATCTTCGGCAAATAAATTCATTAATCATGGAGTCACACGCTAAATTTGATTCTTGGAATTATTCAGTTGAATCTCTTATCTTGAACAATAAGGAAAATGCAGATGAGTCTTGGGCCTATGAAAATTTGTATGGCAGACAAAATCTTCATCATCAACTGTTCCTTCTTTAGCAAGAAGAGAACCAAAAGGAAAGGTTTCTACAAAAGTTCATATTAAATATAAACCATAAGACCTTGAAATGGATTATTGAGGAAAGAAGTTAAACTTCCTATTTCTTTATGTATCAATATTCTTTGACACTCCATTATATTTGTAGAAAACTTTATTATCTGGAGATTTCATCTAAAAGTTATTCTTTTCATTAGTTTAAAATTTTTATGTATTTCCTCAAATGCATTAAGAAATTTGGTGACTATTATTTTATTGTATTTTATTTGTAAGAATTTTGTGTATTGCTACAAAATGGTAGTGACTTTTTTACATTGCTACAAAATAGTAGTTAAGGATACTAGCAAAATCATAAAAGATTAATGTTGTAGTTAGGTCAACAAATATTTATTGAATGCCTACTATGTGCCCCCACTGTGTAAACAAGGATCATGAAAGACACTGTAGAGTAAATTTAATAGAGAAGCAATACAAAGTAATAATGACAAATGAGGGGGAGCATGATGAGGCAGCCATGAAAAATGTCATTGCAATGTATTATTGTGGGGAGCTATTTTATGGGGAAAAAAGTCTATCTAAAATTCAGAGCAAAAATGATCAGAGCTTAAGTATCTTTCTTATTTGTGTTTGTGTGTGTATTTCTTTTTAAGATCAGGACTTATGCAAACTCTACTGTATCGCAGAAGGATTTGATTTCTTCTTTTCTTTGTCAAATAAAGTCAAAGATGGGACTCCATGCTCGGAGGATAGCCGTAATGTTTGTATAGATGGGATATGTGAGGTAATAATGATCCTTCATTCGTTCAACAAATGTCTCCAGACAGTCTGCTATGTGCCAGGCACCCTGTAGGGGTAGAAAGGCCAGACTTAGAAGACAAGCCCCTTCCCTCCCCGCACAGCCCGGTGGGGGAGAGAGCCGGGAGCACACACGTTGCTGACACACCCCGTTGTTCCGGTGGAGGTGTGTGCAGGGAATGAGGAGAGGGGAAGAGCCCTTTCCCTCTCAGATGTGGGTCTGGAACACTTGCAAGGCTCCTGGGACAAGGGAGCACCCGCATCTGAGCTAGACCTCAAAGAGGGAGCTGGAAGAGGGACACTGGGGAAGGAGAGAGGGAATGTCGCGGTGCCAGAGGCATGGGTTGGTAGGAGCTGATGCCATCAGCAGAATACCCGGAAGGCAGGCAGGGGCCTGGTTTGCTCAGGGAGGTGCATGAGGTGAGAAGCGGCTCCCCAAGGGACACCCGCTGCCAGGATGAGGAGTTGGGGTTTTTATCCTTGTGTCCACCTAGATCAGACATTGGGTGTGGGGACATGGGAGCCACAGGGTCAGGTCACAGTTTCTGGGCGGTAGCGTGGAGAGTCAGTGAAGGCAGGAATGGCTGAGAGCCCAGGCCCCTTTGCAACGCCTGCCGTGGTCTCAGCAACTTCCTGCAGCAGTAACTTCCCCTCGGAATGGCAGGTGGAAAAGGTTGGAGGCTCAGTAAGCACCACATGACGAGCTTGTCGCCATTGGCAGAGACAAGGTGTGGAAAGAATTTTATTATCAAAGGTGTTACCAGATCAGATGCATTGCATGAAAACAATGGGTTTTTAGTAAAGTTAATATCATATTCCGTGGAGTACAAAGACCTCCGTTTCAGTTGTAGCTTCCTCTGAGTTCTGTGCCCATGGTAGAGTTGGATAATGCACTGAGAGCCTTAGCGCAGCAGTTTTAATGCATGATAAGGAGACTAGATGATTCCATTAAGAACTCTTTCAGCTGTAACACGCTCAATTGTGTCTAATTATTAATTGATTTGTTAAATATTTTATCATATTTAGGTATTCTTAATGATACAGTGTCACAATCTCTTATTTGTAACTAAAATCCAAACAACTGAAATCCAAAAAGCTGTGAAAGTTTTTTGGGACCTTAACTTGCTTGGTGACAAAACCTGCCTTGAACTGATGTGAAACTATTGATCATTTTTATTCATTCTGCTTAGTGTATATGTATGCTTTTTGCTATAGAAACGTTAATGTGTTTATTATGGGATTCTGCCCTAGGCCCTCTGGGACTCTCATATGCATTATATGCGTGATACCTGTTACCTGTCTTAAATTCTAAAAACACTCAGTTCTGAAATGCATCTGGCCTTAAGGATTTCAAGCGAGGGCTTGTGGACTATAGTTCTTTTGTTTCTGAATAGATTTTTTATGTAGACAGTCTATTCTCTTTGTTAGGAAATGGAAAGCAAACAAGCATCATAGAAGTTATAACGAGTGCCTGAAGTTCTAAGGCATTGGACGAACATGCCCTTTGCGTAGTTACTACTGAGGGGAATTTCCTATGTCTTCTGTTCCTTCTCTGTCATTGCACAGACTATTCAAAAGCACAATGGCATACTTAATGGAACCTTGTGTAGACACGTTGCTTGTCATTGAACTAAGCCCTTTATGTCAGTCTGAAATTCGCCTGTGTCTCCAACATGACGACTGTAGGTTTAATCTAGGGCTCGAGATACTGCGTTGTGTAACAATACTGAGCGGGACAGGTTCTGATTCCCATTAAAGAGCTTCCTACTTTGGATATGAAGAGTAGCATTGCAGTCCCACTGGGCACATATTGGGTATCCAATAAATGTTTGTTAACTACCCTGAGTTGGTGAAATTTTCGGCCCTAGTAGGGAGGAGGTTTCTTGCCAGAGATGGGTGACATTGGTGCTTGTGTTGTCCTTTCTTTCATGAATGACATGTGACCTTGTGGGTCCTCCAGAGAGTTGGATGTGACAATGTCCTTGGGTCTGATGCTGTTGAAGATGCCTGCGGGATCTGCAGGGGGAATAACTCAGACTGCACGATTCACAGGGGGCTCTACACCAAGCTCCACCACACCAACCGTGAGTACTTCGAGCTGCCTGCAAGGCTTGGGCAAGGGAGAGTTTCACCGGAGCTTCTTAGTGGGAGGAGCTTGGGGTGACAGTGGAGACAGCAGGTGGTCAGAGTTCTCAATAGCCTTCCCTTGGCTCATTTCCTGCCTCAGGTAGCTCTGTGCTTCTCAAACCTTTTGCTTTGATTGGAAGTGGTTACTTGAATTAAAATCGTTCTTAAGAATAGTGAAAATCACAAGAGCTCTGCTCCAGTTAATGAAAAGAGGTCACTTATAGGTCTGATGTAACTGATTGCCAAAACAGATCTTCCCCTAGTTCCAAATGTGGATTCTCAAGTTTTGGTTACTGAGAACTGAAGTTGCTAAGGGATTTTGCATTGGCATGATCGAATGAAATACTGTATTTCCCTTGTTTCCTTCACCTAGAGTATTATCACATGGTCACCATCCCTCCTGGAGCCCGGAGTATTCGCATCTATGAAATGAACGTATCCACCTCCTACATTTCTGTGCGCAATGCCCTCAAAAGATACTACCTGAACGGACACTGGACCGTGGACCGACCTGGGCGATACAAGTTTTCTGGCACTGCCTTTGACTACAGACGGTCCTATAACGAGCCCGAGAACTTAATCTCTCCTGGACCAACCAACGAGACGCTGATTGTGGAGGTAGAGACCAGCCTCTTCATTTTAGGGCTTGGATTTGGGGATCTTCTGGTGTTGTAATAGGTCCATGGCTGTTGGCATAATTTTAAGTACATAGAAGAATGTTTACAGTTATCACAAACAAGAGTAATCCATCCACAGGCTGAATGGGGCAGTAGACTTGTTTTGATTATCTTTCATTTTTTGATATATGATTAAGTTTATATTTATGTACTCACATGTGTTCCTGTTTGGGGTTATTTGTCAGTCAGTTTCTGCAGTCTTCTCTCCGGTCAGCTCTGTGTCTGTGAGAGATAAACGCATATTTTTTTGTGGTGGGGGGCTCTCCTCTGCCTGCGCTTGGGGTGGGTCAGTATTCTGCTGCTGTGTCCCGCGACAGTAGGGACAGACAACAGCCAGAGGAGGTTCCTTCCTGTGTCACAGTGTTAGCCTTTGCTAGCCACAGCCCAGCAGACACACCAACCCCGTGCCCTCCTGACCCAAGCCCTTCTGGTTTCCACCCATGAATGCAGCGCTCTCAAAACACAGTCAGGCTTCTCTGGCAGCACTGTCTATCCCTTGTGACTGGGAAGGTGGCAGTGGCAGGCTGTGGATGTGCTGACTCCTGACCTTGTCATATTTCTGTGCACAGTAAGGAAAAGCACTTGGTTCGGAAGTTGCCCCATCAACCCTCACCTTGCTATGGAGGTGGTAGCCACCCAGACGCCCCCGCCTG
Organism: Propithecus coquereli; assembly: GCF_000956105.1. Taxonomy (NCBI): domain Eukaryota; kingdom Metazoa; phylum Chordata; class Mammalia; order Primates; family Indriidae; genus Propithecus; species Propithecus coquereli. The sequence goes on from NW_012149408.1 coordinate 1,458,929, forward strand.
CTCTCTGGGACTGTCAGCCCTGTCCTATCCTCTTGTGTCTTCCTGAGAGATGCTTCACCAGGTGATCTGGTGTGGCTTAGTTGCGGGGCAGCTGCAGCATCTTAGTTCCTGCCTCCATCTTCCTCCTTCCACCCCTGTGTAGATGTATTCATCCTGAATTCTTTTGATAGTGTCCCTCCCACCATCTAAGGCTGATAGCTTTAATAATCAGAGAGTAGGAGAGGTGGGCCCGTGTTGACAATGAGTGGAGGCTTGTTAGTAAACAGTTCTTGATAGGAGAAGAGTTGCAAAGGCTCAGAACATCAAGGATGGAGAGCATCTCAGTGGCCTTGCAGTGCAGCCACCTGTCCTGGGCTTGTACCTGTCCCACCAGCTCCGCACCAACTAAGACTAGAGCTGTGTCATCAGCCAGGGGTGGAGCATGGTGCCAGGGGAGTCAGGGAAGGGCACCTTAGCCTCACATCAAGGACAGCAAAGACTCTAAGACCTAGGCATGGAATTTGTATCAACAGGTTAACAGTGAGGTTTCCAAAAAATCCTTCTCAACTGAGATCTAGGGATCTGATAGATTGTGAGAGAAATGATAACTGGTCCACATGATTGGGTTTCAAGCCAGGAGTCCAAATCCAATCCCACGCCCTAAACTGTGACTCGCAGGGATGCCAGTTCTGAGTGATCTTGTTTAGTAACAAAATATCTTTTCCCTGGACTTAAAGGGCACCTGCCAGTAGGCAAAAGTCCCCCTCGTCTCTCAGAGTAGAAAGTGCGCTAATCGAGCTTTGATCAGGTGTGGATGGTATCTATTTAAGTGTTCTGGGTCATTTGGAACCCACTAGAAAGTGCAACAGCTCTTAGTAGGTGTCACTTTCTGATTCTGTCAGATGCAGAGGATTTGCAGGGGTCCCAAAGAAATGCATACCTAGGATCTTTCGTTAGTTTGCAAGGGGTTTAGTATTTTGTATGGAGGAACACACTAAATGAAAGGTGAGAGAGAATGTCTAGATGTTTTGCTGGATTTGCTTGAGTCTAGATGAGAGTGCTATTTCTATTTAGAAAGTTGATGGAAATTTTAGAGGATGGGCTGGGTTTATGTTACCATCATAACCAACTTTTTGTCAGTATTGTTGTTTTAAATAGTTTAAACCAAATTAGCATGTATTTACTGGTCTCACATTAATTCGTTTTATTTTTCTCCTTTCCTATTTCATAGCTTCTGTTTCAGGGAAGGAACCCGGGCGTTGCCTGGGAGTACTCGGTACCTCAGGTGGAGGCTGAGAAGAAGCCCATCGCCCCGCCCAGCTACACATGGGCCGTCCTGCGCTCTGAATGCTCCGTCTCCTGCGGAGGAGGTAGGTACTGCCCCTACTGCCCCTGGAGGTGGGCACATTGGTGCCCATGCACATTCAGGCTGAAGGCTGCCCTGCACTGGTCTTTGTGGAGTCCTAACAAGGCTTCTCTGTGAGGGTGACAGTAACATTCCCAAAGACGGAGTGGGAAAGGGTAGCCCTGAGTGTCACTTGCAAGCCTGAGCTACCTTCTCCCACTCTGGCATATGGCTTTGAGGAAGTCATTTGTATTTGTGCCTGGTTTTCACCTCATTTAAAATTTTTTAAAAGAATAATTTTGTTACTTGAGATTATTCAAATGAAAGTCACTGTAGTTATTAGACATATCATGTTGGTGATGAGAAATAGAAACTCATGAGGAAAATACAGTGATATAGAGTGAATTTTTTTTTTAACTAACTAATATTTTTCAAAGAATTTACTGGGAAGACATCTGCCTTCAAGTCATATGCTCAAATTCACCCAGAAAATGTAAGAATTTTATGAAAGTTGCAGTGAGAATGTCAAGAAAACCATGTTAAAAAGAACTTCACATGAAAATAGGAGGCTTTGTTGTCTTAATATTATAAAAGTTTTAAGTTCGTGTTTAAATTGGTAAAGCTGGTTCTACTAAAATAAAATTTTAGCTAGGGCCAATATGTACGGTCTGATGAAGGGCAGTGAGTAAATGTTTGCAAATTTAAAAACAAAATAGTAAATTCTATCTGGATATTTATAAAACAGACAAGCTTCCATCTGGACAAGTGGATTTCAGCTTTGTACGTTCCAGGTTTTAATAATTAAGAAGTCAATTTAGATAATACATATGTAAGTGAGAACTCGCATAAAGAAAGAATGTAATGAATGAGGAAAGAAAAAATAAAAATGAATTCATATGTTCTTAATAGTTGCTCTAAATAAGTGCAATGAAGAAAATAAAGGAAAGCAGAAAGATTAACAAAAAAACTTTAATTAGTCCTAAAGATTAACACTATGTGCTTGACGTATGTTATTCTTACCAGTACGAACTAAGAATAAACTATTTAAATCATGGACTCTAGGAAAGCTAATGATTCTGACATCAAAAACTTCTTGAGGAAAAATATGATTCCCTTCTGCACGGAAGGCTAGCGAGCTAATACCTCCAGTGGCAGCGAAAGACGTTTGCAGCATCCTTCACCGCCATGTGGCCCACGTGAGCCACCATCTTGCTTCAGTCAGAAAACTGTAATGTGTGGGCTTCTCTGTGGTTCTGTCTCTTCCTGTTTAGGATCATCTTATAAATAGTGTTTGATTAGAATAATAATTGAATCTTAAAGCTTTATATTTGTGTAAGGACATGATGAATTTCAGAACTCTGTCTTATACATTTTCATTTGGTGAAGAAAGCGTATGAATTACATGGAAATGTCTGAAAAGGATGGCCAGTAAATAATTATATTCATTGCAACAGTTTCATCTGTGTCTTCCCTTTGAGAGTTGAGCATTCAGAGCAACTCTTGGTTTTCTCAGCTGCTACCAAGTTACTTGTCTCATTGTCCTGAAAGACACTGAATGGATGATCAGTGTACTTGCAAATCACTTAATTATCCCTAAGGAATAACTCTCACATTGAGAGTTCCTGGAGAAAATCAACCCCAAATCCACTCCCTAATCATTTTGCTAAAGAATTGCAGTATAGAGTCAGTGAATGTGTTGCTTGTTTTCAATTTTGATGGAAATTTTCTGGGAAATTAGGGTTTCTCAATTCAACAGCTGGATGAAGTGCTGCAAGATGTCTGTGTTTTACCCCCTCCTGTAGGCTACAGCTCCTCTGGGAAACCTGACCTGCTTTGTAGGTCCAAAGACTCAGCACCTCATCAAGCCGCCCTCACTGGCCGTGTGCACATGATCAGGAAGTGCGTGTGCGTCTTAAAATGGTCATCCTGCGCAGCTTCAAGTATACCGGCCCCTCCTCTGTTTTTGTAGACACATAAAGGCATAGCCTCACTCTCCTGTTCTCTCTCCTTCCTCCCTTAGTATTCCCAGGAATTTATTTCATTTATTTCCTGTACAAGCAAGACGAAAGTAAGAAACACATCGTTACCATGTACTGAGCACCTATGTGTTTTCCCATACAACATCTTGTGGAAACCCTTGACAGAGTTAGGAGTAGACAGACCACAGGCTTGGAGGCAGCTGATCAGGCTCAAGCCTTGGCTTCCACAGGGTGTGTTCCTTAGAATCTTTGAAACAGCCCCCTGTCTGTGAAGTCTAAAGACTTTATGAACATCAATGCCTGTAAGCAATCATTTTTATCATCACAGAGGTCTCCGTAATATTGTCCCTCATTCTATTGAAATTATAGGCTCAACAGTTTTGGGAATTGCCTGAGATAGCCCAGCAGGAAACTGGGTTCAAACAAGTTTACTGACTCCTGTGCCCGAGTCTCCCCACCACAGACAAACTCCCACTGAGCACGTTTCTGGTGGGTTGGTTCACATTCTGTAACAAAGATGATTCTACTAGGGGCTATAATATGTTCTTCAACTTCCCATCTTCCTTTCGTAATATAGTGTTACTTATTACTGGGAGTCGTAGTCCCATGAATGTAAGACTGAAACATCAGCAACTGGGAGGCAACCACACATGCAGACGATGCCTAAGTTTCACGGCCGCTCAGGGTTAGGGCTGATCTTGTTCAGCTCTGGTATTCAATTTCTCTTTGATCTATGTTTGGTGGGCTTGCCATATTTCCCCCTATAGTCTCAAATCACATAGTTATTCACCGAGTGTTAATTACTGTGATTTATTTTGAAGCAAGGGCTTTTATTTCCCCAGACTTAATTTCCCATCGTAAGGGGTTATCTTCATTAAACAGTTGATCACAACTTACTCTCTCTGCCTCTCTGAACTTTGGGAGTTTCAGGATTTGGTGCTATCTGGTGATACCGATCTTTTAGAACTAAATCCTTGGTTAGTTTAAGTTTATAAAATGCTTCATTAGTTCTATTGTGTTGGAGCCTTCTAAAGGTTACATCAGGTTATTTAAATTATGTGTTATCTGAAAATAGCATATTTAACTGCTTAAATGATTAACACTGGAGAGTGAAAATCCAAAATGAATATCATTCTCACTTTTTCAGTTTTATAAAAGAATAACTGACTTCACCAATGAGTCCGATAGAAATAGCATTTCACTACTAATTTCTTAATGAAATTAAGTGCATCCCCTGACAATTCTTGACCTAATTCCCAAGGGAAAAGGGAAAGTATAGACATCATTTTCATTTTTTCTGCATATTTTATATTTTTAAGATTTCTATTCCATGAACTTCCCAATATGCTGGATTTGAAACTTTTAAACCATTCTTTTATTAGCTATCGTTTTGTGAATTTAAGGGTCTACAAGGGACAGTTAGGGAACTAATGAACCGGAAGAAGACAGAACATTTCCTCCACCTCTCGCTTCATTCTAGAAACATTACGAGCATCAGTAGAAGAGGGATAATTCTTTCTGATTGAAAGAGATTTCATTTCCTTGTCTCTTATAATGGGCCTATCTCTCCACAGGGAGTCGCTTCCTGACAGGTGGGTTCAGGCAGGTAGTGTCTTCTGTCTCCCTTTCTGACAGCTGCTTCTGTTCCTTTTTCCTCTCCTCTCACTTTCATGGCGTAATCACAATGTTATTTCAATACCCTGCCTAGTTGTGCCCTGCAGGGCTCTCACGAGTGTCTGGGGCATTGGTGATGGGACTGAAGACTCGAACAGGGAGACACACTGCGAACTGCGTCAGGACTGGAGCAGCCGATTGTGCTGTCTCTGAGACGAGACCCTGTGACGTGATAGGGACCGCACTAGACTCTCATCTACCTTGTAAAGGCATTGACCTTTTCTCAAAATTACATATGTTCTTGTCCTTAAAAGTCAGCATTTATGATTCAGTTGGTCTAGTGTATTCCAAAAGACTAATCTTCAACCTCTGATTTACTTCCAAATAAAATACTTACTGAATGTTGGCTTATAGTTATGTTTCAAACTCTCCAATATGCATCATGCAATGTCCAAGGAGGATGCCTTTTTTCTTCAAATGAAAATACTCATCGAATTCACAATTAAAGTTCCTCAGACAAATCTTAAAACCGGCTTGTAAACTAACCTCTCCTGTATTTTTCCAATTAAATTCTCACCATCTACAAATATGTCTAGGGCTCAAGCTTTAATGCATTTAGGGATTAGGATTGGAGATATGGTTGAAATCATTAGTAACTTTGCCCTTATTTTGTTGATGTCAAAGCATTCATTCATTCATTCATTTGTTCAATCAGCAAATGCTCGTACATTTGGATTTGAACTTCAAACTTCTTAAAGCCACCTGGGGAAAGGCAAGAGCCTTGGCTTGGTTCCTTCTGTGTCTAAATTGAGCAATGAAATAGCAAAGTAGTTGGTGCTTTACGTGAAAATCATTCCATGACTTTTTAGCATTATAGCTAATTGAGATACTGCACATCTGTATATCTCAGCCAAGGCATTGAGTTCTTCAGTCTAGCTCTTCTTTCTTAAATGTGTGTGAGGCACTACACTGAATTCTGAGTTTATAAAGAAAAATGACGTGGTCCTGTTATCAAAAACATGGGCAATCTGGAGCGAGGAGTTGCCTGTGTGCCCTGCGTATCGATGCAAGGTTGTAAAGCGCGTGTGCGGGAAGAGCGATGAGGACTCAGAGAGAACGCCAGGGCCGCGGCGCAGAAAGGGCACAGTTCAGCTGCACTTTGGGTGTCCATCTTCCTCCGGGTCACATCGCTGAGAGAGCTTTTGAAGAGCAAAGGCACTTTTTGGTTCCTGTTACTCATCTAGTTGGCTAAAATCTCTAGATCTTTTTCACAGGAACTGCTTCAAATTAGGTCTTCCCCATCCTTCTTTTGTGGTAGAATATTCTGACTCTCAGAGGGAGTGTGCATCTCTGTCTTTTAAACTTTACTTAAAGGGTTAGATCCCAGAGATCAACTTGAAATGATTCTTGTTCTTTTCTCCCTTCCTTGGGTCATCTTTGAGTTGATCTACTAAAAATGCCTTCTGTGATTTGTCCAAGTCAGTATAAATTACAGAATGCATTACCCCTCCAAGCCCCTTCCCCCAAAAAAGCAGAGGAGAGAAAAAAACAGTTTGTCTTCTAGGAGGAAGCATATTCTTCAGGGGCCTGGGCCGTGTGCTCAGAGGTCCAGGGTGAGGCAAGGAAGCTACCTCTTCCCAAGGAGCAGGAATACTTCCACATTCGCAGAATCTCTCAACTTTCCACAAACCTCCCCTCTGCAGGGGTGTTGGGGTCCCTCCCACGTTTCCATCTTGTGGCCACAACCCGCTCCTCTCCGCCCCCAAGCTGTGGGCTCCACTGTGCGTGAGGCTTCAGATCTGCAAACCTGAAACCTTAAAAATGGGTCATGCCTGCCTACATCCAGATGATGGGCGACGTGGCCCTCTGCCATTTTTGACAGGTCAAGGCTGTCAGGCAAACTGGATAGTGGAGACAGTTCCCTGTTAAGCAGAGTGTCCACTTATGATGAGACAAGTCACAGCCATCCATAAATGAATGTCACCACGCCCTCTGAGCTCTGGTGCACATTAGGATGCCATATGCTCGCAGAGATTGTGCCAAGACAAAGCTGTCACTTAAATACACCTGGGAATCATTCAGAATTTGAACAGCCCCAAGGAATACACCCCCTCTGGTTTCCTAGAGCTGTCTTCCCTCTCCCTATTTCAAGTTCTATAATGCTCACGCATAAACCCTCAATAATACAACTAGCACGTTCCATAGAAACAACGCGTGCTTCTCACTGGAGCTCATGCATTCATTCATTTTTGAAATATTTTCCAGTTTTCTTTGTAGTTTTGCTTATGGGATTGGTTTGATTTTTTTTTCTTCTCTTTTACTAAATAAGGATAAAGCTTTTGGCACCAGCTGGAATTCATTCTATAGTTAGAATTATGGAAAACTTAGAGATTCTTTGATAGAAATCATAGTCTTTCAGACTGAATACTCTTGTTCCAGATACTTGGGAAAAATATAAAGATTCTTAAGTGGTTTCCAAAGAACTGGCCAGGGCTGGTTTCTGTAAAAAGATAAAAGTAGTTCTGAGCTCATTGCTCAGTAAACTCACCGCTTCTGTGGTCAGGACTCATCTTCCTGTAGTTAATGGGTTGTTCTCTCTGACTTTCTTACTTTATCCTTTGAATTTTATACTCTTTCTCTCTCTTATCTACTAATATGGATCATTTTAGAAAATTGGCCAGTATGATTCTGGCACAACCATGGATCATATGATTTTTCTTTCTGAAAAAGTTAAGTGATTATAAGCACTGTTGAAAAATTGCTTCACAGATGCGCCATTAGTCAGAGAAATAATACCCGAATCTCCACAAATATTTAGCTAAATGGCTTAGGCACCCCCATTCCATCACATGAACTCGTCTGAAAACACAATTATCCACAGACTGGTGCAAAAATAGACCTTGGAAAACCTAAATACCATTGGACATATGGCCATCTATATATATTTTATTTTCTCAGAATATTCAGACATTTGAAATCAAAGGAAGAAATATTTAAATTTATTTTATGTCTATTATTGTTTATATGGATTGCTGTATTAGGCTTCTCCACAGAAACAGAACCAAAAGGAAATATCTATCTATCTGTATGTCTATCTATTTACCTACCTACATACATAGAGAGAAAGAAATTTATTAGGAGAGATTGGCTCACATGATTATGGGATCTGTAAGTCTCACTATCTACTGCCTGCAAGCTAAAGAACTAGAAAAACAAGAATTGTAATTCCATCGAAGTGGGAAGGTGAGGGGTGGCAGAGCATGGTCTAAGTCCGGAGTCTGAAGGCCCGAGGACCAGGAGCATTGATGTCGCGTACAAGAACTCAGTACTGTAGGTTTAAGTAGATGAACCCAAGATCATGAGCATGCAAATTATATGCACATTGTGAGCAAAAATCTCTTGATTAAAGACTCAAGAAAAACACTTTGTGCAAAAACTTAAGTGTAGTTTCTTTTGCTTAAATTTTAGTTCTTGCCATTTTTCCAACATGTGAGGTAACCGGATGGTCAAAACATGGGTCAGCACAGTGCTCTGATAGACAACAGAAAAGCAGGAGTTTGTGAGAAGATTTGGAGAGAAATCCTGAAGGGGGACTACTCCGATAGGAGCCATACAGAAATTAAGGGACAAAATCAGGAATGATGGAAGAAGAAGTTTAAATGTTCTTGGCCAGCCCATGAGCTCAGATTTTCAAGTCCTTAAACCAAAGACCTTCTGATCTCTTGTGAGTCCCCGTAGCCCGGATTGAGTGTGAAAAACACTTCTGTAAAGTGTAACCCAAACCTGCCCACTAGTAGTCCAACTATGTAATAGCTGTTTGTGCCCCAAGAGGTCAGGTGTGAGTGTCGGGGCCCAGGCCCAGGGAGCAGGACGCTGACGCAGTGGATGGCGTGGTAGAGGGGTGTGATTTGGGACTGACTTCCCCTCTGCCTGCTGCTGAGGAAGGAATTTAAACAGGTTCACTACCCCATTTCTTCAGTGTGTGCGTGTGCCCATGTGCTTAGGCACACACATGTGTTTTTTAAGGGAGTCCTCTAAGGTCCTTTCCAGTTTGATGTTCTGTGATCCTTGTCAGTCATAAATATACAAGATGGATCAAAAGAAAAACCGAATGTCAGCTGTTCCCTTAGCCACTGGCTCCTCCCTCCCTCCATTGACCCCTTTGGGCTTTCAGATGCTGTGCCCTCTGGGGACAGATGAGTAGTGAGGGGAAGGACAGGCCAGAGCAGCAGCTGGACAAACTGCCAGCAACTGGGAACATCTGGAGAAGTCAGCCCCTCCTGCCCAGCATCCTTAAGCCAAGCCTCCAGGGTGTCCTCAAGGCAGGGTGTCCACCTTCAAGAAGGCCCAAATTTGTAAGAGTCAGGATTATTTTTCATTACAAATTTCATAAATAAATAAAAAATAGAGAAGACAAATGGTCCCCATAACACCCTCCTTGACCCAATGTAAGCATTTTAGTGTACCCCGACTCACCTCTCCCTACATGCATGGTTCTAAATGTGTGTGCCCTCCTTTAGAAGGGTCTTGATGGTCAGCTTTTTGTATGTCGTTACATAATTTGTATTCTTCATTCACAAAGAGTTCCTCCTTATGTATGCCAGTGAATAACCCACTTTTAATGTGGGCAATTCACATTCTTGAGCATTCATACTTGCAACAGACAATAAACAATGAATGCTTCCATACCCCAAAGAAATTTCCTTAGAAATTGCAAATACTGGTTCCACTTTTATGGAGAGTATTTCAAAGAGGTGGTTCCTAAGAGTCTAAAACCTATGAGAGAAAACAAAGTTATTATTATCATTTTGTCAGAACAAACGAGCATAACCTGAGCTAGCCTGGTATCAACTGTTTTTACTCGCAGCACTTGTGACACCAAACGTGTGGGGTTTCCTGCATGGACTGTTCTCTAACTCTCCAGGTACCAGTTGGGTGTCCTACAATTCAGTTCAAATCTGATACTAACTACCTGAAGTTAGTGCCAGAATCCAGGATTTAAGGGCTCAGTCTCCCAAGACTGCTGTCACTTCAGATGCCAGGATCAAGTCTTGGATCCCCAGGGTACCATATTTCTGTCCCATTTGGCTACAAAGGCAGGGGGGTCCTACAGCCCTCCTCTTTCAGGTTTGGTAACTTACTACAATGGCTCGTAGGACTCAAGAAGCCACTTTGTTTACGATTATAGGTTTATTTAAAAAGATGTAAATGAACAGCCAGACGAAGATGTACATAGGTCTTGAGATCCCAAAGGGTCCCAAAGCATCCCAAGCACAGGAGCTCTTTCCCCATGGAATTGGGGTACACCACCCTCCTGGCATGCGGGTGTGTTTGCCAACTAGGAAGCTCTCTGAACCCTATAATTTAGAAGTTTTTGTGGAGGTTTAATTACATAGGCATGACTGATTAAATCCTTGGCCATTGATGATTGGCTCAATCTCGAGCTCATCTCCCCTCTCCCCTCTCAGGATGTTGGTGATTGGAGCAGAGTGATGGGGGCTGAAAATTCCAACTCACTAATTATACCTCAGTCTTTCCAGCAACCAGCCCATCCTGAAGCTATCCAGGGCCTCCCAGCTACTAGTCACCTCATTAGCATATGAAGGTAGTCCTAATACTCCAGAGATTCCAGGGGCTTCAGGAGCTGTGTGTACTAGTCACACCTCAGTAAACTGCCTAGAACAATGCTTCTCAAAGCACAGTCTCTGGTCCAACAGCATCAGCTGCACCTGGGCATTTGTTAGAAATGCAAATTCTTACCCAACCACAGACCTGCTGCTGCAGAAACACTACAAGTGGAGCCCAGCATTCTGTGTTTTAAGTAACAAGCCCTTCCAGGGCATGCTGATACATACTCACATTTGAGAACCACTGACCCAAGAAATCCAGAGAAGTGAGTATGTGGGTCTGGTTTAAAGGGATGAGAAGAAACGTGCTGGGGAAGCCCTGGGACACAGCAGTGGAGGACAGCATTCCAGGATGGGAGGACAGCAAATGCATGGGCCAGGGAGTTGGAAGATAGGAGAAGGCTGCAGGGTGGTGTCACAGCATCATTCAGCTGGGAGGGCAAAGCTGGGAAGTCCAGAGTTCAAAAAAATAGACTTTTAACCCAGGAGTGGCAGGAATGTGTGCATGTATGTGCTTTTCCTTTGAAAAAGAATATTCATTTACGGGAGGATAGAAGCAGATCTATTATGGAAGAAGAGTGCTGCTTTTTCCTCCCGAGGGAAACTATTGCAAGCCCTTGATCATAAAGCCTGTGTCTATGCCATGCATGGTGTGGCAGTTCACTGTGAAGTGCACTGTGCATCCAGTCAGGCTGAATGCACGTCCTCTGTCGGCATCTCTGAGCAAGACCCTAGGGCCACTTAGGCTTCTGTAGATTTGACATTTGCCCTCATCTCCCACAGGAGGACCTGCTGGGCCTGTTGGTTTGAGGTCTGGGCTCCTGAGCTGGATTTCTCTGTCCACCTCATTTGCACCCGTGTTGCTGGCCACTCCCTCCCAAAGACTGGGTGGGGCAGCCTTTCCCTGCCTCCATCACACCTGCCCAGCTGGAACGTGGACCCACAAAGGCCAGTCACCAAACCAACCTTTGATGTTCCTAAATCCTTCTATTAGAACAAGTGTTAGGCTGCAGACTTACCAGAGCACTAGAAATACTCATTTTCATCACCTTTCTGTTGCCTCAAGGGATTGAGGTGCATCTTCAATGGATGCCAACTTGACTTTCTTATTTTTAGTCTTTAGTGGCAATATGTGTGACCCAATCTTATTCTTTCATAGAAATATTCTTCAAGGTGTTTCATATGTTTAAGTAAATTTCCTTACATTTCTACAGAATATTTATCAAAGTCATATTTTTAAATAAACCATTCCTGATCAGACATCATTAAAATAGAGAAGAAATAGTTGAAAAATTTGCATTAAGGGAACACCAAATGGAAACCACTTACCTTGACTAAGTACATGATTATGTCAAGTTAACAGAGAGGTGAACTGTTATACAAAACCGCGAGGGTCCTGTGTAATCTCTGCTTCACCTTTATCAATGCTCCGAGGGCCAAACCCCAGGAAGTGGATGGCCTGGGGCTCAGACCCACAAGTGTGCACTGCAATTCCCTGCTTTGGGACTAAGGAGTGCTGTCCACATCTTGACTCATAAGAAAACTGATTCTCTAAAAAATGTAACTTTCCCTCCTGAGTGGCCTTACTCCTTTTTTTAAAAAATTATTTATTTATTTATTTTTATTTCAGGGTATTATGAGGGTACAAACATTTTGGTTACATTTTATGTCTCTGCTTCACCCAAGTGAGGGTTAGAGGCATGCCCTTCCCCCTACAATACTCACCATGTCCTCTAGTTGTGAGTTTACCTCCCCATCCCCCTAATCCCTGGAGAATATTACTGCCATGTGAGCACCATAGAGGACAAGCGTTGAAAGGTGAACTTTCCCTGCCAGGGAGTTAACCTCCTAAAATGCTGCAGAAGGAAACAGTGTGGAACTGGCGCAGGAGGATCACTCGGTGACACAGAGAAGGACGCGAAAGGACAGCCAAGCCTTTGTGCACCGTCTATGGATTTAAACTATGAAGCAGCTGGCCTTCCAAATCAGTGGGGAGAAAATGGGCTTTTCAATAAATGGCGTTGGGACAGATTGCCAGGCATCGGAAGAATAATTGTGGAACCCTACACTTCATTCTTTACGAAAGAATACATCACATTTTGATTAAAATCAAATATTTAAAGTAATCAAAATGTTAGAAGAGAATATGAGTAAATACTTCCTAATATTAGAGTACAAAAAACTTTCTAAGTATGTCATATAAAGTAGAATCAATATCGTTAAAATGTCCATACTACCTAAAGTGATCTACAGAATTAATGCAATCCCTATCAAAGTACCATCATCATTCTTTACAGATCTAGAAAAAATAATTCTACGCTTTGTATGGAACCAGAAAAGATCTCATATAGCCAAAGCAATCTTAAGTAAAAAGAACTGGGACGTATCAGTCTACCAGACTTCAAGCTATACTACAAGGCTATAATAACTAAAACATAATGGTACTGGCACAAGAACAGAGACATAGACCTTTGGAACAGGACTGAGAATCCAGAGATGAAATCATCCACATATGGTAATCTAATCTTTGACAAAGCGGACAAAAATATACACTGGGGAAAAGAATCTCTTTTCAATAAATGGTGCTGGGAAAACTGGATAACTACATGCAGAATAATGAAAGTGGATCCCCACCTCTAACCTCTCACAACAATCAATTCGAGATGGATAAGATTTAAACCCAAGGCATGAAACCTTAAGAATTCTAGAAGAAGATGTTGGGAAGACCCTTTCAGACATCGGCCTAGGCAAAGAATTTTTGAAGAAGACCCCCAAAACAATCACCGCAGCAACAAAAATAAATAAATGGGGTCTGATCAAATTAAAAGGCCTTATTCCTTTTGACAAAGCAGTGCCAACATGTCAAACTTGTTTCCACTGTATATTTAAGAGACTTGCTTTTCTTTAAGTGATGAAGGGTTTGACTTCCTATGGAACTCGTGTTAGAGATTTCTGTGCTTGGTGCCTGCAGCTGCGGCTTTGCTCCTCTGAAACCGTCTCTCTGGCTTATCCCCTTATGAGTTAACCCTGTTGATCTGTGGGATGATGGGAATCCAGTTAGACGGGCACACTGAGGAAGCCAGTCGAGCCGGAGTGAGGCTTGGGCTGCAGTGGAATGAGGACAAATCTTCCACACAAACAGCACAACTCCCTCATCAGAATTCCCAAGTGCATTGATAAAGTTGTGCTTAGATCTAAATATGTTTTAATTGTGTTCATTTTAAATCAGTACTTATTTGGTTCTTTTTCTTTATTTTTTCTCAATATGAAATGAACTCTTTCTTATCATTCTTCAAAATGGGTATCTAGTTAAAGTTCCTTTTTATTGTGGCAAAATATATATAACATAAAAATTGCCATGTTAACCATTTTTGAATGCACAGTTCAGTGGTGTTAAGTCCATCCACAGTGCTGTGCAACCGTCACTGCGGTCCATCTTCTCAAACTTGGAACTCTGTTTCTGTTAAACATCAACTCCCCACTCCCCCTCGCCCCGCCCCTGACAAGCACCCTACCATTGTACTTTCTGTCTCTGTGAGTCTGACTATTCCTGGTACCTCACATAAGTAATAGCTCCTTTGGGGTGACTTTAATTAACTGAAATATTGAACAAGTTTAAGATGGTCACAAAGCCTCAGGCCGTAGATGGAGGCTGAGATTAAAAGCAGTGTTCATTCCCACTGACTTCATTCCACACAACACCCAAGTCACGACTGTGAAAAGTTCGCCTTTCAGATCACGACCGTGGCAATATCTAGCTCTATGAATTCTCTAGTGAGAAACTGCTTGTCATTTTATGGCTTGTTTTTCTTGCTGATTTAGTATAATGTTTCCTGTTGTTATCTCTCAAATGAAAGCATGGGACAGGTATATTTAATATTGGTGTTTCTTCTCAAAAATAATTGGTGTTCCTAGCTATGGAAACAGTAGAAAAGAATTGATATATTTCATCAACTATATGATGGCATCAATTGCAAGGCATATGCTGATTCTAAAGATGTTACGATGTGGGGGAAAATTCATGTGTCTTAGAATTGATGACATCAATTTATTAATTACAAATCATGAAGACAGGTCAGAAAATTGGAATGTCAGTAGTTGATCAGTTGGTCATTAACACAAAGACATACAGATACTGTTAAGATTTTTAAAGAAGAGATTTCATTAGCGCTTCAGCTGCCTTTTGCCGCCGGGCATGTCTGTGAGTCTTCATTCTACATTTCGCCCTTTCCAACAGGGCAGATGACCACAAGAGAGGGCTGCTACAGAGACCTGAAGTTTCAAGTAAATACATCCTTCTGCAATCCCAAGACCCGCCCTGTCACGGGGCTGGTGTCTTGCAAAGTAGCTGCCTGTCCTCCCAGGTAAGAAGTGCTGTGTTCCTCTAACAGCTTCCCAGTTTGCAGACACGCTCAGTGAGTGGGCGGGGCTCTGAGTTTACAGGATGAGAAGTGCTGACGCAGCCACGTAATTCATAACAGCAAAGATGCAAAAGGGACGAGAGCTGCCTCGACCGGGGTCCTGCACAGTATGTTTGAGCGGGAAGGTCTGGAAGTCCCGGCATCCTGTTTGTTTTATTTGTACTTTAATCAGTTGCAGGCCGGCGGGAGTGAAAACTTACTGTGACGGCAGTGGCGCAGTCTCTCTTAGCCAAAGTTGATACGATGGAGGCCGCTTATCAGCTCTGCAGAGGGGCGGAGGGGGCTCAGGAGAGTTGGGGAAGTGAAAAATTACAAAAAGCAAGAAGGTGGCTTCTTGTAGTTCTTGTGAAACCCCTCTGGGTTTGCCAGCCGGTGCTTATAGGAGTTAGGCCCCCACCTTCCCACGAGACCAGGACACAGGTGCTGTGGTCAGGTGGGGGCTGGAGCAATAGGAGATTCTGTCTGAAGCCTGGAGCTTTCTCAGGCAGGCGCTGTAAGGGGGCTTGGTGCACCCTGGGGATGCGACCGTGGGCTGTTGGATACCACGTTAGTGTTTGTTCAAGACTTCGCAGGCCAGGGTCGAGGCCTGGTGGGAGAGAGGGTTCAGGGAGACTGGCTCTGCTCTGGTCGAGGACAGAGTCTTCCTCAGCTGTTGCACCAGCTTGTCCCCCACCTGGACAGCCAGGTCTGCACCTGTGCTCCAGGTGACATTGACATCACTGTGACCTTCAGTCACAGATCTCCGAGGAACCTCATTACCTTGCAGATGTGGGAGGGTCACTCCACGTGTGAGTTCCTCTTTTCACACTCGGTGTCGTCCACGTTTGCTAAGGGAGAATCCTCTCTGGCACCTCAGGGCACCCAGCTGTCTGTGCTATAAAGTGGGGAAACCACTCACTTGGACCGAAAGAAACGTATGTATGTGTCTGTGTCTGTGTGTGTGCGAGAGAGAAAGAGTGAGGCTTTCACATGCAGGAGAAACTGGGCTTCCTAGTTGTGTGAAATTATATCCATTTGTAGTTTTGCACACACCCTCACGTAAAGTAGCTGCATTACGCCAGCCGTATTCACGAGCTCCCTCGGGAAGACCTCAGGAGTGAGAGGTTTGCAGTACTCCGGACTCATGGTAGGATCACAGACTCGGAGCTTAAAGGAGGCGTGGCCACCACAGCTGCTGCCAGGGTTGGTTGTGACACCATTAACATCCGCATGAGTGATACTTCTGGCACACCTGCCTCTGTGTTCTTCCCCTGCCCCCACTTAGATGGTCGTTTTCTCCCTGATTCAGTCTCTTGCTCCACCCCTCTATGTCCAGTTCTCCTTCTTGTCTTTGTTAGAAGCTCCTCCTCCCCCACACTCACATATACTCACACACACACACACACACACACACACACACACACACACACGCAGACGCCCAACTAGACATCACCTTCTATCCTCCCAAGTCCTTGGGTCCTTGTCTGGCCAAGGAGATGCCAGCATGTGCCACTGGCAAGTCCTGAAAAGGCAGCTGCTTCTCCTCTTCCTCTTCCCACCTCCATGGGCTGCAGCGGGGCCTGCGGGCAGGGACAGCCTTGTTGCAGACTAGAGTAACAAGACAGAGGGAGTCCAAGTCCCTGGTGACCTCCTGGAGCAGAACTGTCCTCCCCCTGCCCCACAGCTGCCTACCAGCCCAGACTCCACAGGAAAGGATCTGCCGCCTCCCTTGTTTAAGCTGTGGCTACTGGGTCTGCGTTGGTGCAGCTAAGCCACTCTCCAAGGTCATATGTACCTCGCCTGTGACACCCCATGCAGAACACCCCCACCAGCTGTGACCCTTGGTGAGCAGCACGTGTGCTCCAGGATCCACTCTGCATGTGTCCTTTTGTCTCACAGGGGAAGCTGTTTTCTCCACCCCTCACTGTCTAGGACCTGAGTCCCCTCCCCAGGCCAGAGTCCATGGGTAGCACCGTAAGCCTTCCCTCTCCAGCCCCTAACCACCTTGCCCTACTCTACCTCCATTATACTCCCTCAACAACCCAGCCTGGATACCCCTGCCCCTTGAGCCCTCTACACATGGAGCTCAGTAGCTAAATGCTGCCTGAAAAGTCCCATGTTCTCATGCTAAAAGTGTGGCCACTCAAGGATGGCGGATGGCGTGCAATCCTAATGCCCATTCCTGGTTCGTTTGCTCTCCACCCCACGGGACTGTGGTTTCATATCACCCCCAACCCCCTCCAGCCTTCTTCCTCCTCCCTGCCCCACCCTCGCCATCCGGGACCTCGGACTTCAGAGAAAGAAATCAGTCAACAACCACTCCTTCCTCCTACCAACACCCCACCTGCATCTCTGCCCACCTGCTCTGCATTCCCTCCTGTCGCAATGGGCAAATGGCCCTGCTGCTTCTGGAAGAGCCTCCATAAGGTACTGTTTTTCCTTACAAGTCACCTGTGTAGCCCTGCAATGACTAGTGGTGTTTTTCTCACTGGGCCTCCTCGGCCTCTTCTTCTCTATGGTTTTTCTTTTCGGTATTGAGGGTGCCAGAGCCAAAGACATCTCTGTATTCTTCTCTGGCCTGTTTTCTACACTTAATTCACTCAGATGCAATTTCTGTCAAGAACATCGTGTGCCGAAAGAACAAGCACAATTCCGTGGCAAAGGGGTCAGTCTAGGGAAGGTGGAACTCATGCATTCTGACCGTGTGTAGAAAACAGTGGGCTGGGCTACCCCAAATTCACCTAGGTAAAATCTAGACACCATCATCTTATCTAACTATTTGATGTATTTATCTCATATTTCATAATGTTTGTACTGCCCTCTGCAATAGAAAAATTTGAGACAATACAGAAGCCTCGCTGTGAACCCAAAGCCATCCTTCCCGGCTGGGAGACTCTTAGGGATGACAAGTGGGTCCCCTATTCCCAGTGTAAGTGTGAAAAGTGTGGGTCACGGCGCTGGCTGCCTGACCGCCAGGGCTCAGCCCGCCTTCCCCACTTTGGTTGGTTGTGATCCGGGCAATAACAGCACCTGCTCGCGGGTAAGGCGAGGATTCTGCGCAAAAGGCTCCCAGATGTAATAAACACTCACTAAATCTTGGCTATTCCTCTTGTTGCTCTAAAAGGAGAAACAAACTCACATATTTATTTAGTCTGTGAAATGAACTTATCAATGACAAAACACAGAATAATGAATGTACATTACATAGATTAATCCCCGCGGATTATTATTTTATTCTATTATTTTATTTTAGTAATTGAGTTGGGAACATAGAATTTAATTTAAAATGTTGCTTTGCTTTTCCTCTGAAATGGAAGACATATTTCTCTCTTGTCCAGGATACTGACAATTTTTTGTTCCTGATTAAGTGGGCAGAAAACTCAAGTTCCAATTTTCTGATGATGACAGTGTGTCTCCCTCTTACCCGACTGTCTCCCATGAAGCTCCCGTGGCCCTCGCTAAGCCATGGGCGCTCCGTAGCTTTGTCTGAGCAGCCTCGCAGAGCTGAAGCCGCTGCACCGAGTGAGTACAAAGCACTCTTGCTTCCCAGAGCTGCTGCTCTGGCTGACTTCAGGTGTCAAGGAGCAGTGGGGGGCGTGTGTCGTGTTCAACTTGAAGGAGGGTCCCAAAAGGATTGAGGAGTGGAAACTTTAAAACATCCTCATCCACAGCCTTCTTATTTTTAACTTAACTGAAAAGGGAACCTTCCCTGCTGGCACCCAGAGGCCTGCGTCGCATCTGAGTCTCACACAGTTGGATTCCTGTCAAGCCCCGGGATGGTTGACCAACGGGATCCCCCTAAGTCATAAATCTCTGCAGGGCGCAGGGTGTTGGGAGGCTAAGAGTCTCCTTGCTGGAGGAAGAAGGTCTTAAAACGTCCACAAGGCTTCAGCTACTAGCAGGAACATCCTGGTGAAATAAGCAATTCCGAGCTGCCTCTCTGGGCTGGGGCAGCCAGCTCCGCCCACCCCAAGACTGCTGCTCCTCAGCCCCCACTATCCGCCAGCCCCGCTCCCCACCTCTGCTCCACGCCAGGGGCCTCCTTGGCACCGTCCTTGCTGCAGACGGGGTGCTCACTCTCCCACGGCTCTCCCACCCTCGCCGTCTCCCACCTCTGTCTGCATTTTAGCATGAATCAGGCATTTTTATCACTTGTTTTTGAAACACGAATTATAAATCATGCAAATATTTGCTTCCTTTATATTTTTCAGCTTATCTAAATGGAACAGCTTTTCATGTCATTTATCTTAACTCTCCAGTTTTCTAAGCGTAAACACTGATAGCATAACTTCCAGGACAATGGATTGAAGATACAAGAGGAATAGTTTCCAGATGCTAACTGGATACTTTCCCCCTCTTTTCAGTATTCTTCTAGGAGCGCAGAGTGAGAGTTTGGGTAAAACATACTGTGATCAAAGGCTTGATTTTCTCCTCTTAGGAATCTGTTCACCTGGAGCCCCAACTTGATATTTGGGTGGTTGTATTCTGTTTGCCTACGCTCTGGTGACCATTAGCAGAACTGTTCCTTTTACATCCAAGGTGCACAGGTCAGTCCCTGTGTTCCCGCGGTGGCACACTGCAGAAATGAAAGATGAAACTCAGCACGGAAACGTTGTCACCAACGCTCTCCTACAGCAATGCTTTCGTACTTTCAGTAACAGGGAGGGAAGAGTGGTTTCTTTTTTAAAATTTTTCATCTCTTGTCGAAAAGACACTTTTAGATATGACCCCTGAAAATACTAACCACCTACTAGTGTATAGGTTACCAAGGGAATGAAAAGAAACCTGGTTGCTTAGGTGGTATCTATACACGAAAGGGTTTTGCTCACAAAAATGCCAAGGAAGTGAACATTTTGATTCATTTAATTATCTAAGTACCTGAGAGTACACTAGCATCAGGAGGTGCTTCCTGGATGTGAGGCCTGCGCAGCCCTGCAGGGCCCCCACCCTGGAAAATTTCCTGGTCGAGTCACTTTTCGACCGCTCAGTGCATAAGCCTTGCTGTCTGGATAACCATCCGTGGCAGTGTGCTGTAGCTTCTTGTAGGACACATTGATTTGTTGTTGTTACATATTATATTTTTGTTAGGGAATGAAGTTTATATTTCCCTTTAATAGATTCTTGTTTATATGACATACTTAGAAAGTTTTTTGTACTCTAATATTATGACGTATTTACTCATATTCTCTTCTAACATTTTGATTACTTTAAATATTTGATTTTAATCAAAATGTGATGTATTCTTTCGTAAAGAATGAAGTGTAGGGTTCCACAATTATTCTTCCGATGCCTGGCAATCTGTCCCAACGCCATTTATTGAAAAGCCCATTTTCTCCCCACTGATTTGGAAGGCCAGCTGCTTCATAGTTTAAATCCATAGACGGTGCACAAAGGCTTGGCTGTCCTTTCGCGTCCTTCTCTGTGTCACCGAGTGATCCTCCTGCGCCAGTTCCACACTGTTTCCTTCTGCAGCATTTTAGGAGGTTAACTCCCTGGCAGGGAAAGTTCACCTTTCAACGCTTGTCCTTCTTAGAATTACCTGGGCTCTTCCTGAATGTCTTCTCCAAATGAACTTTGTATTAATATTTTTTGAAATTTTTGATGGAGATTACGTTGCATTATTAGATTAATTTAGGCAAAATTGAAATCTTGAAAACTTGGAAGATGCCTATCAAAACCATTTTTTTTCTTCATTGCTTCATTTGGTCACTGGGTTCTTCAGGAACACTTCATAGATTTACTTACATGAGTGAATATGAGTATTTCTATTTTTTCCTGAATATTTCACAATTTTTATTAATATTGTGAATGAAATTTTATATTTTATTAAGTTTTTATTTTTATAAGATAAAACATTCATTTTGTAACCAAACACTAAAATTTTATATTTTCCATTTTTTCCTGTCAATTATATTTTTAATATCATAAGCCAGTAATGATAATTTTGGCTTCCTTCTCTAGTGTTTATCCATCTTGTTCACCCCTGCTGTCTGGAGGGCGTTTTTCAGAAGAATGATCTACCCTGGATTTCCTAACTGCTTATGTACCTGTCTGCTGCTTCACACCGGCTCCGTTAGCGTAATTCTGTCGTCTTGTCTCCTTCTTGGTGTCTTGCCTCGTAGGATTCTTACTCTTTCACATTGCCTGACAGCATGGTTACATTTTGTGAAATTATATTTGCCGAAGTCAGCCTTCTTCAGAATATTTTTAAACATGTTTTTGAATGCTGTGTACCTTTTTCACATATGCATTTCTGTGGGGAGGGGCTTCTATGCCATCTTCAAATAGGTTCCATGTAAGGTTTCTTTTTCCCAACTCATCTGCCCATTTCCACACAGGCATTTCCACACAGGGGATCCCGTTGGCCAGCCATCCCGGAGCTTGACAGGAATCCACCTGTGCGAGCCTCAGATGCGACACAGGCCTCTGGGTGCCAGCAGGGCAGGTTCCCTTTCAGGGCATTTCCACACAGGTCATTTATCAACCAAAAATGGAGCGGACCTCCTGGCTGCAGGGCTTGCTCCTCTGTGAACTTTGTCCAAGTGCTTTAAGAAACTAATACTTTTGGTTGGTCAAGTGAGCAGTGCTTTTGTTTTGGTTCTCTTGATATGTTCACCGTTTCTCAGCCCTTTATTTGGTCCGGGGGGGATGGGGGGGAAGGAAGGAATTTCTGTACTCCCTCAGTTGGACTGTCTTTTCCAAAATCACCATCATGACTTCTAAGATAAAAAGAAAAGTTTCAGAGAGATTTGCTGTCTTTATAAAGCTATCAAAGCATGGTCCCTACCCATCCAATAGTCGCGTGGCCTATAGTTACCAAAGACGTTAACTCAGAGTTGGTCCGCCGAATGGGAGCGGTATTTCTCTCTGAAGACAAGGCTGCCTTTCTGCTGGGTGAAGGACGGCTGTGAAGGTTTCCCAGAATTGGCAGCTGGCCACACTCTCCCAGTGGCCACTGGGACCCACGTTCAGGACGTGCCTCCAGTCCACCTCTGATGGGGGGTCTCACAACTGTCCAGGGCACAGGTGCGGACCCAGGCTCCGCCACATGCTCCTGCATCTCCCTGGGCACATGAGTTAGTATTTCTCAACCTGAGCTTCTTCATCTGGAAAATGGGCACAATAATCATACCTGCCACACAGACCTGTTGTGAGGATTAAAGATTTCGTACAGATAAAGCACCTCATTCAATACCAGCTATCAATATTAGTATTCTAGGAACTCGGTAAACTAGAGGGATTTTTGGCCTTGGATGAATCAGCAGGGATCATCTGACTGTATATCATTCAGAGGCTTGGAGTACATATTGGTTTATTCAGGACAATGAGGCTTTGCACAGCGTGTTCACTGTTGTTTAATGCCTGTTAGACCATAACACACAATGACCCATACCTTAGACATCTGCATTCAACCCTCCACTGATCTCGGCATTTCAAACACCTTCGCTTCTTCTTTTTCAGGAGAACCTTTTATTTAGTTGAAAGCATCAAATTTCCCAGATTGCTTTCCCATGTCTGTGAATGCTAATGCAATTCTTTCATGGCTCCTTGCACACATGTAGACCTTACATCATGCAGGCAGTTAAAGAAAGACATCACAGTCCTACCTAGCCTGCCCAGACATTATTTCTCTGTTCTGCCTATGATACTTGGGAATGAGTTATTATAAATGCTGCACTGGTTGGCTACCTTCCCAATTTGAGTCATTTAAACCAGCTGAACTAGAGAATGAGGTCTTTAAATATGGGCTTTGTCTACCCCAACTCATTGTGGGAATACTGAGCATATGCAAAACCATTAAATATAAAATAGAGTATTTTCTGATGTCTGTATATAGAAAGTAAATACCACTGAATCACTGGACTCTTGTTCACACCTGACAGGTACAATGCACACTATGTGGGTCATGGACACACTTGTAACTTTGACTCAAACTGTACAAAAGTAATTCATGTAATCAAAACATTTGTACCCCCATAATATTCTGAAATTTAAAAAAGAATCACTAGACTCTTTTGCAAAGTAGACTAATAAATTATACCAATTATAATACAGCTAATAGAGATACCAGTGTAGTACATTCTTCCTCATGTTCCCTTAATATTCTGCACTGATGTTTTAAGAAAAATAGATGAATATGACATTTACAACATAATTCATTTGATGAGTTTTGTGATGTAATGACTGAAGCTTTACATTAGGAGTTTGATTCCAAAGAATGAAACAGTAAGTATAATTTAATCATTTGGTCAATTAAACTAAATATCTAACTACATTAATTAAGTATTTTAAAAAGTTTTTATAACCTTTCAGTATCTACTAATATATGGAAACCAATTTATGGGAAAAAAGTCAACCAATGGGTACCTAAGATTTAATAAGAAAATAAGAAATAATGAATCAGCAAGTGTCTTGAGGAAGAATGAAGGCATCTGAAAAGGTAGTTTCACAGGGCTGGGAGCCAGGAGGTTACATAAATATTGTTCTACCTACTAGAAGTGTTCGTTTCCTGGATCTGATTAATCTCCTCACAGTGCCACAGTGAGAAGTCCTTCCTGCAGAGAGTGGAATTGTTCCAGCCTTATGAAAAAAGATGAGTCCAGCATCAAATGTTAGCCATATATTCTTGGCAGGCACCCTGCCTAACAGCATCTATTGGCCAGAAAAAACGTCTATGGCGTGGAGTGCCTTCACACCTGGGCCTCAGCTTAAAAGATAAAACTTACAGATTCTTAGAAATCATTGTAAAACCGAAATCCTGCTGTTGTTTTGTGGAAACGACTGTAAGTATCCCTGGGCCTACTGTCATTTCTGCCCTTTACTTTTGAATTCTTTGCCCGGACCCATCTACAGAGGTCCGTACCCTTATACCGCGTCGCTCAGTCATCATTGACTGCTTTCATAAATTTGTTAAAAGCAAGAAAATGAGATTCCCGGTTTGTTCAGTGTAAGCAAGCTAACCACGGACAAAGGGATACGCAGAGCACATGGACACGGCGCTGTGGCCAGGATGTTCTGTCTCTCTTTATGGCCTGACGGGAAGGAATGGGACCCATACCTGGGCAGGATATTGATGCCGATTTCACGCAGGGTTTATTAGCTTGCTGGAGGGTTTGTTCTGTGTAAAATATGGATTCAATCTGCTTCTTTGGTTTCCTTCTTAAAATCCATTGGATTTATGACAATTCCTGGTGACCCTGTCCCCATAGACGTTACATAAAACTGTTGTGGATGGCCCCAACTGGGCAACCCCGCTTGGCCCGGGCCCTCCCAGCGCCCCCCACTGGTGCCATTCACAAGCCTCGGGAGCGCAGTGGCTGCAGTCCAGGCTCAGGTAGTCCAGACACGCTGCACCAGGACGCCTGGAAAGCATTCTTAGAAACAGTCTACTCGGGGCCTGGAGAAGATCATTTCTGAGCATTTACCTCCGAGTGAATATCCAGGAAACCCTAAAGCAGAAATGCCAGAGGGCCTGAAACTGGAGGAGGAGCGAGGCATCATTTTCAAATCCTTGTCATAAAAGGAAGAAGTCGCAGTGGGGGTGGTGAGACTTCTGTCATAGAGCGGGAAGCTGATGTTCCTTCTCAAGAAATCGAGGATCCAAAGAAAGGAAGCTGGGTACAGTTGTCAGGGAGTCCTCCGTGATCTAAGGAACATTTTCCATCTTGAGAAATGAATTAAACAGTCTCGTGTTGGAAGGTCATTCATTTCAAAAGAAAGAAAAATGAACCAAAGTCAGTCATGAAGTGTTTAAATTCGTATTAGACACGTAGGCTTTCCCTAGAGCACCGCGTAATAGGCTCCCTCGAAAGGCAGAAAGATATTAATATTTCAGACCATATAGGAAATCTGGGCACTCATGATGACTCAGGGAAACCTGTTTGGAAAGAGTGACATCCTGAGTATTTTGACACTGATTCAATTCTGAATCATTAAGGAATTTCCAAAACACTGCTCCTTGAGGATAATTAGCCGTAAAGTAGAAATACACAACTTTCCCTCAGAGTAGTGAATTCTATACTTATCTATGTAAGCAATTGAGATGCAAACAAAATTTGCAACTATCCAATCAAAATATTCAAGCCCACAAAATTCCCAAATACGTGCATTTTTCTTAGGACATTTTAGAGCTAAGCTGCATTAAATTACTAACTCAAATCAGATTGCTCTCCATCTGACAAGCCAGCCTTGTGCACGTCTTACTTACTTGGCAGCAATGAGCAGAGTGGCTAAGAACACAGGCTCACTGGGTTTCCTTCCTGGTCCAGCCACTCCAGCTGTGCAACGTTGACCATCAAGGACTGGAGTGGCTGCAGCCAAGGTTCTCGGTGTCTCTGGGCTTCAGTTTCCTCACCTGTCAAATGGGGATTCTAATGGCACCTCCCGCTAGGGTTGTTCAGTGGGTTAAGGTGCGTGGACAGGTGAGTTGGCATATGTGGGCTTTAGAGAGGAACCAGACCTGGTAATGAGAGCCCAGGCCCTGGAGCTGGACTCACTGGATTCAAATCCCATCCCACACCACTTAGGTAAACCACTTCACTTTCAGGATACAGTAGCATCTACCTCACTGGCTGGTGGGGAGAGTTAAACTAGTTACTACATAAAAGGGAAAAAAAACAGCTCAGAGCTCTACCTGGCGTTTGGTTTGTCCTACAGAGACGCTAACTCAGCTTGCTGTTAGTTAATCGGTAACCAGATGCATTTATTTATACCTAAAGAAAGGAAAGTGAACGCCATCTCAATTAGTTCGTTAATTAGTTAATTAGTTAGTTAATCCCGCAGTCGGTGCAGCTGGTGTTTTGCTCCCTGCTGCAGTATTTGAATCCATCTGCACAAGCCTCATTTTTTCCTTTTAAGATTTTCAAACGTTTTGCTAGAACCTCAAGATTTAATATGTGGGGTTTGTTATTGTTTATTGTTGTTGTTCTATTGTTAATATCTCCCAAAACAGGGTAATTTTCTCTAATCCCCCAATAATCTTCTATGGCTGTGCTCAAAGTAGGTATCAGACTCCAACAGGTCTATCTTATAAGATGTCACAGCAGCTGTAAAAATACCAGTCACTCCCAGGTTTCCGCAGGTACGTTTGACCCTATTATTCGTAAGTGGAAGTGGTTAAATCAGGGGATGGCAAACTATGGCCCAGGAGCCGAATGCAGCCTGGACTTGACCTGTAAGCACAGTTTCGTCAGAACACGGCTAGGCCTGCTTGTTCCCATGGCGTCGCTAGCCGCTTCCCCGCTGCCTCCGCAGGGGCGAGTCCTGCAACAGAGATCGCCGGGCCCACCAGTCTGACGTATTTACTATCTGGCCTTGACCAAGGTATTTGCCAACTCTTAGGCTAGATGAAAGCATCTCCCAGCAAAATGCATGTCTTAATCAAAAGTGTTGTCTCTATAGTATCTTTTTTTCAGGGCAAAATAACAGCGTTAATGCTACTGCAGCAAAAGATTTCCAGCTCAGAAAACCTAAACCTAGTTTCAGTCTACAGCCTTCCTATTATTAGTATTTGATTATCTTTTACAGTAACATAGATGATGTCTTTATTAGTAGATTTATCTTCTCAGCGATTTAGGGATAAATCACTGAGAATGACTTTCTCAGGAAAATAGCATATCTTCAGGATAGGAAAATTTCCCAAAGTAAAGAAGCAACTTAGATTTGGAATCTTTACATCTATGTAATGCTCAAATCTATGCAAGCTTACATTCGCATAGCTGGTTTTCACCTAAGTTATCTAAGAAAGACATTTCCTAACCAGTAGTTAACATGTCTAAGCAAAGCTGGTGGTCTCATGGTCACAGCCCGTGAACGTGGTGAGGAAAGGCCACTTCTCCCTTGGGAATGTGAACAAGGAGTTACCCAAAAGCGGTTCCAGAGGCTCTAACGTTCTCCTCATTTCCATGACTCAGGGGGTTCCAGCAGCTTCTGGAGGGAATTACTCAAGTATTGTATTTAATTACACTTCTCTTTGAAAGACTGGGTTTGCAAGAGGCGCCAGCTGCCTTTTCTTTTTCATTGTAACCCCCCAGGGTGTAGGACCTGCCTGTCCTGTTCTTTCCCTCAGTGACCATTTGCTCTTGTCCTGTGCTCAGGTGAGACGGGAAACACCTGTGCAGAGCTTTTCCAGTATCTCTAATTTCGTTTAGTGTGATTGAGATGGCGTCCACTTTCCTTTCCTTAGGTATAAACAAGTGCATCTGGTTACCGTTTCTTGGGCGCATTGTTTTTCATATTTTTTCATTCTCCCCACCCTTTGATTTTTAGGACTTTATTCTAAAATTTCTTAATTATTCTCAAAACAGTAAATACTCAAAAATCACATAGTTTCAACATCATGAATCCTTAATTAATAATTTTCATCCATATCAGAGAATCACTTAAGAAATAATACAACAAAATAAATGTTCATGTCCCAGTGATTTTTTTTTTTTTTTGCTTTTTAAAAATTTATATTTACTAGTCATGCCTTTGGTGTTTTTTTATTGATTTTCAAAAAGTGCATATAAAATAAAGTTACTGCAGTAGGAAAACGTGGTTTTCCCTCTTCACTTGTATGTTGAGGGACTGAATTTATTGAGTCCTGGGGACCACACGTGCATGACCGCACTTTCCCAGGTGAGGGTTGAGGATGAGCAGAGGAGCGGAAGGATGAGGAAGAGACAAAGGAATGAAATGATGGTGACCACAGCCAGTCTGCGTGGAGAAGGCACTGTGACCATCTCTACTCCGCAGATGAGGACATGGAGGAGGTGGAGTTCCGAGATTTCACAAAGGCCACCCAGCTGGCAAGGACGGAGCTGAGGTTGGAACACAGGCGCCTCACGGGCTCAGACACAGGAAAGGCCGTCCTTAGGATCATCCAGCCAGGAGCATGGACCAAGACGGGGCTTCACAGAGAACTTGGGTTTGCGTTGCCCTGTTAGCGCTTGGTTATAATTTTGTGGATTGCTATATCCACAGGCAAAAGTGAATCCTCTGAAACATAGATTCATCACAGTGAACCCAAAAAGGAAATTTTAGGGATATTACTATACTTAACAAGTAACAGAGCTCTATATCCATGAATAGGGGATGATGATGTTCATTGTCAATTTGTCAGCAAACATCAAGTATTTGTGCTTGTGCTTAGTCCTGTGAGCTTCACAAAGGCATTGATTAAATGTCAACCTATAAAGCATAAGCTTTGCGGACAAACAGAATGACCCACTCTAATGGGACGAGCCCACCACCACTACCATAGCTGCGCCACCAGCCTCTCACCCTTGCAGCCTCAGAAGCTTCCAGTCCACTTTCCTATCCCCGGCCTGGCTCCCTCTACTCCCTTATCCATTCTGAAGCGGCAGCAATCCTCCTGAAATGCAGACCCAGTGTGGAGCTTCGCCAGCTCTGGCCTTCCGTGCCTCTGCACTGTCATTTGCTAGGAGCCCAAGTGCCTGCAAGGGCCCTGCCCTCTCAGCCCTCACTCCTGCCACACTGGTCCCTCTCTCCTTTGACTTCCTGGGCAGCCTGTCTTATTGCCCCTGTTGGAATGCATCTGTCGGTCCATCTCTTCACCGCCCCTGATGTCTGGAAGGCCCAAGATAGGTCTGGCTGGTCACCCTCCTGCAAAGCAGGGCCGTGGGCTCCACGTCGTGTCTGAGAAAGGGTAACAAGCGTCCCTCATTCCTTTCAGCAATGCCAGTGCCTTGAATGGAGGGAAGGACAAGTTAGCACATCCCCAAGTCCCCAAGGAATGTGAGGCCGTGGTCCTGAGAGCAAGGGGAGACCCAGGGGAAGGAGCAGGGACGGAAGGCGCCGAGAAGGGCCCCTTGCCGACATGTGGGCAGGTCGCGGGACGAGGCCTCTGACCATGTCACAGTTTCCTAGCTAGTTTTTATTTCTAAGATGTAATTCCTCCCATTGTTTTTCTTTTCTTTCTTTTTTTTGGGGGGAAAAGTCCGGGGGTTTTTTTTTTAATTTCAGAATGGTATGGGGTACAAACGTTTTGGTTACGTGAACTGCTTGTGTACGGCTTGAGTCCAGGTTGTAAGTGTGCCCACCCAGACAGTACCCGCCTCCCATTACTTTCTGAGGGTGGCAGCAGACACATTCCTAGCTCGCTGCATGTGAAATTTAACCCAAGGACAAGTAGGAATAACTGCCTCTTGTGGCTGCTTGTTCTCACTTTCCTGTCTCATTTCTTTCACTCAAGTCCTTTGTGTGAGGCGATAATATCCAGGGGGAGAAGCTCCCGCCAGGATGAAGCCCTCAGACATCTCTGCTGTTTCCTCTTTGTCCACAAACCGGTGTCTCTCAGTCCTTTAAAATGTGTGATTTCCACTGTGATTGATTCTTGCCATGCTTGCCCGGAGATTTCTCCGTTTGGCCCTGTCAGAAGGCAGCCAGCCAGGGAGAGATGCGGGGCTGGGCCTCGCGAGCTGAGACGGGGCCAGCTGCCCTGGAATGTCCCGAGCCACTGGACAGAGGGTCTCTAGGTCCTGAAAACATGGAGCGTCTTCGTTTCCTTCCTTGTTCGTGACGTTCCATGGTCTTTGCAGTAAGCTTATATGCCTTTCCTTTAAAAAGTTAAGATTTTTTAAAAATTGCTAAGGCAGGATCCACTCTCAGGACAGGGTTACCAAATCAAGCAAATGATAAGGGAAGAAAACAGTGGTTATGCTAATTAGGTCCTTGGAGTGACCAAATACATTCTTAGGTATAAACTAAGTGATGGGACTCGGGAGATTTTCCAGCCTGTAATCCCTCGCCAAGACAGACCCTCTTTACTCTAAGAGCCAAGGGACTCCTCCTCGGGGGAGCTAAACTCCTCCTGCGGCGCCTGGCACGCTGTGCGCCCGTGGGCCTTCAGGGAGGGAGGACGGCAGACACAGCAGGTCCACACGGGTGAGCCCTGTGCCCTCGGAATCAGGGAGCCGCTTAGGATTATAAATGGTAACGGGGTGTGTTCACATGAGCTCTGACAATACTTCTTGGCAGCAGAGTATGGCAATTGCAAGGGGGCAGTTAAGAGGGAATTCATATGAGAATCTTGTATTAGTCCGGGTTCTCTAGAGAGACAGAACTAATGGGGTGTGTGTACAGGGGGAGAGACAGAGAGAGAGATTTATTTTAAGGATTTGGCTCAACATGACTATGGGCACTGGTAAGTTCGAAATCTTCGGAGCAGGCCAGCAGGCTGAAGACCCAGGCAAGAATCTCAGTTTTGCCACCCAAGTGCCAAGTCTGCTGGCAGAATTCCCTCCTCCTCAGGGGTCCTCGGTCTTCATCTGTTCTTGCCTTCAACTGATTGGGTGAGGCCCACTCATGCTATGAGTCATATCCGCTTTACTCAAAGTCTACAGGTTTGAATGTTAATCTCATCTAAATATACCTTCACAGAAACATCTAGAATGTTTGGCCAAATATCTGGGTACAGTAGCCTAGACAAGTTGACAGGTGAAATTAACCATCACAGACCTGGACTCAGCCGATGTGAGTGTCAGACACACAGGAGGGAGTAGCTCTGCTGCCGAGATGAGGGAGGGACGGGCTGGAGGAAGGAAGCAGGGTTCCCTTGTGGTGCAGGTGACAGGAAGGGCCAGTGGGAGGAAAGACGGGGACCAATGGCTCAGGGTGCCTGTCACCCATCAGGGGGAGGCATCAGTAGGCAGGGCGTACGCAGGTCTGGAGCTCAGCAGGGAGGACTCAGAGTCATCTCCAGATGGCGGAGAAGCTCCCTGCCCCAGCCCACTGATGGAAAAAGTAGATTAAGGGAAAAAATCATTTTAAAAAGTACACACACATATCTTGAACATTTATTTTCACTGAAAATGCATCCATTTTCTAATTCTTTTCATTATGACCCAAACTTTTGAGTAGGGATCTGTCTACTGATGTGTCTAAGTTGATTATTTGCATAAAACATGCTCCTTGCCAATGATTGCCAGTCTGAAGTGTCTTTGAAGAAGGGTGAAGTTTGTCCCATTTATCTGAGTGTGAAATCGTTTAAAATTTTTTTATTATTTCTCAATATTTTACTTTTGTCTCTGCCACACCTAAGTTGACAGCAATCTCATTTAATGACTGGTCTCTACTGAGTCATTCCAAAGATTTAACTTCGTTTTCATAGAAACAAGCTTTTCCTTTTCTCTGCTCATGTTTCATGGAGCTACACCAGATTTAATTACATTACGTAATTCCAGTAACAAGTCCAGCGTAAACAGATGGGCACTGGGAGCGCAGGCTCAGTGCCCTGAGAGCCGGCGCGTCACAGCAGCAGGATGTTGACATCCCTGGGCACGGCTGGCACCTCACCCCCTGGCGCTCAGCGTGGCATGGCTGGTGGTCAGTATGCGCTGCCAGGGGCGCAGGGAGGTGCGGAGTCTGATGTGTCCGTTCGGAATGAGGAAAGAAGACCTTCCAATAAGGCCGGACGTGGACCAGTGCTCAGGGAGGAGCCATCCAGCCCATCCCTCTAGTGTTCAGAGAAGAGCGGAGCAGACACATAGGGAGCCCGGGACAGAAGCAAATCCAGAGAATATTCCACCGCTTTGCCCTCCTGACGAAAAGGTGGAAAATAGAAAGTAGAAAACCGGAGTCTCACCTGGGAAGTTATGTTGGCCCTGCCCAGTGGGAAACCGATCGTGTGCGTAGGTGGCGGGTGGTACAAGAGGAGTCTTTGTGTCCTGAGCAGTGCCTCCTCTTACGAACACACCCACTATTCCGTTATTCCACGGCCAAGTAAACGGTAAGTTCAAGAAGATCTTGCACCGTGGAGACATCCTTGGATAGCAGAGTCTCTCCAGTCCTTCAACTGGATTGTTTGAGAGGCTTGGAAGAATATAAATACGGGAGACAATTACCTTCACTTCTCGGATATCTTCATTTCAACACTGGAAGGGTCAGTATATAAGGAAGCAGCTGTGCTCCATCCAGCTCGGAAATCACTTTGGTTCTCGAGGGTCCTCTTCAAACTGCCATGACTTTGCGCTCACGGGAGCCAAGTGTCTGCATCTGGGCCAGGAGCCTGCTGCAGAGCACGACCTTCAGCCCGGGAGGCTGCTCCGAGCCAGCGAGGCTGCTCCGAGCCAGCGAGGCTGCTCCGTGAAGGAGCCCCGACGGGCTTTTCTGATGTGCTCAGGACAGGGAATGAGGCATCTGTTTTTCTCCGGAAGAATCAATTCACCAGACTTCCTCCAGCCCGGTTTTTTATTGGTACATCTAGTTAATTCTCATAATGATTACAAAACAAAATCAGTACTTTAATACAAGTAATTGAGGCCACAAAGGGAGAGGGAGGGTAGTTCAGAACTTCAGTGGCCAGTGCCTGGGCTCTCCTGAAGAGTTCATGTTGCCTTTCTCAGGATCGTGGTCCCAAAGCCACCAGGACTGGGGATGGCAGGGCTTTGCAAAGCTTTAGATTCCTGACCCAACCCCTGGAACGCCAGGGCCATCAGATCTCTGATTCACCGGGACTGCGCAGATTTTGAGAGCCCCACCAGCAGCTGTAGTTTGGGAAACACTGTCTTGGTCAGAAGCTAATAGCCTAGGGTCCCCTCAGCCTGTTGTGCCGTCCCTGGGTGTGAGAACTGTGGGTGTTGCGCTCGTACAGTGGAGGGAGTTACCGCTTCTGCAGTCAGCACCCCATCTCAGTTCCAGTCTGGTCTCGATTGCTCATTTGCCCACCTGTGTGTGTTTCCACCCTTGTACCTTGCAGTCCATAGCAAAGGCGCTTGTAACATACGCAGCTAGTGCAATGGTTGGGCGTTGAAGGGTTACAGAAGTGGGCAGGAGGCGGTTGCCCTCCCAACATTCGAATCTGAAGATAGTAAAAGACTCTTGTTCTTTCCAGTAAAGTAGGGACGGATTCTGGCAACAGTGCTGTTTTGGGGGTGGGGGCTGGCAGTAAGATATACCCCCTCCTGTTTGCATCTTCTCCTAACTCAAGAAGCCCTTGCTTCCTGGAGCTCAGTTTCCCCACCCACGAGACAAGACTGGTAAATGCGATCAGCTCTGGAGTCCTTCCCAGCGCTAACACTCCGCTTTCCCTCCCCGTCTTCTGTGGAGAGAGGGTGAAGGGGCCACCTTGCCAAGGACCCACCGCTGTCGTCATTGAGAATCGAATGATTTCCCTTTTAACTTTCATGAGCTGAAGTCTTTCATGTACATGAAAGAACGCAAAAGCCCCCAGTGTTCTGCAGAGAGGAAACCCTCAGATGAAGGATTTTTGCAGAAACAGGGAATTAAGGCTGTTTTGAACTGTGAGGTCAGTTTCTTTTGTCTGTGTGTCTCTCATAATTCCATTTTCCCTGTCTGTCTTCATGTCAATGAAAGCTCTGTAGACCTTACTGATTCTTTGTAAGAAAAGATCTGATGACAGGATAGTGAGACAGGAAAACGTGGTAAAAATAGCATGTTGGCCTCTGAGTGGTAAAACTCCACATACTTTTGGCTTCTCGGTCCGTAAAATTAACACCCACAGCACCTCGTTTGGGGAGAGCTTTTGATGTCCTTCAGTTTGGTGTTGTGTGCTTCAGCAAAGAAATCCTGCATTTAGGCATGAAAACAATTCTGTGTCTGTGTCTGGCTCATTGCAAATCTCTCCTTCAGTTTCTCAAGTCGAACAAAGTGGTTTGACTTTTGAGGCTGAAGAAAACGGAGTAACTGTCAGGTTGCAAGCTTCCCAGGCCCCCGTTCCCTGCCAACCAGTTTCAGAGATGGGCTTTCCATTCCCATGTGAAAAGCCATCCAGACCCCAGCATTAGCCCCTAGGAGGACTCCTCCCAGGAGATAGTCCAAGGGTCCTGGCCTGCCTGGACAGCGTGCAGAACATCTTTGCAAACCGATCGTGGTAGAGGGAGGTTGAGAATGTGTGGCATGTCGCTGTCACTTTTGATGTACTTACTGCTGGACTTCAGGAGGATTTATTTCTGATGTACTCACTGCTGGACTTCAGAGGGATTTGGAGACTTTAAGTGCGCTGCTCCAGAAGGTGTTGTACGAGAGCACAGTGCCATTTGTCTAGTCACTCTGGCGGTACCTACTACACTAACTCACACCTTTGGTTACCAAGATAGTTGTTTCTTTCAGAGCTGGACTTCTGCCTCTGAATTTGCTTGGAGTATGGCTGGCACCAGGTGATACTGATGAAATGTCCATTGACATAGGTCGATAATAAGTTCCCAAGTCAGTAGAGGAGGAGGGGAGGTAACAGCCCAGGGTCGTCTGCCAGATGGGCTTAGGAAGCGGTGTCTCTCCTTCCACTCTACCCACCTCCTGCTAGCCTTGGCTGCTGTGCTTTCAGCTTCCAGCCAGCCTGCATTCTTGAAGGTTAACTTGTTAACTGTTTTTTTTTTCCTTTGGAAAATACAGATTTTTCAAACTGGCATCTGTTTATTGTTGAATGTGCCTTGTTATCTTCAAAACATTTCATTTGAAAGAAAAGTGTCAAATTACTCACATATGTAAAGATGACGCTGTTTGATATGAATAGAAGGTTGTTGTGTCTTCAAAAGTCACATAAAACCTGTCCCATGAGGCCATGTTGGCAGGTGTCCTAACCCCTGAGCTATCTGGGTATTGAGCGTGTCCGTGTGCAGGGCAACAGAGGTCACCCGAGTGGATGAGGTGATGAAGACCAGCCTACCAGACACTGTGACGAAGGCACCCGAGCCTGCCCGGTGCAGAGGCGGCGCCTCCTCTGGAAAGCTGCGCTCTAAGTTGTCTCCCACACGTCCCCCTCTCGCCCCTCTGGAACTAAATCCAGCCGTTAGTACCCAATATTTATCAGGGCCTCTCGTGGGTCTGTGTTGTGGCAAGGTTTCTACCCCATCGTTGTTCCACACCTTTCCCACTGAGCTACGAGAGACTCCTACAGAGAACGCCAAGAGTAATTCTTAAAAATAGAGCAGCAGAGGGCTTGATCTTGAAAGCTCAAAAATAGCTAACAGGGAAAAGAAACTGAAACTGAATTTTAAAATGAAGGTCTTTGAGAGACTCACTGGTGTTAAGTCCATGAGCAGAGCTTGGGCGGCCGTGGGTGGGGCTCCGCCGTGAGCGGCGAGCGGCTGGGGTCCAGGCCAGGCTGGCCTCTGAGTCAGCGCTGTCGTCATGACACACGGACGCTTGTGTGGTGCTTCATGACCAGGCATTTTACCCTTGTTGGAAGTTCGCATTTTCAAAGGAAACTTTCCAGAGTCAAATCAAAATGTTATTTTATTCTTTAAAAAATAGGAAAGTCATTTTATTGAGAAACAACCAATGATTGCTGACCATTAAGAATATTGACTATTGAACAAATGATACCAGGAAATTCTAGCTAAACTGTTGCATGAGAACTGTAAACCCCATCGCTTCCTCCAGCAGTGCTGAGAGCCACAAAGGAGTGCCCCACGAGGGAGCCCTGAGTAGCGGGAAGCACCGACGGTGCTGGGTGCTGAGTGCTCCTGTGCCCTTGCCTTGGGGAATACCAGCCACCCGTGTCGTTCCCGTTGGTGGGCTTCGGAAAACCAAAACAAAGCAGGGGCCCTCGGGGCAACTGGGCAGCTGCTGAGCACAGTTTGTTACTGTGCATGGAACCCCCAAACACTGGCACAGACGCTTACGTGGATTTTGACTCGCTCATGAGCTGAAACAAAGACATTTCCCCAGAGTTCAGTTTGTGAAACAAAACAGAAACTTGTTGTTTCCAGCTGTGGTGTGGATGATTTTTGTTCAGGAGGACTCCCTGATGACTTGAAGTTGAGAGAGAAGGGCAGAGAATGGCCCAACCCAGTTGGAACATCTTAAGATGGCAGAAGCAGAAGCCTTCGTGAGATGGTGTGAAAAGCCTCCAGACAGCCAGGATGCCTTGATGCCTTCCACAGCTTGATGAGGACACAGAAGTTGTGATTTGTAAGGCTGCAGGACTGAGCGAGCAAATGTAAGACACGGCAGGAAACATAAAAACAACGTGAAAGCACACAGAGGTGGCAATAGAGCCATCGAGAGGCTCCAAATGCAGAATTATCACAGCCACGAAGCCAAAAGCTGATCTTTCATAAGAAGGATGCATAATTTAGGTGGTTTAGCACGTAATAAAAACACTAATCTTGTTGACAATGAAAAATGGAAGCATTTCCACAGTTAATATAGGACAATTCCTACAACACTGACATACATTCTTTTCTCATGTATAAAAATTCTCATTACAGACTGTTTATGATTTTCCTAAACACATAATGGAATCTTTTCAGGAAAAACACTTGATATAAAATAGTTCAAGGCTTCTACAAACAAAAATAAGTAAAAACATTATGGTGCAACTCAATCCAAAGGCAGCGAGCAACGTGGCGTGGCTGTGGGGAGTTCTGGCGGGATCGCTCCTGTTTCCCACCCCTCCTTCACGGTCCAACACCTGATTGAGCCTCAGGACTTTCACAATAGTCCCACATTTGGCTCCAGAACTACTCGGGCCACGGTCGCGTTCGAGAACATAGGAAAGGCGCTGATCATCTTGCTCAGAAATCTTGACAGACGTGGCACACGTGGAACCGGTTCCACTTCAGGAAGTTCCCGGGTGTCCGGGAGCTTGAGAATTCAGCCCTTTTTGCCTGAATTTCCTTACTTGGGAAGGACCTTGGTTCAGGTCATAAAATCAGAGACACTGGAAATATGTTTGCAAAGGCTCTGCGCTGTAGGAAAAATGCTTGTTCTAGACATTTTTAAAAAATCCTGAATAAAAAGTTTCACATCCTGCCTGCCCTTAAGCATGTTAAAAATATATTTACATGCACAGAAAGCCCCAGAAGCAGATGTGAGGAAGTAATCATGGTGTTATCTATGGTAGGGGGGACTCTGGGCAGTGTTTGCTATCTCCTCATGTAACCTGGGTCCACAAACTTCATTCTGGAAGTCATCTCTCCTGGTTGCCATGGGTACTGGTGACAGGAGCCTCGGGAGACCTTGGCCCAGCTCTCTGGGCTGCTGCTTTGGCTCTTCTAGCCAAGGGTGAATGTGGGGGTGCAGATCGGGGGACAGGACGGTCAGGAAGCCAAAGGACAAGCCTGGACATCCTCACCAATCCTGCCTTGCCTCAAGATTCAGGAGAAAGTCATTGTTATCCTAACTGGTCCTCAGAAAGGTTGGGCAGCAGGAGATAGAACGTGTCACTCTGGGGCCCCTCTGCAGACAGAGCTGCAAGCAAAGCCTCGCAGGCAGCCCCCGCGCTCCGTGTCCCGGGGTGGGCCCCCATCGTGACCTGCTTGCTAGATACCCGGCGCTGGAGGAAGCAGGCTGGACAGCCCACGCTCGCCCGCCTGATCTTCACGCTGCTTTGCCTGAAGAGTGAGGATCGTGGCTTCTCCTTTCCCTTCAGTTCTCTTTTTACAGCTACCAAAGTGGTGCCAAAGTCTTGCACAGAATTTTCAGTTTTTGCACAAACACCTTCCATCTCCTTCCGCCTTGGCCCCCGGGGGCTGCACAGGGAGATACATGTGAGTGAAGATCATCAAGTCCTCCCAGAACCCAGAGGGCTGGCTGACTCTTGGAGGGAGCACGGGGCCCTCAGCTCGCTGAGTCCTGTTGGACCTCCTGGGTGTCCCTCCTCTCAACGCACCGTCCCCGGCCCCCACACACGCGTCAAGCCCTCCTGCAGATGCACTTGGGCCAAGCCAGTCAAGGTGGTGCCTGGACCTGGCTCCACCCCACGTCACATCATCTGCCAACATACATGTTGACAGGGGGGACTTTTATCACCAGTAAAAAAAAAGCTGGCTTTGAGGTAAAACATCACTGAGCATCAGTAGCTGGTAACAAATTGAAACAAAGATGCCAGACATCATGAGCCTCCATTGGAAGAATGTATGATTGCTGATGAAACTGTCATATAAAAAAATTGAACCGGAATCTGATAAAGACTCTCGGTCCAACTGCTAAGTGACAGGAAAGACAGAGGAGAGAGGAGCACAGGGAGCAACACCACAGAGATCAGCAAAAAAGGCTGCGAGACGCTCAGTAAGGGAATAGATGTGGGTTCTGTAACCAATAAATCGAATAGAAAAATAAATGAGATTAAGGGAAAACCTATCAACAAAAAAAGAAGACAGGACAGCCAGTTGCAAAGTGTGGACTTTATTTGGAGTCTTCAAACAAATACTTAAGTTATGACATTTATGACACAATTGGGAATTGGGACACTGACTATGTAGTGATGTTAAGGAATTATCACCAGTTTTGTAGATGTCATAATGGTATTGTGGTTATGTCCAAATATCTTTTAGAGATGCATATTGAAATATCTATATATCTGGGATTTCCTTCAAAATGCCATAGGGGCCGGGGCACACGTTGATGACTGCTGAAGTTGGGTGCATGGGAACACAAAGGGGTTTTTTACAATTTTTAATATGTTTGAAATTTTCTAGTAAAAAAAGTTCTCGAGAGAGCAGACACCCTCTGCTGAGACGGGTTATTTCCAGGGCCTTTGGAACCCAAAAGCCAGGGGCAGGAAAGAACAACAGACCCCTGATCAAGGCGGTGGGACAACGGGCTAGGGTGAGCCTTGCATAGTGGGAACCAGAAAGGACACCCGACTGTGGCGCGGACCCTCGCGGACCGAGGCCCTCACGCCCCTCTCTGTCCCCTCCCAGCTGGTCGGTGGGGAACTGGAGCGCCTGCAGCCGGACGTGCGGCGGCGGTGCCCAGAGCCGGCTGGTGCGGTGCACGCGGCGCGCGCGCCACCACGCGGAGCCGCTCCCGGCCGGCCTGTGCCCGCAGCCCGCGCCCCCCAGCCGCCGGGCCTGCAACCCCCAGCGCTGCCCGCCCGCCTGGAGCGCCGGGCCCTGGTTGGAGGTGAGCGCGTGGCGGGGGGCGGCGGGGCGGCTGGGCCCCGCGGGGTGATGGGCGCAGGCGGCCTCTGCCCTGCACTGAACAGGCTCCTCCGTGCAGTGCTCGCGAACCTGTGGGAAGGGCTGGAGGAAGCGCCTGGTGGTCTGTAAGAGCACCGACCCTGCGGCCAGAGCGCAGCTGCTGCCCAATGCGGTCTGCACCTCGGAGCCCAAGCCCAGGACGCACGAGGCCTGCCTGCTGCAGCGCTGCAACAAGCACAAGAAGCTGCAGTGGCTCGTGTCTGCTTGGTCCCAGGTAGGTGCGTGGTCCCACGTAGATGCGCTGGATCCGGGGAGGTGCGCATGGGTGCGCTTGTCCCAGGAAGGTTCAGGTCCCAGGTAGCTGCGCGGTTCCAGGTGGGTGTGCTGGTCCCAGGAAGGTGAGCGGTACCGCGGAGGGCCTTTCTCCGGGCTTTCTCTTCTCGCCTGGCTTCTCGCCCCCTGCTCCTCTGCCTTCACCTCTTCCCTGTGCTGCCTGGGTGTCTCGTCCCCAGCCCCTAGCTTCACGCACCCCTCTCGGCTTCAGTTAACTTCAAAGATTGCTCACTGTCTCTTTGGGCTTTTGAATCTTGTCCTGGGAGCATCTGGCCCAGGGCATCCATGTGGTCATTACTGAGCCAGCCTGAGCAGAGGACAGAGGATGAACCCGGAAGGAGTGCGAGAATAGGGGCTCGCTCCTCCCGCTGGCAGTGGGTGATGGAGACTCGCCTAACTCCAGAACAGCACAGCCGTTTCCAGGAAAGACGTAGCTAGTGTGGAGCAGAAAGAAGGTGGATTACTGTGGGAAGAAACAGAGTACCCACTTCCCAAGACAAGTTTCTAGGCACTCTTTATATTTGTAGAAGGAACCTCTGATGTGGAGTTTTCTGAAATTTGCGCGTTGTGCAGATGGAAGCCCAGCGTTTGCACCATTCAGGGCTATCCTAGACCCTGTCATAATGGGACTAACATTTGGAAACATGAGTTTGAAGTGTGGGCAGTTTCGTGACTAGCTTTGGCTCACGTGAGCCCGAAAGGACTTCCGGAATGTTACAGCCCACAGAATGACAGCAACCCAGCCAGCGGTGTACCTGCCTGAACGGAGCACCGAGAAAGCTCCGTAGCCCCAGAGTCGTGCCTCTGCCTTTCCGCAGCAGTCGTGGGGAGAGAGCGCCTACCTGCTCCCATCCCACACTCCTCGGGGCAGGACGCAGGTCTCGTTAGGCGCTGCATCTCCCCGCACCTCAAATGACGCCTCGCTGACGACGGTGCAATGTGCCAAGCAGGACATTTAATCCCATTGAGACACTGCTTCTGTTTGTCACTAAAAAAATAAAATCACCATTGCCATTGCTAACAAACAACTCCGGGTTCTCTTTCACCCGGGACACAGAAATGACAGTGTGTCATAATACTGAATGCACTGTCTTTGCAAAAGACCTTTCTGTGGTTCTTGTCCCTAGAGGCAGAGACCATAGAAAGCAAATGACTCGGGCTGCATAACCTATGGTCAGTGTCCTGATAGAAAGCCCTTGCCCTGAAACTTACATGTGCATGCGCATACACTCGCGCGTGCGCACACACACACGCACACACACACCCCAGAGCATCTCTCTTAGGCATGGCCCAGCAACAGGGAGGAGGAGCCTTTCAACTTGGTCTCCATTAAGGTGCACAAAAAGCACACCTGTAAACCTAAGGGCGAGAGTGCAGGGTTGGAACATGGGCAGGTGTCGACCCCGGGCTTCTCTGCTTAAGTAACGTCAGTCGCATGGTCCATGGGGCTGCAGGTCATCACCCGCTTTCCCCAGCATGAGTCAGCAACCCCAGGGCCGGACCTCACTCTCAGAGACCCCCATGCCTTGGCCTGTGGTTCAACAGTGTGCCTTCCTTCTGTGTGTCCTCTTTGCATGGCAGGGGCCTGCAGCCTTCTGCACAGTCTGCTGGTTTGCCCGGGGCGCCTCTGCACATGCCAGAGTGTCTGGCAGCCCAGGACAGCTCAAGTTCAAAGCACACCTTGGAGGGGAACCCCAGTGCATTTTCTCTCCATGTGTGCTTACTTTCTGCACAAGCTGCACTCAAATTTCTGGAGATTTGTGAGCCCTGGGTTTCTTCTACCTGCCCCTGCTTCAGGGGCCAACGTCGTGCCTACAGTTGGGTGGGTTAATTCCACGGACTGTGGCGTTTACCACATGTCTTTGGCTATTGATTTTCAGTACATTCTAATAGTATCAGTGACAGCCCAACATTTTAATTTTCCAGTGAAATGGTAGCTTTAGAATTACACCCTTCATGGTTTCTGACTGCCCTGTCCCTACTTACGGCCCATGGTGCTGTACCACTATGACCTCGAGATCCTCTTTTTTAATGATAGATACTATAAAGCCTATTTAAAATGCTATGATCTAATAAATTTCATTGAATGTCTACACATATAAAAGTTCAAACTCATATTTTTGAGAAACATTTTGACCTACTGATTTTGCAAAGAAAAAAAGATATTTTTCACTCACATCTTTGCTCTCTTATTTTTAGTGCTCTGTGACATGTGAAAGGGGAACACAGAAAAGATTCTTAAGATGTGCTGAAAAGTATGTTTCCGGGAAGTATCGAGAGCTGGCCGCAAAGAAGTGTTTGCATTTGCCGAAGCCCAACCTGGAGCTGGAACAATCCTGCGCCCTCT
This sequence comes from Propithecus coquereli, assembly GCF_000956105.1. NCBI lineage: Eukaryota > Metazoa > Chordata > Mammalia > Primates > Indriidae > Propithecus > Propithecus coquereli. Next base: position 1,500,381 of record NW_012149408.1, read on the forward strand.
TTCCATGCCCCAAGCACCCCCTCTATGCTGCTGCAGGTCCCCCAAGGGGCAGCTGGTTTGCCTCACCCTGGTCTCAGGTAGGGGAAGCTCTAAATTCCCGACGAGTGAGTGGGCATAGCTCCCGGCCCCACGAGTTGGCAGCTGGCATGAGGGGGAGGCTTCTGCGAGGGTGTGTCCCCAGAGCCGGCGCAGCGCCGTCGTCAGGTGGTTTCCCGGAGAGTGTGGGGGGCCCTGTTCCTGGTTGTGGAAGTGGCTTTCTGAGGACAGTCTCCAAATGTTACTGAATCTTTTAGGGTACATGTGTCTTGTTCTAAATGTCACCCAATTAAGTGTAAGGAAAGGCAATACTTTGGGTAAATCTGGGCAGAATCCCCCAGAGATGGGTGTGAATGGGGAAGGAAGGTGAAATCTGGAATGAGTGGGTGACAGTAAGCTCATGGGCTGCTTGCGGCCCACCCTCCTTCCTCGCCCTGTCTCCTGCTTGGGCTCCTAACAGCCCCACACGCGCCCTCTAGGCAGCGGCTCTGTGGCTCTGGCTCTTGGTTTCTGGCTTCCTCCTTGTCCCAAGTCCGTGCCCTCCTTCCTCTCGCTCCTGCTGGTATTTCTGCTCTCAGACCAGGTGGGCTCAGGCCCCTAGGGGTTCCCGGGGCTGGCACGCAACCCACACGCCACAGGCCAACCATGAGCTTCTGCACTGGCTCGCATCTGCCCGGGAAGGGGGTGCTTTTCCTTTTCTGGTTTCCCCACCAGAAGAGACCAGAAGATCGGGCCTCTTCCCACTTGCCCAGCGGTTCCCTGCCTGCTGCAGGCCGCAGCTCTGATTCTCTCCTTTCCAGAGAGATGAAGGTGGAAGGAAATGGGAGGGCAGGAGAGCGGCTGTGTGTGCAGCAGCAGTGACAGCCTTATGCGCTCCCTCACCGTCATGCCCAGCTCCTCGAGGGTCCTCGCAGGCTCACTCCCTCGAGGGTCCTCGCTGTGCCACAGCTGAATGCACGGGAATGAGAGTAGTGACAGCAGCTAACCCCTGAGCAGAGTCCCGGGTACCAGTTCTGCTCGGAACTAAGTCTTTTATCTCTCTTAGCAGCCTCTAAGGGAGGTAGCATTATCCCCATTTCACAGATGAGGAAACTGAGGCACAGAGAGCCTACTCCACAGACTTGCTCAGTGGGGCCCAAGTGTGTCATGTGGCCTCAGAGCTTGGTCACCACGTCATTGTCCTTGGGTCTTGTAGTGGTCCTGTCTCTGCTCATGCTCATTTAAGTCATGTGGAACCCATCTATCCAGCTTCTTTACCGTGCCCATTTGTTTCAAATGGCCCAATATTGTTGGAATAGGAACGTCAGACCTCGCTGCTAATTCATGCATAGATTAAGATGGATTCGCTTCCACTACAGCTTTCAGCTCATCATCATCCACATCGGTCTCAGGTCGCCCACGTGGCTCATTTTCAAGATTAAAATCACCAGAATGGAAATTCCCAAACCATCGAAGTATCATGCATTCATTAGCCACACCCTTCCCGAACACTTTGTTGATATTTTGGGCTGTCTACACTGCATTGGTTTCACAATGGAACTCATACTCGAAAATAACACGAATTTTTGACTTATCCATGGTTTCACAAAAATTGCTCTAAAAAAAATTTGAAAGATAATCACAAGCCAAAATGTACATTCGAAAGAGTGAATGTATCTTCACAATGAAAATAAAACAAAGTGTCAAAGTGAAATGTCAGAGATATCAACTGTCAAACTTAGTACTTAAGGACATCAGACATTTCATACTAATAACCTAAATGTTCGTGGCAGAGGTTCTCATTGAGGTCTGTGCAGTCCCATCCTGAAGTGAGGGCACGTTTGGTCCCTGGGGAGCGGGAAGGTTTCAGTGGGCAGAAAGTCTAGCCTGGGAGAGGTGGAGTGCGCAGAGGCCCGCAGGCAGGTGGCGGGGAAGGGGCGGAACTTACTGTTGGCCTCTCAGGAGAGACGTCGTAGCAGTAGGAAAATGAAGTGTGAAGCTTTGGCCCTCTGGAATTATCGTGTATTTGTTTATTTATATTCCTTGTGTTCAAGATATGTACTCTGCCTGCCGGAAGCCGCAGGGTGTTAATGGCTCCTCCGAGTGTGACGGAGTGAGGCCCCAAGAAAACAACCAAGAACTAAAAGCCGGCAACCCTCAACGGCCAACAACAAAACCCAAAAAAAACAAGGAAAAAGAAAAAAAAAAACAACCCGAATTAAAAATTTTTAAAAAAGAGGCAAATACTATTATTTAAAAATTCATCTTTTTTCCTAGTGACCAAGAGTGACTGTTTTCCCGTTCACCTGGGGTGTTTGCGCAGTGTCTCTTTACGTGAGCTGCTGAGCTCTGAAAGCCTGGAAACCACTACTGAAGCAGGAGCACACAAGAAAATCAGAAGGAAGTGGTCTTTCAGCAAGTCAGCGTGCTAGAAGTGTGTGCTTAGTTGATGTCTGGATTAGACTCACTGGAAGGGGAGCTGGAGCTAAGCTGTCTGCAGGGGCTCCCTCGGGGCATGAGGCAAGGTGGCCTCCCAGGTGCAAAGGAGGCCATGTAATCCGAGAATGGCAAAAGGCACTCTTTGCAGGACCTCCGTCAGCATCCAATTTCCCCAAGCTGGATAGAGTCTTAGCAAGAGCCACTGCACTCCCCTGGGCGTGCTGCAGGCCCGGTCAGAGCGCCAGGCAGCGCTGGGCCGGGCAGCAGGGGAGGCAGAGGGAGAGGTTTCCTGAGGCTGCTGGAAGATCGGTAGCTATGGAGCCCGGTAGCCGCGGGACGGCCCGTTGGAGCCTGGGGCTGATCCGGCTTGACATTCTGCACCCCACTCCCACGAAGGGGGCATCTGAGTTGACCTCAGTCATTGGCTCAACAGAGGGTTTACGGCCCCCCCCCGCCCCCGTCAGACAGGCCTGCCCCCGCCCTGGGAGTCCTCATAGCAGCAGGAGACGCAGACCTAAAAGATGTGTCCTCACTAGTGTTGCAGAACTGCTGTGCAGTCCTGGGGGGCGAATCCAGTGCAACGGAGCAGCTCCCCAGGAGTGGGGGTCTCCTGGGGTCCTCTCTGAGGTGGTGACAGAGAGCAGCCCATCCAGACTGAGGCACGACAGTGTCTGCAGAGGCCACGCTCAGGAAAGGGTTTAGATTAAGATGTGACTGAAGCCAGTTCTGAAAATTAAAAAAGAAAAGAAAAAGAAAAGGCAAAAGGGCATTTGCCAATGTAACTCTGAAAACCTAGGGCCCTGGTTCTCCAGGGTGGCCCGCCCTGCAGGTTCTCAGCTCCCACCCAGCTTCCAGACCTGCTCCGGCTGAGCTCTTAGGTGGGGTCCAGCCGCCTGTTGTAGTCAGTCCCCCCGGTGGTTCTCGTTCATGTTCAGACTGGAGAGCCACTGATCTGGGGGTGCGGCCAACATCAAGGGGCTTCAGAGGCTCCAACAGCTGCAGCTGTGTGGCAGTCAGGGCTGCAGGTACCGTCGCCATCACGCGCTGTGCGGTGGCCAGCCCTGTCCGCGCAATCAGTGGGATGCTCAGGTTAGATCCCGGGGAGCTGGAGAAAGAAGCTGTAAGTGTGATTTCCAGATCCAAGTTCCAGACTCTTCTGTCTGAGCAGTACTCTCCAGGAGGTGCCGTGCCTCATGGCCTGCCCAGCACACCTGGGGGCCGCAGCCTCCCGGCCCCTCCCCAGCCCTCCTGTCCCCCGGGTCCCCACCTCGGGAGTCTACACGGTTGTCAAGGGCTCCGGAGGATTCTTAGGGTCAGTCTGTTTGGAAATCATAAACCCAGCTGAAAATCTGGAACGTGAATTCTAGACAGCCACGCTGAGTTTCAAGCCATCGCATTGGTGATAGTGACGAACAACTGCTCCTCTTATTCCTTCCTGGAATGAAAAGTGAATAAACGTTTTCAGGTTTCTTCTCTTCCATCTTTTGGTGTATCGCCCTCCATCAATTCAAAATGTTTTCAAAATGTGCAGCTGAACGTCTTACTACTTTTACTTTACATAGAGAAATGCACATTTTGAGAAATTTAGAGGGCTTTTATCCCATAATTTTTTTTCATAGGAATTTTAAAACTCTCCAGACCAGCGCTTCTCTCACTCCGTGTGCATAAGCATCGCCTGGGACAGCACCGAGTCTGAAGCGGTCGTCACACTACGTGCAGCTGGGTGAGGGGCCGCACTCTGCGTGGCCAGGCTGTGTAGCTACTTTGAGGCCTGCGCCACGCCGCCGTGTTCATGCCTCAGTATCTAGTGCCTAGAACAGTGCCCGGTACAGGGGAGTGAGCAATGAACATCTATTGAATAAGTGAATCAGTGACAAAAATGAATTAAACCACATAGTAATTATTTTGGAACTGTTTACATGATTTTAAAAAATGTCATGATCTCTTCATTTTCAAAAAAGGTGTAAAATCCTCAGCAAGAATGAAATTTTGCTCCAGCTGCTGATTGGGAAAGAAATTTAACATGAGTTTCTGTGTTTGCTGGAGAGTTTAAAAAAAAAAAAAAGAAAAGAAAGAAAGAAAAGAGAGAGAAAGAAAGAGAGAAAGAGAAGGAAAGAAGAAGAAAAGAGAACAGAAAAGAGAGGAGAAGAGGAGAGGAGAGGAGAGGAAAGGAGAGAGGAGGAGAGAGGAGGAGAGGGGAGGAGAGGAGAGAGGAGGAGAAGGAGAAGAGAAAAAGAAATTCAATGCAAAGTAGAAGTTTCAGACGCCCAGAGAAGTGGACGTGACCAGCGAGAAGCTCTGAGCTGCCGTCTCGGTGCACAAGCCCCGCACAGCCTAAGGCTCTCAGCGCACCGCGTGGGCTGCGGGGAGTCTGAACGTAGACTGCAAGGAGCAAAGGCCAGAGCCGTGGTTCGGGGATGTCCAGAAAGATGTAAGAGGCAATGGGAAACGTCTGGCTCTGGTGTGCGATCCTGATAATGAAATCAGACACGAATCTGCCCACAACATTTTTTCTGGTTGCCATAGTCATGTACTGAACTGAATTATTGACGCCTTTTGCTGAAATTGGGTTTGAAGCACAGGGGAAGTCTCCCAGGTGTTCCAGACACATGCACAGGGGCCGGACAGCCCTTATCCACAGAGGACAAAAACCGAGAAGAACAAACAACTCCTTCAGCCTGTGATTTTCAGTACTCTGGGTGCAACTCCTCCCCTCCCGAGGGGCAGGGGGAGGTGTCTGACTTGCTGCAGTGCCCAGTCCCTGTCCCCGCGGATTTACGGTACTTGGCGAAGCTCTGGCTGCAGCAGGTCCTGGAGGGACGCAGGCGAGCTTTGGCGGCGGCTGCTCACGGGCGGGCTGATCCGCGCGGTGGGAAGCGGCCGCGGCCTGAGCTGCTCCGCACACGGTCTCGTAGGTCTGGGCAAGCAACGCGAGCCCCAGTTTGTCACAGCAGCCCTTTAGTTTCTCCACCACGCACAGGGACTTCCAAAATGTTATCCGACCCCATCTTCTTGCAGGTGTGTGTTTAATTCTTACGTTCTTAACATTTTTGAACTGGCAGCCTTCTCTGAGCACAATTCACATAATTTGGTCTAGACTGTGGGTGCGGGTTCGGGTTCCTCTGTCTCTGCAGTTTCTTATCCCCAGTTTCTTCACCGCAGGTGACCTCAGAGGGATCCCACTCACATTTTGTGGTGTGCGCGTCTGGCCAGCTAATGGAAGATGCTCTAACCGACCTCCCTCCCTTCCCTGTGCTGTTGCTACTCAGAGTACTGGGGGGCCCATAAGATGCCAGCGTCTCAACAAAATGAGCCCCAGCAGGCACTGGGAGCCCTGGAACTTGGGGTCTAGAAGGGGCTTAGTTGTATCATGCCTCTCATCAAGCTGGTTCCGGTCGGGACTGCCAGAAAGGGGGGCTCGGTGAGGGCATTCCCTGAGGGGCCGTTTCTTTCATGCCGGGCTTGGAAATGACCCTGGTATCCCCAGATATCCCCGGTTTCCTTGTGTCTATTGACCCATCAGTGACTCACTTAAGAACATTCTAGACGTCTAGGGTGGAGTGGGAATGCACGCAAGGAGGGAGGGAAGAGGAGAGGAGGGCTTGCCTCACCCAGCGGTGCCAGGGCCGCCCCCACGCCTGGAGTTAGGGAAGAAGCCAGCGCAGGAAAGCGAGCACATTGGCCCCGCATCCGGGGTGGTAACATCAGCAATCTTGTGCTCTGAAGTACCTCAAATACAAACCAGAATTGGAAGGCTTTTCTTGTTTTTCAATCAGAAGGATAACTTGTAAGTAATTTCACTGGAGGCATCTAGTTTTTTTCAGCACTACCTGTAGTCTGAGGAGATAACATACCAATCCATTAATATCATTTGCTTTACTCAGTTTACTTACTCTTCTAAAAAAGAGTATTCTGCCCCCAAAGAGCCCAGTCCCAGGAACCCTCAGTTAAGGCCTCAGCATCAGACTTCAGCAGTCAAATCCCAGCCTGGCAGGCCCTGTCACCAGCAAAGTCTCTGCCATCTGAACAGCAGGAAGGGTCATCGTAGCTGTGTGACCCGGTTGGTTCACAAGCTCCAGTAGGGCCTTGCCCGGGACACGCCGATGCACGCTATGGGCAAGGTGAGCCGGGACTGTCGGCATCAGGCCGAGCGTGACTCTTCTTCACCAACGATGCTCTTCCCTCGCTGGCCCAAAGCAGCGCCCCGTTTGAAGGGCGGCACCGACAGCTGACCTGTGTGTGTCTCCCTGCAGTGCACGGCCAGCTGCGGGGGCGGCGTCCAGACCAGGTCGGTGCAGTGCCTGGCCGGGGGCCGGCCAGCGTCCAGCTGCTTCCTGCACCAGAAGCCGGAGGCCTCCCTGGCCTGCAACACCCACTTCTGCCCCATTGCGGAGAAGAAAGGTGAGCACGGGAGCCCCTGGGCGGGGTCTGGGCCTCGGGCAGGCTGTGAAGTTTCTGGGAGGTCCTCGGAGGGCCTCGGAGAGTCTGGGTCTTGTGTCTGCCCCACTTTTTTTCTCTTTGCATCTCCTCCTCCAGTTTTTGAATGAAATGGCCCACAAATCAGACCCTGCCGCCTCTCAGACCACCCCAGAATGTCATAGATCATGATGACATGGCGACATGGGTCTAGCTTTAGGAAAGCATGATTTCTTTCCAAGTTCAATGCTATTCGCTGCATTTAAAGAAGGCAACCTTAACTAAAGCAGCCTTTCCCCCCAAGTTAGACAAAGGCCTCCCTTATTCATCAGGCACTCTCTAAACGCCAACCCTGTGCACACAACACAAAACGCCCCCAGTATTGCAGATGACGGCTTTTCTGAGAAAAATCATAGCTGAGGAAGGCGAGTGGTTTGGCTCAGCCAGAGAATTGGACCATTGAAAGTCAGTCGGCAGAGGCTCCATGGCTCGGGTGGGTGAGTGGTTGAGAGGGTGGGTTTGGCACAAAAAGAAGATTTTAGTTTTGCAGGAACCTTCCAAGAAAGGTCCTGTGAAAAGAGTAGGTTCCACAGGGCCCCAGTCAGGCCTGAAGAGCTGCCCTGTTCAGCAGCTTCAGAGCATGACCCATTTGCTGTCATTTGGGGGACAGTCATTAGCTGGCGGAGTGCGATGCTGCGCTTGGGAGCACTGAGCGTGCGGGTTTGCTCGTTTTCAGACGCCTTCTGCAAGGACTACTTCCGCTGGTGCTACCTGGTGCCCCAGCACGGGGTGTGCGCGCACAAGTTCTACGGCCGGCAGTGCTGCAGCGCCTGCTCCCAGGCCAACCTGTGAGTCGGGACGGCTTCCCGCGGCGGAGAGCGCGCCGCGCGGCCGAGGGGTTTCCCACGCTGAGCTGCGCAGTCCACGCGGGAAGGCGTCCAGGGAAGACCCAAGCTGGAAGGAAAAGACCGTCAGGCTCTTTGACCGAGAGCCCGCGTGTGCGCGTCTCCGTGTGAGCCGGGGCGCACACCTGTGTCCGCGCATGTGCAGACTCTCCTGCTGGGCTGGAGCCCGGAGCCCCGGCGGCGCGGCCCCTGCGTGGCAGGCAGAGGCGGCCCCGCCGGACAGGGACGCGCACCCTCGCTTGCGGGCAGACAAATCAAGTCCGAAAGACACGCAGGGGCGAGCTGCCAAACACTAAACGTCTGGTGCTTTGTACTAAGAAGGAAAGGCCGTGGAATAAGGAAAACGTACAGAATATCTGCCGCTAGGTGCGTGACCCTGCTCGCGCCCAGGGGCCACTGGCCATCAGGAACGACCAGCTTTCTGAGAGGAGGGCAGGAGCGGGGACCCCAGGCTGCCCAGGCTCTTCCTCCTCCCCAGCTGCACAGTTGCTCCTCGAAGGGACCTGGAGCCGCCACAAGAACCAGCGTCCTGTCCAGGGGCGCCTGCCCGGGGACTGCATTCGGCTTTGGGACTTTGCACATGGAAACGGGAAGAGTGACATCCCTGCTCGGTGCTCCTGTCCCTTTCAGACCCGTGAGATGGAGGGAAGACTTTCGATATCTTATGTTTTATCTTTCTCAGTTATTTGCAAGCGAGTGTTCCTATCGAAATCCATTTCTTAATGCTTTCTTTTCGAAACGACAGATCAGATGTACAGTTGCCATCCAACCCCGCATTCCTAAGAAGAGCCGCGGCCCTGCCGCGACAGACAGCGGCCAGGCAGCGGGCTTGGTGATGACCTTAGAGCCCCGAGTTTCATTTCTGTGTGTCGTAAGGTTTGTGAAATTTCTCCCGTGAATCTGGTCATTTATGTGATGCATTGCGAAGGAAGGCCAGGGCTGCTCGAAGGGCAGCCACCCCAGGCCCCCCACGTCCCCCGTCGTCATGGTGCTGCTGTCCGCGGCACGGCTCCGACCTGATGAGCACCTGGATATTTATATTCGCTGAAGTTTTATAATAAATTTTATATTGTACGGCGTGCTTCCGAACTACTTCACAGTTCTTTACAAAGTGTACTCCTGAGACCGAGGGCTGGCACTCACATACCAGGAAACTGGTCGCAAAGAGCGAGAAATGGGGCTCCGGGGTGTCACAGAAAGAGCAGGGACTGGTCCAAGAGAAAGTGTCCCCGAGGGAGGAGGAGGCTGCAGGGACCCGTGATGGTGGCCTTGTGCCCATTTGTTAACGGAGGTGGCCCCTCACCCTGTGGCCCCTACGGGTGTTAGGGTTCTCTAGCAAAGCAGAACCAACAGGACATAGAGAGGCTGGGGGGATTTAGTTTAAGGAATTGACTCACAGAATCGTGAAGCCTGGCGACTCTGAAATCTGCAGGGCAGGCTGGACGTGCAGGGACGAGTCGGCGTCGCTGTCTCAGGTCGGAATTGCACGGGACAGCAGGCTGGCGGCTCAGGCAGGGCTGTCGCGTTGCCGTCTCAAAGCAGAATCGCTTTTCTCAGGGACACCTGTCTTTGCTCTTAAGGCCTTCGACTGATCGGACGAGGCCCACCACATTGCGGAGCGTCACCTGCTTTGCTCAAAGGCTACCGACTCAGATGTCAGTCACTTCTAAAAACTGCCTCACAGCAACACCTGGTCTGGGGTTGACCCAAACACTGGCATCGCATAGCCCAGCCACACTGACGTAAAAGTAGCTGTCGTACCATGCCCCTCACTGCGGCCCCTGTGACTGGGGCGGACCCTGCCCCGTGGCACGTCGGCTGCCAGAGTGCAGCCCCGGCATGGCTGACCCCACTCACCCCGGCCTGCCCGGCTGGCAGGTGACGCTGGCGGGTGCTGGAGCACAGCGGGCTCTGCACCGCCGCCTCCAACGCACGGGCCACTCGTGTGAGGACACAGTCCTGATGCCATTTTACAGAGAGGAGATTCTGACGGACAACGTTTATAGCTTTTCCTGGAGTTGTAAGCCAGAAAGGGGGACTCTGCCGAATTCTGCAGGATTCCTGGGGACGGGGGCAGCTTATTCCCAAACCCAAAGCCATGAGGCACCACTGTCTTCTTGATTCAGCCAGACACTGGGGCCGTCCTCCAAACCTCTGTCCTTCAAACAGAGGACTGTCGGTGACCCTTATTATTATTTGCAGTGGCCTTTCCTCGGCCAGCTGCTGGCCTCGTTCCATGAAGGAGGCAAAAATGGCCAAGATGTGGTCCTGCCTGCGAGGACTTTATGTTCCAGCAGGGAAACACTGGGCAGCCGCAAATGCATGTAGGACAAGGCTGACCACGCCCCAGAAGGACAGGGACAGGCAGAGGGCAGAGATTTACTTCTGTCAGAGAGGGAAGTGGTAGGCCAGAGAGGGGCAGCCTTCGACCTGGCACTCGCTGCCGGAGAGAGCGTGAGCAAGAGGAAGGGGCAGGCGGGAGCACCCGGGGCCTGCCCGGGACCCACGTGGCTCGGCACTTGAGGAAGACGCTGGGCAGCGGAGAAGGTCTTGGCGGGTGGGGACGGCCTGAGGCTGGGCTTGTTGGGACTGGGGGACTCGTCAGCCCAGCACCTGGCCAGCCTCTCACCGGGGCCTCCCACCTGGGCAGCTGTCCTAGGGGAGGTGCCATCGATCGCTCTGTCCAGGGGACAGGGTGGGGGAGCACATGTAGACTGTCCCAGGCCACGGAGCTCGTAAGTGGCACAGCCAGTGCTCAACCAGGACAGTGCGCATCTCGCGCCCTCGGCCCCTCGCCTCCCGTTCGTCTCTCCACATGGCCTTCCCCGTGGAGGCCAGTCTCCGGCCATTCCGGCCTCTGTCGTATGTCCCCAGGGCAGCCAGCCGCCTCCTGCGTGCTGGCCGCAGTGCTCCTCTCCTCCCTCCTCACCGTCTTCAGGTGGGTCACAGCGAGGGGGACCTGGGCGCACCTCAAAGGCACGTGCCCGGCTGCCCACCCGCCCGGGCGCTGGACATATCAGGCCCACGGAGAATCTTTTCCTGTCTGGATCTGGGACTTGTTTCAACATCACTTGTTTGCTCCCAGTATAGCTTCGGTGCTTTGGGCTGGAAATGTGGAGCTTCTAGAGGTGGAGCTTACAGCCGCCACAGGACTGAACTCGGCTCCGAGTGGGGGGAAAGACCCCCACAGCATCCTCGCCTGGCACGCGGTGTCCTGAGTTCTCGGCCTCAGGGATCCACAGGTGTCTGCCCCACACAGCCGCCTTTCTCAGGGCTGTCCACGCAGCCACCGGCCACCCACGCCGCGGCTGCCGCTGCCGGGGAACTGCTGTCCGGCTCGCGGCCTGCAGGGGGCTTCGCTGCCTGATCCCGGTGTGTCCTGGCATGGACCGTCCTGCTCTCGCAGGCAACGGAGGGCCACCGACAGGAACACGCAGACGCCTTTGCCATCTGAACAACACTGGCCAGTTACAGGTGGGCCTCGGCTGCGCAGTGCAGTTAAAGACCCGGGTTGCGCCACAGCATGGTGGGCACTGGGGCTTTTTCCCTGCTTGCTTCTGTCTTGGCAGTTGTGGTCAAATGCCACGACACAGCCCAGCGAGCCTTCATCCTCGTCTGGCTGTCCCCCAGGAATCCCACCAGGTGCCGCTCCATGGAAGGGAGTGTGGGGGTTCAGGGGGATGTCCCCAAGCTCCAGGAGCTGCCACGTGTCTGGGCTAAATGCAGCTCCAGAAATTCCAGGCTGAGCAAATAAGTCCAGACAAAACAGCCGAAGAGGAAGAAGAGAAGGAGGGGGAGGGAGGAGGGAAGAGGGAGGAGGGAGGAAGGGGAGGAGGAGGAGGAGGAAGAAAAAAGGAGGAGGAGGAGGGAGGAGGAGAGAGGAGGAGGCAGCAGCGCACCAACAAGACCAACCCCAGCCCTCCCAGGCCCGC
>NW_012149408.1:1512187-1542372 GCF_000956105.1 Propithecus coquereli
GGAGGGAAGAGGGAGGAGGGAGGAAGGGGAGGAGGGGGGGGGAGGAGGAAGGAGGAGGAGGAGGAGGGAGGAGGAGAGAGGAGGAGGCAGCAGCGCACCAACAAGACCAACCCCAGCCCTCCCAGGCCCGCCTCCCTGTCTGTCCGTCTGTCTCTGCCAAGTCTCCACATGTGCCCTCCCCCAGCTAAAACCACTTCCCCCTGGGCCCCCAGCCCAGCAGCCCTAACAAAGGAGAGACAGCAGGAGACTTGGGAAAGGGAAGGAAATCTGCTGAATACCCTAAACTTTCTCTGTACCTCTCCTAAGGCAAAAACTCGCCTTAGCCCACACCCACCCCAACCCCATCCGGAATGCACGTGCTGGCGTTGCTCATCTTCCTAATCCCAGCCTCTGTGGGCCCAGAACACAGTCTCAGCAGAGGGGTTCCTTGGTGCTGGACACTCACGCTTCTGTATCTCATAGGACATGGATGGAGGCCTCCTCGATCTGATCCCAAGGCAGGGTGGCCAGCCTGCCCCGGCCTGGCTCTCACCTGCACCCTCCCCCTGTGCTGTCCCCCTCCCTCTGGTGTCCTCTTTCTGGTGTCCCCCCTCTCGGGTCCCCCCCTCTGGTGTTTCCCCCTGGTGTTCTGAGCTTCTCCCAGCTTCCTTCCCACAACTTCACAAATGCCAAACACTGCGCCTGACCTTCCAAACTTGGCCTTCTTGTCCCCTTCCCTCACTAGTAAAAGTGGTGTCATGGTCCCTGTGTTTGCTTTCTCACTTCTTTCACAAGGACAGGGTCATCTGGGACATCCCCACAGGGCTGGGCCTCCTGGGACCCCCGACATAGCACTCGTCCCCCTGACGGAATCGTGCCCATCCCAGGCAAGGCCGGCCCTGGATGAGGACCACGAATCCACTAGTCTGCAAGCCCCGTGTGTATGGAGCATCCACTCACCCCATGTTCCTCCTACACATAGGGAGAGAGACCGACCCCTCTTCTGCCGTGATGGGCTTGTCTTGGGTGGCGTCTGGGTGTGCTCTGCCCTGGATGGGGCAGTACCGAGCCTGGCTGGGAGCCCCTCACCCCGGCTCAGGTGCAGTTAGGAGGGGTTGGCATAGCCATCCGCTCCCCACCAGGGCACAGCGGTGGAGGGCGCACACCGTGTCTACCGTTCAGTCCGGCCACAGCAGCCCAGCCTGCAGAGCCGCTCAGGCCATGGGAGGCAGAAGACATGGTCATTTCTGGTTTTGGTTTGGATATTTCTTGGGAAAGAAAACAGATGGCACATAGACATGGTCACCAACCCCTCTGTCTTGGTGTCCGTCTTGGTGTCTTATTGCAGTTCAAGTCATCAAAAGTATTCTAGAGAGGGCACAGGGCACGTTTTGGCCACTTCACTGGAACTCCTTTTGGTCTCCTCCAGGAGGAACGGTGGCTACCCTCGTCATACTGTCCAGCGGCCCAACACTGCCAGAGCAGCGGCGGCAGACGCCGATGCCCTCGGTGGCCAAACGGCGGAGGCTGGCTGTCCAGGCTGGCTGTCCGCACCGCCATGCAGGGCACACGTTTTAGGCAGCTTCGCCGAGCTAGCTCTGCACATGCTTCATGCTGTATTCTCAAGAATGCTCCTTCATCTTGGTATCCCTGGTCCGTGCCCAGATTCCTCCAGTTCAGCCTCATTTATTATACCACCACCTTGTCAAAGCAGCAGCCTAAAACACGGTGAACACCACAGTCCAGACGGTGCTGAAACAAACAGTTCTTATCTCTGGGCATTTCTCCTTCCATTCATTCAACTGTAGTCACTGCACCCCAGTTGCGTCAGTCAGCTCAAGACCTCAGAGGCTTACAGTGACAACGGTTTGCTTCCGGATCATGTTACGTGCTGGCTGCACGTTGCCTGTGGGTCTGTGCTCTGCACTTTCTTCCATCCCGAAACCAAGGCAAAGAACAGCCCTATACAGGATATGCTGTTCTCGAGAGAAAAGGATAAGAAGCTACTAGAAATGCCAGTTGCCTCTTAATGCTTCTGCCCAGAGAGGGTGGCCCGTCACTGGCTCTCACACCCACTGGCCAGAGCACGGGCAAGTCAGCGCAGGCAGCAGGGAGGGGACGACCGCAGGAAGCCCTGCGCAGAGAATGGCAACGGCGGGGCATGTAATGGACTTTCACAGGAAGGGAACAGATAATTCAGAACAGTAATACCATTGATCACACCCACTCTGTGCTGCGTTCCAAACTAAACGAGGCGCTGCCCCTTCCCCGAAGGTTCCGCAGTGTGGCGGGTGGGTCATGTTAGCCACCTGGTGGACCTCAGACGAGTCATTGCCCCTCTCTGGCTGTGGGGTTTATTATCTGTACAGCGCAGTAATTAGATCCCTTAGGATCCTCAACAGTTCTGAGACGCCAGCCTTTCCATTTCTCCTACGTTATTAAAGTAACGTTTTACTCAAAGTCATGCACCAACCTTGGAGATAGGATCTCACCTCATGCAGTACAGCTAGGCAGAGAGGAAGGCCTGCTCTGCACTAGAAACCAGATGGACTAGAAAGGGCTCTCGGGAACTTTTAAGCATCATTTTGGCGATGCCTGTTGAAACCTTCACAGCTGCACTCACGGAGTCCAGGCTGTCAGCAGAGCAGAAACCACCTGTAATACTCCAAGAGGCCAGATGGATAGAGTCCAGGTCAGGGTGTCCAGGGCTACCTGTCCACCTGCAAATCCGCCTGCCAATAGCCCTTAACAGGAGCTTTGCCCAGGGCCACGTGCCTGCCAGACTCACCCTGACGGCAGCCCTCTTCCCTTCCGCGCTCCGGATGCCTGAGCACAGCTCCCAGGGCTCCCACCTGAGCGCCCGCACCTGGGCGTGACTCAGGGCTCTGGCTCTGACCTCAGCGTTCCTGGTGACTGGGCCAGGCAGCTGACTCCCCAGCTGGAGGCTGAAAACTACAAAGGATCGCTGGTGGGTTTACAAATCACGAGCGCTTTAATCTACAGTCTGGAAAGAGAGCCAGCAACCCCCGTGTGCCCTGTGGCTAGGAGGCAAGCAAAAGCCGAGCCCTGGTGGGAGTCCAGGCCCCACCAAGCCCCGCCAGGTGGGCAGCCTGGAGCGCAGAGAGGGCGGGCCTCGTCCTGCCTGATTTGCTTGCACATCTGGTCATCACCATCCTCTTTCCAGGGCGAGGAAGGCATGCTGACGTCCTTGGGAAAAGCGGCTCGAAACCATCAGGGTAAGTGGAAGGCATGCCACATCTGTGTCCACAACTCCCCTGCTGTGATATCCGTCCAGTAGATACAACCGCATGACTCTGCACCACGGCGTGCCACTGGCTTCCAGTCCTCGGTCCAGCTGAAAACCACGCCTTCCCATGGGGCATTTGAAGGTCACAAAGCTGCCTTCCCTGGAGGAGTCCTACAAAAGCAGACGGGGGCTCCTAGGTCTATTTGACTTCCCTAGCTGAGCACACCTAAATATCCCACTGCTGCACTTTGCATCTGGTGCCTGGGGGACTAGACCACGTGTTTGTTCAGCTTTAACTCTACCCCGCATTCTTGAGTTATGCAGTAGTTCTGGAATGTGCTGTGTTTGTCACACTTCTGTACCCACTAAGCTTATTTCCAGACCCGTAAGTACCCTAAAACCTGTACGACATATCATGTGCTGAATTGTGTCCCTCCAAATGTGACTGTGTTTGGAGAGAGCCTTTCGGGAGGTGACGAAGGGTAAGTGAGGTTGCAAGGGTGGGGCCCGAGTGCAGAAGTGCCCGGGTCCTTACGGGAAGAGGAAGAGACTCCAGAGATCTCTTTCTCTCTGCACACACGGAGAAAAGGCTATTGAGGACACGGTGAGAAGGTGTCATCTACAAGCCAGGAAGAGGGTCCTCACCTGAAACCAACCCTGCTGGCACCTGGATTTCTGACTTCGCATCCCAGAACTGTGAGAAGATAAATGTCTGTTGTTTAAACCACACTCGGGGGGTATGTGTCTCTCTTTCTCTCACAAAGGAATTTTCTTACTCTTTTTTCCATTTTGTTTTTAAAATGAGTGCCGTATATTCACCTATGCCTCCGTCAGCTCTTGGCAAATCTAAATGAAGGAAGGAGAGAAGGTAGGAGGAAAATAACGATTTCTGCTGTTCTTAGAGCTCTGTGGTCAAGTAGGCCGTAAGGTTGTAGGTGCAGCCATTCACCGTTGGAAGCTTCATCAAGACAAAGCAGCCTGCATGAATAACTTGAAAACAAACACACCCACACGTACGGAGCAGCTTTAGTTCCACTGTTCCCTTAACTGGGGGTACAGCATGTGCAGACGGCCCGTGACGAGTGGCATTATTTTCAGTTTGAGAAACGTGAAACCACAGTAAGTAAATATGAAGGGTCATCTCAGCATCACCCCTTCCTCCCCCGGTACCCTCAACAGCAGGGCGGCGGCCCCAAGACCATGCCAGTGGTTCCTCACACTTATCAGCTTTCTGTGTCTATTGCACACGGACACCTGCGGTCCCCAAGGCATAGTGACTTTCTGATGGGCACCGGTCCCAGATGTGTTTCATTTGTGAGCCTTTCCTCTGCACTCACCGCTCTCCAGCCTTAGGGAGGTTTTGATTCTGGAAAGACTGTAGGGTTGGGATGCAGATGGGGATCAGGGGCGAAAGGGCTGTGTGTGGACACTGTCGCCACTTGTGTTTGGCCGGTCACCGTGTCGTGTGGGCCTCGGTGCACGCTCTGTCCTCGGAGCTGCAGGAGGCCAACATCGCTGACCTGGGCAGCTCTCAAGGCTCTTTTAGGGCTGGGGGCAGGGGGTTGGGGAGATATTTCTGTTCTAGGACATTAAGCCTGACTGCTTGGGATTTCACCTCGGCTTACTGGGAAGAGACCGAAAAGCCAGAGGGCCCCACCCAAAAGACGAGGGGAGGGAAGAGTGGGGCCTGGAGAAGGGTCTCTGTGAGATGGTAGAGACCAGAAACATTGTCTAACCTCATGGTGTTACTGGACACTGCAAATTTTTACTGTCTCAAATGACGCTGGGTGTGTAGACCTGGGCCAAAGGGAGGAAAACAAAGAGATTCCCAGAGAGGTTTCTGGAATGGAAACTTTCTTAGGGTTTGTGACCCTAGAAACCACAGGCTCTGCAGTCCTGGCATTAAGGATAGAACTGCTAAGCCCCATGAGATGGATGTTCCGTGGGCTGAGGCCTCTCGCACACCCACACGAAAGGATGAGAAACATCGTCATGCCTTCCACAAACACCATAAATGGGTGACTATGTACAGGGCAGGAGAACAGAAAGTATCTTCCAAGTAGGTCCAGATTTTCTTGAAAGTTGCTTTGGCGGAGGGGTCAGGAGTCTCTGGGGAGAAAGTAAATGTGTATGTTTGAACCATATTTCCTGGTAATGAAACAGCAAATGTAAAGGTAATTAACAAACACCAAGTATTCAATAACGATTATTTGAAATCAGTGGGTAACCCGAATTATGTATTTGAGCACACAAAACCCTGGTGAAGGGCAAGGGCCACACATGGGCAGCTGGTACACTGGATTTGGCTTCCTCTTGAGAAGTAAATTTATGATAAAAGACATAAAAATACTTGGAAAAGTTGAAGCTCTATAAAAAGTCAGATATTGTTTTGGTAGAGTCGCCCATGACTCAGGCATGATTAATTACCATTTTCAAAAGAGATCTTAAGTGCATATCTCAGCTCTCCTTAAATCACTCCTCAGTTGCTGTCTTCTGACAAGGAAAACACAGCCAATCGTGGAAGATACCTTTTCTTTTCTCCTCCTCAGCCGTGGCATCTGACAACCGGGGCTGACGAGCGGTGAGGATGGAAGAGCCCCTGAGTGGGCATTCTCCCTCGGTGGCAAGAGTCCTGTCAGGCAAAGGAAATGCCACTTTCCCTGGAGTGTACTTTCAGCCTGGAGGTCACGCTTGGGTTTGATCACAGGAGACATTCTTTGCAGAAGCTCTCAGCTCACGGCGCTGGGCCAGCGTGCACACATTCCTCAGGGCCCAGCAGTTCTGTCCTTTCCGCCAGGACCACAGAGCCTGTGGTTTCTAGGGTCACAAACCCCAAGAAACTTTTCATTCCAGAAACCTCTCTGGGAATTTTTTTGTTTTACTCCCTTTTGCCCAGGTCTACGCACCCCAAGTCATTTGAGGCACTAAAACTTTCCAATGTCCAGTAACACTGTGAGGTTGGACAACATTGTCCCCCAAATCGCAAAGACTAAAAATCTTAGAGGTTTAGTCAGTGTAGATAAACTCATTCCGTCCAGCCCTTGCGTGAGGTCCTGGTGTGCGCACCGCCCGGTGCGGAACGGCAGGTGGGGGAACCAGCTGACGCGAGTGGCCCAGCCCCTGCCTGTGAGCTGCTTCCTGATGTTACCGTGAACAGACGTTTTACAAACGCGAAGCCGTGAGCATCCACCGTAACAGCAGCCTAAACAGACACGGAAATGGGCGTGTCAGGTTAAAACTGTTGTGTGGACATTGAGTTTGGGGTGAGGTGGGAAGAGGAGCCCTTATCCAATTGGGTCTGAGGAAGAGGATAGAAACTCTCCAGACTGGTGCCGCAGAGTGAGCAAATAAGCAAACCAGCACGAGGGTGTACAGACTGCGTGACCCGTGTGCACCAGCTGGGACAGGGTGGGGACAGAGGGCGGGAGAGGCGCAGGGTGGGAGGCGCCTTCCTGCCTGCAAGCCCCAAAGGCAGGGCTGGAACTGACTGTGAAGGGGACACTGAGGCCTGCCAGCGTTCACGGCAGAGGCCAGGTCAGGGGCAGGGACAGGACTGTGGGTGACACACGTCACGCATTCTCAGTGACACGGTGAGGGACTAAGGACTGGCATAGAAATGGCAACAGGAAGAGAAACTAGGACTCATGGCTGGAGGCAGGGACCAGAAAGAGGACACACGCTGGCACTGGGAGGGACGGTGGGGCTGGGGACAGCACTGCTCACCCACCCCGGAGGACGGGCTGTGCTGGGCCAGCTGCCAGTCTGACTCCTGTCCTCCTGGAATCCTAGTCCCCCGACTTTGACTATGTGGCCACTGGTTTCCCATGAATTGCTAGAGGAAACCTGGGGGATTTTTCTGAAAGCTGATAAGAGAGTTTTCCTGTAGGAGCCAAGGTTTCCCAAAGTAGGCACCCCTCAGTGGGGGCAGGGTATGGTTCTGGCCGCTGTGGCCACTGTGACCCATGCCCAGTGGGGCAGTAATACCCCAGGGAGAGCGGCTGCCGGGGAGGAGATGTGCTCACATTGGCGAGAGAAGTTTGGCCTGAGCCCGGGGCCCACTCCCGCCTGATCGGCTCAGTTTTCATCTGTTCACAGGAAAAAGGGAGAAAGAGACAAAAATATAGTGAAAAACAAACGCCACGTGTGCTCAGTACTAAATTGGAACTCACTGATCAGCACTCACGTGCATGTATGGAAGAAAAACTCAATGGAAATCAAGCAGGAGGGGGATGGGTGAATTCGCACCTGACGGGTACAATGCTCACTGACTGGGGGATGGGCACACTTGTAATTTTGACTCAAACTGCACAAAAGCAAATTATGTAACCGACACGTTTGTACCCCCATAATATTCTGAAATAAAAAAATAAAAAATTTTTAAAAATATAGTAATTATACTTCAGTGTAGAAAAATCTGCTAATAGGAGCCCAGTGGGTGTACAGAGGGCCTTGGGGTGACCTCACCACAGAGGGGAGGCTGGACTTGACTCTTGGATGGTCAAGAGGCAACCACAGCATTTTCAAAGTGGCACAACATGCGTGAAGGCACCGGGTCTTGGAAAAAAATGCATGCTTCCTTACAGAGGACATATTTGAAATTTTTCAGCACTCATCATTTGTGTCTATTTTCAGATCACTTTGAACATGACAAGTAAAACCAACAAAAATTTTAAGAGATGCTGTCCAGAAATGATTCTAAGGAAACTCGTTAGAAAAAGAAGTAAGCCACATTATAGGTTTCATTTTTTTTATTTACTATAAAAGTTCGGCCAAGACAATTCAATAGGAAACAACAGTCTTTTAACCAATGTGGCTGAGACACCTGGGTGTCCACATACACGACCTCACCCGCACGCTCAACTCAAAACGGAACAAAGGTCTAAAGGTGAGAGCTAAAACTCTAAAGCTCGTATAATATATAAATCTGTGTGACCTTGGATTCATCCACGTTTTCTTAGATACGACACTGAAAGCACATGCAACAAAATAAAAAAAAATACATTAGACTTCATCAGAAGCACAGACGTTCGTACATCAAAGGACACCATCGAGAAAGTGAAAACACAACTCACAGAATAAGAGAAAACACTTTCAAGTCCATTATCCGATAAAACTCGGCTACAATATGAATATTGATGTTCCCCCGAAACTTATGTATTGGAAACTATTATCAGTGTGATAGTATCAGGATGTGGGGACTCTGGGAAGTGATTACGTCATGAGGGCGCCACCCTCACCAATGGAGCTAGTGTCCTTACAAAAAGGCTCAAGTGAGCCCCTGTTCCCTTCTGCCACGTGGGGATGTGTGGGGAAGGCAGAGGGCGGGCCCTCGTTAGACACCCAGTCTGCTGGTGCCTTGATCTCGGCCTCTTGATCTTCCCAGCCTCCAGAACTGTGAGCAATAAATTCCTGTTATTCAACAACAAACAGGTAGATATCCCAGATTAAAAATGATCAAATAATTAAATGGACATTTCTCTAAAAAAGATAGACAAATGGCCAATAAGAACATGAAAAGGTGCTAAATATTATTACTCATTAGGGAAATGCAAATCAAATCCACAATGAAATAGCGCTTTACACCGACTAGTGTAGCTATAATTTAAAAAAATGTAGAATGCCAAGTGTTGATGAGTATATGGAGAAATTATTACCCTTAAGCCCTGCTGTTGGGAAGTTAAATTGTCACAACTGTTATGGAAAAGAGTTTGGCAGTGCCTTAAAAGTTAAACACAGAATTACCACATGACACAGCAATTCCACTCTTTGGTGTAAACCCAAGAAAATTGAAAACATATTCACTTACAAACTGGAACATGAATATTCATAGTGGCGTTATTCATAATAGCCAAGCCCAGACTTGGGGGCCAGCCACACATTGGCGTTTGGGGGAGTGAACTCAGTTCTCTCTCTTCGTGGAGCAATCTGTAGGAGGCCAATGATAATCGCCTTTCTAAGAAGTCAAGGAAGAGTCAGTTTCATCAGGCAGAGAGATCCTTGGGACTAGGGCCAGCCTGGGACTGTGTGTCATCGTGCGGCCTCTCCTGGCCACGCTCCCAGATCTGTGCCAGGTAAGGGGGTCCGCGTGTCTGGAAAGTGCCCGATCCGCCTCTCTGCGTTTCTGAGAGCCGGGGCTCGGTGGCAGAACAAGCTCTGGCACAGCCCGGTGGGGGCGGGGGGAAGGCCCCAAATTCCCTCCTTGATTTGGCAAACTCAAGACCTGGAAGGAACAGTTTCCGATTTCCCCTTGACTTTTCCTGGGACATTTCTGGAAGCCACTTCCCAGTTTAGGCAACCCCACTACCATGTATGTTTCTTTTCTTCTCCCAAGATATTAAACTATTTCGGGGCCTGGCCTCTTTTTGTTTTAATTATTGTGTTTTATGATTAATCTCCAATGGTTCACATTGAGTCCAGATTTATGAAACAATTTGCATTTTGCCTCTTTGATTTGCATCCATACCATTTGTTAGGAAGTCGATCAAGCTTGGCAGCCTCATCTTGGTACCGCCCTCTCCCCTAGTAGGATTTTGGGCCAGAAGAAAACTGAAGGTCTCCAAGGAGACACATCTTTGGCCGGGGGGTGAGGAAGGCAATTAATCTGCAGAGCCACTTAGGGAAAATTTAGTGTGATGAGACGTGAGGAGACGGTAATTAGCAGGGAGGGAACACCCGGGAAGACGAGCCTCGCCGTGAGCACATGTCTCCCAGACCTCCCGCCTCCCCCGCCACATCCAGTCCCCCAGGCCCTGGCCGGCCCTCGCCGAGGACTCCTCCATGCGTTCGTTAGCTCCGCGTTACTCATCTCAGGATGACTCAGCTTCACGTGGCCGGAGCCTCCCCCACGTCCCCAGCCATCTAACAGATCACCCTTTCCTGTCTCTGTTTCCTATAGATTCTGATTGATTTATCCGAAGTACCTAAGCAATCAATTGCAGATGGAGCTTTCTAGCAATGTGCCTCTTCCCTGCTGCGTCTTCCCTGCGTCCTGCCTGGGCTGTGTTCAGACCCTGTTGCCCATAAGTGGTCCCGGACTGTGCTCATGGAAACGGGCCCCTCGGTCTGTGTACGTCACCCAGATATGCGACCCTGAAACTGATCGAGGACTTATGCGGAGTGATGCTAGCCCTCGGCAGAGCTGCGAGCTGGATCTGAAACCACAGAGCGACACTGCGAATGTCGCCCTGTGACTCGGGGTGTCACACCTGCCGACATCCCAACATGCTGGGACTGCAGTAACACAGACCATCCTATCGCTGACAGAATGCGATTTTTCTTGGGACGGGAGCTGTGGAGGAGGAAATATCAGCTATGTTTTCTTGCTTTCTATATTCTTGACTCTGTGGCTTTCACGGCCTCCCTCACTGGGAAGCCTGCCCCTCCCAGGGCCAGTCGCAGGCCTGCCCTGGGGCACACCTTTCAGACGCGTTCATGTCCCCAGCTGCCTTCTTTGTCGAACTCGCACACGCCAAGCCAACAATCTCCCCAGTCCGAAGTCACCCGGGGCGGGGTTCCAGGCAACTCCGAAGCCTGCTGACACTACTGGGCAGGTCAGTCCCGAGCCTCCCCCGGCCGGCCTCGCCTTCCCCACAGGAACACAGAAGGGCTCACTCCTTTCTGCACACAGGTGTCACATGTGGCCCAGGGAGTCCTGCATGGCTTGGCACGGCCCCTCCTCTCAGGAAACGTAAGTCGTACAAATCTTTCAATGGCACTAGCCTCTCTGTGCCAGAACGCTCAGCCGCCTTCGTGAACTAAAGTCCCATGGGGTACTTCCCACATCCCTCCTTACTGAGCTCCTGCAAAGTGACACCTGGACTGTGACACAGCCCCAGGTACAGGGTCCCACCGGGGGCAGGTCAGGAGCTGGCGGCTGGGTGACCCTCTCGTGGTTTTTGGTTCCCCGCCCCCGGCAGAACTGTCCTGGCCCACCTGTCACTCGGTGACCACCACACTGGGTCACTTGCCTACTAAGCCCCTGGAGGGAGCTGAAGCTGGTGGGTGGGCTGCGTCGCAGACACCGCCGGGCACCCACAGCAGCGCTAGAAATGTGCGCGCTCTCCTTGTGAAGCGTCCGACCCGCGGTGTACAGCTTTGTCCTCTACCGCTCCAGCGTCTTACCCACAAACAGTTTATGCCTTCCTTCTCCTCACTTTTTTTTTTCATATTTAAGACACAATTCATGTAGCATAAAACTCACCCTTTTGAAGTGCACAATTCAGTGGGGTTTTTAAAGTAGACTTACAAAGTTGTGCAATCCTCAGCACTATCTAATTCCAGAACGTGTTCGTCATCCCCAAAAGGAACGCCTCGCTCCAGCAGTCGGAGTCGCAGCCTCCGGCAACCTCTAATTTACTTTCTGTCTTTAGAACTTCGCCTACCCTGGGCAGGTCATATGCATGGAGTTGTACAATATGTGGTTGTTGTATCTGATGTCTTTCACCTAGTATAATAAAAAGGATAAACATTTTTATTGCAAATAATGCAAGTACCACATTTTGCTTATCCATTTATCAGTTAATGACCTCTTGGGTTATTGTCACGTTTTGGCTGTTATGAATAATGCTGCTACAAACAATTGTGTGCAAGTGTTTTTATAAACGTGTTTTTATTTCTTCGGGGTTTATACCTAGGGATGAAATACCTGGGTCACACGGTACCTTTATGTTTAACATTTTAAAGAACTGCCCAACTGGTTTCCAAAGGAGCTGCACCATTTACACGCCCACCAGCAATGCGTGAGAATTCCATTCCCCACACCCTGTCATTGTCCATCTTTTTATTACAGCCATCCTGGCGGGTATGAAGAGGTATTTCACTGTGGTTTTAGTTTGCATTTCTCTAATAACTCATGATATAAGAATCTTTGCATATGCTAAGGAGACATTTGTATTTTTATTTGGATAAATGTCTGTACGAGTCCTTTGCCAACTTTTTAATTGGGTTATCTGTCTTTTATTGTTGAGTTGTGAGAATTTTTTTATATATTGTGGATACAAGTCCCTTATCAGATATATGATTTGCATATATTTTCTCCCATTCTGTGGGTATTTTGTTTCCACTTTCCTGATAGTGTACTTTGAAGAACAAAAGTTAATTTGGATGAAGTCTAATTTATCTATTTTTTCTTTCGTTGTTTGTGCTTTTGGTGTCATCTCTAAGAAACGATTGACTAATCCGAGGCTGTGAAGATTTATGCCTGTTTTTTTCTAAGGGCTTAATCCTCCTCTGCATTGATGACTCCAGCAGGATCTGCACTCTCCAAGGAGGACACGACGGGAGGAAAAGGAATGACAGGACAGTGAGTCATCTCCATTCCTGCCCCTCCAGTAATTCTCAGGGATTAATGCTGACACCGTGGAGAACGCCAGTGCTAAGGCTAAATGGAGATAGTTTAATTGTATATTTTGAGGAGACTTCTGCTCCCTCCTCAGTATCCTTTCTTTACCACAGATGTCCGGGTTTGCATTGTACTCATATGGTTTAAAGGCTTGTGGCTACTGGCCCTGGGTAGGGGGCTGCAAGCCTTCTGAGGCCTTCGGTGCCTGTGTGCCTGAGCCACCCTCCCACAGCTGCCCTTCTCCCCTCCCTGCTCTCTTCAGGCAGCTCCGCCTGCTGCCGGGGCACACGTCACATGACAGCCATGACCGGCACTTGTCAAGCTCAGGACCCTGCTGAGACAGGTAGTGGGAGCCCTCTCAGGGTCAAAGCAGACTGCGGCGGTCATTGCTGTGCTTCAGTTACACTACGAATTTGGAATCTGCTGAAAGAACTAATCCATCTTATCAAGATCCTACCTAAGTCATTCCACGTCCACATCTCAGCCTCTCGTGGTTCTTCCTTTTTAGATCGTGCGGCACAAATCTGAAAATTCTAAGCTTCCATCATTCCTGCAGAACAAGGGGCCTTCCAGCTTAAGGACAGCCCTGGCTGCAGATAAAACGAGTATTCTAGCCACCAGAACATCATGTGTCAGAAGGTTCTAGGCCCTCAGCATGGAATCAACCCAGACAGCGAGATGCAGCTCCCCAAAGGGAACTCCCAGCCTCATGCAGGTACAGCCCACATCCCTCCCTCTTGTGTAGACTGCGGGTCAGCCCTACCCCCGCCCAGGACTTTGGGGCTTACAACTGCTGCTTACATAGTCAGGAGATTAAGAAAAAAAATAAAATAAAAACTCATTCAACCCACACTTCCTGCCCTGAAAAACTCCAACCATTGTTCTTTCCTAGGCAACATCCTTACAGCCCCGCATTTTCCCAGATTTTATCACAGCTGCCCCTGGAGGCCGAGTTGCTCATTAACACACAGTATTCCCGGAGTGTGTTTGGTTTGGTTTTCTGCTTCCAAGCCCGTGGGGGCTGGTAGTGAAAGCCAACTCCGGGCATTCAATCACGCTTTGCGTTTTACCCATCCATCCTCCTCATTCCTTTACCAACTCACTTTCGATGGGAAAGAGGAGAAACTAATTTTAAACATACACACACCGCCCCCCACCCACGCACACACCCCTAGTAGTGGTAACAATGTCTTCATACATTCAGCCTGCAGCTCAGAAATTGTAATCACAATGCATGTTGATTTGCAAGTGCTGCATATCTCAATATGTGCAGTTTGTTTTTTTTTTTTTACTTTTAAAGTAATTGATTTTATTCTTTTTTTAAATTTATTTTTATTTCAGGAGATTATGAGGGTACAAACATTTTGGTTACATTTTATGACTTTGCCTCACCCAAGCGAGGATTAGAGGCATGCCCTTCCCCTCTACAACGCTCACCACATCCATTAGTTGTGAGTTTACCCCTCAACCCCCTAATCCCTGGAGAATATTACCACCATGTGAGCACCATAATGTTGATCAGTTAGTGCCAATTTGATGGCGGGTACAAGTGGAGCCTATTTAATGTCAAAAGATCAGACCTTCTTCGCCCAGGTGTTCTTCGGGCAGCTACTCACTCTATCCATGGTGCTCTGTGGCCGACGCAGGGGCTTTCCTGGGCAGATTTGCGATAACGCAAACAATAAACCACTTCCCGGAAGCTAGTGTAGAACCAGATTCTCCACCTTTTGACAAAAAGTATGACCAAAATCAATCAAGTAATTTAAAACCAAAAGGTACTAGTTGAGCTTTATACGAGGTAGAGAGGAAACAAGAGTCCTACTCAGAACATGCGAGTGGAAAATGCCTAAAATCTCCAAAATATCAAGTGAAAGTGTCCCCAGTCCCTCTGGGAAATAAAGAACTAGGATAATTTGTCATATAATTTTGCTCTAGTTTGGACAATAATCTTTATCAAAATATTTATTTTGATTTTGTATTTAGGGAATATAAGTTATCAGAGGGACATTCAGTTACTGATAATGTATATAACAACAGACATCCATGAGCCAGGCAAAATGCTAAGTATTTACCAGCAGGAATCCAAATGTATTAAATAGTATGAGCATGTTGATTTATAGAACAGCAACACTAAGTCAAAAGTGTTTTGAGTAACCGACCGAAGGTCGCACGGATACTCAGTAGAAGATCACGGACTCAGGCTGGCTCGCGCGACTCCAAAGCCAGCTTCTCCCTCCCCAGAGCTGGTCTTCAAGTCCAATGTCATTTTGACAAATGGTGTGACTGTCTGTAAATTGCCAGTTGACAATCTGCATTCCCCACAGATTCGAAGCTCCACGAAGGAAGAAAACTTCACTGTTTTGTTCAGTGCGGCACATTCAGCCCCTGGAGCACACCTGGGGTCATGGCGGCAGCAGCAGTGAATCCTGCTGGAACAAAGGAGTGAGTGCAAAGGTGTCACAAGGTCACACCACCAGCATCTGGTCACTCCTGTGACAATAACTGCAAATGCAAGAAAGAGATTCAGAAGACTCGGTGGACTGAAGGTACAGAGGTTTGGACTCCAACTTGGCAACACTAAGGAAGGACGTTGGATAAATGCTACTCTTGGTTTCTTTATTAATAGCGTAACATTTAGTCTCCTCAGACTAACATCTCCACCCCAGTAGTCCCCTCGGCCAAAGCTGTTGTTGAGTTAACAGTGGGCTTCACGGCTGAGCATCCTGTATTCACAGAAATAAGGTGGTCGTGTCGGCTCCCGGCTTCTGTTTCCTGATGGTTCCAGCAGCAAACGGTCTCTCATGAACCTCAAGATTCTCTTGGCAACACCCTGACTCTTGCTGTGTCTTCCCACACGTCTCTGGCTGTGCACTGTCGAGCGGTCAGCCGTATCTCAGTGTCCGCCTCAGCCCGCTGGAGTCACCCTCGCCCATCCAGCGTCACAAGGGCGGCACCTGCAGATTTGCACGCTCTGCAGGTGCATCCCGTCAGCCACAGCCTGGGTTCCAGGGAACACCTTCTCAGCCAGGTAGAAGAAGGGGACTAGACATTCTGCAAGAGAAGGTGTTCCCTTTTTCGTAATATGTTCAAAAACAAAGGATTGCAAAATAAAAACCTCAGAGGTCAGTCCTTTCAGTTGTATTCAAATTCCTCCTCCAGCCCTCAATTCTTTCAAAATAAAAATCAGGATCCCAGATGTTTCCTAAAGTCTCTTCCAGCTTCAGAAACTCTTAATTTCATCGAATTTTATTCTCCATCTTAATTTACTCCATAAAAACCATTGAGGTTTTTTTTTTTTTTTTAGATAAACACAAATAACTTTTGTACCAAACTGAACAAAATTAAACCTAAGTATATCTTTAAACTTAGCTACCTCCTGCCAGGCACAGTGGCTCATGCATGTAATCCCAGCACTTTGGGAGGCTAAGGATGGCTTGAGCCCAGGAGCTCGAGGCTGCAGTGAATTATGATCACACCACTGCACTGCAGCATGGGCAACAGCGTGAGACCCTGTCTAAATCAATCAATCAATAAAACTTCGCTATCTCACATCACATTCAATCATCATCTAATCATCCTCAAAGATCAGCAAATAATGGATGGTTCCAACACTGATAATTTTGCATCTACGGTTTACAAATCGTGACTGTGTTCAGTCTTGCTCTCTGGTTTATTGAACAGAAAAGTGATCGTTTTGATGTGAGCAGGCATTGCTTAGCAGGGTTTCACACCCAGTAGCCTGTAGGATGCAGGTAAGACTGTTAATCCACGCACGGTGCGGAGTGGGGAAGCTGGAGAGAATGTGGCAAATCAGAACGTGTGTGGTTTAGTGAAAAGTGCTGAATAACATCTTCTAAAAAGTAAAAACTGCATAGGCCAAACAAAGATTCTCTGTTGCTACTGACAGAATGTTTGTATCCCCCCCAAACTCACAGGTTGAAACCTAATCTTCAAAGTGATGGAGGCGGGGTTTCTGATCAGTCAGGGTCAGGAGGTGGAGCCTCTGTGAATGGGGTCAGTACCTTGATCATAGAGACCCCAGAGAGCTCCATCACCCCTTCCACCATGTGAGATTGCAGAGAAGATGCTGTCTGGGACGCAGCAGACAGGCCTTCAGCAGATGGTGAATGTGCTGGCTCCTTGACCTTGCACTTCCCACCCTCTAGAACCGTGAAAGATCAATGGTTGTTGCTTAAGCCACCCAGCATATGGTATTCTGTTACAACAGCCCAAACACAGTAGACATCGCAAGTGAGATATGGCCCTGGAGACGGCAATTTGTGATGTCTTAGAAGCCAAGGCAAACCACCCAGTCATTTATTATCTGTGCATTGCATACTAATAAATAGCCATGAGATTTAACATCATTTAACATCAACCAGTGTAACTCTTTCAGAGGCATGTGTGTGGATGACACCCTTTCAGGTCAGATGCACTAACCAAGTAGAGGGTTTTCTTTCCTCTGTTTTGGCCACAGAATTGAGATGATGATTTCAGCTCAGGGCTTGTGATGCTACCTTGGAAATGAAATTCCCCAGCGTAGCAGATGCAGACCCCTCCTCCATTCCAGCAGATTTCTCTACAGTTTGTGCATCATTCCCTGTGGCCCCCGACAGGATGTGGGTGGCCCTCTAAGATGTGATTCATGGTCCCACCACTCCTGGACCCAGCGTCAGAAGCAAGCAGTTCAGAAAGCTCCAGGGCAGAGAGAGGACGATGCCTCATGGCCGCCAAAGGAGCCCAGCCTTCCCATCGCATCACCCACAGGGCCCACAAAGGCACGAATTAACAATGCATCCTGCAGGAGACCACCAGAGGAGCTCATCAAATCTCTCTTCTGCAAGGCGAGGGAGCACAGGAAAGATGCTGCCTCTTGGAAATTAGCCCCTGGAGAAGAATGAACTTGGGAAAAATGGAAAATTTCCTCTAACACTAAGCGTTTTACCAATAATCCTCTCAAACTTTTTTCTTCTTCCCCATGATCCTGTGTCCCTAGTTTACGTCTATAACAGGCTGCACACAAGTGGATCCTCTAAGAGTTTTGAGCAAAGTGCTTGAGGCCACTTTGGGGTCACTCCGCACGGAGTATTGGTCATCTGTGTTTTCTAGGCTGTGCCCAGGCAGGTCAGGCACAGAGCATCTAATTCTCAGCCCCACTTCCCATGCCAGGTGCCCGGCCACAGTGGAGTCCTTCTCTGTTGGTTTCCTGTGACCACTGCCACAAATGACCACAGATTTCATGGCTTAAACAAAACACATCTGTTCTGCCACCATTCTGGAGGCCAGAAGTCTGAAATCGGTATCACCAGGCCAAACTGAACGTGTTGGCAGGACTGCGCCCCTCAGAGCCCTGGGGGAGAATTTATCTCTTGCATCTTCCAGCTGTTGGTGGCTGTTGTTGTTCCTTGGCTTGTGGCCTCATCACTCACTCAGTCTTCATGGCCGGGATCTTGCAGTTTCTCTCTGTTCCTTTTACCTTCTTCTGGGGTCCAACCTCCCTGTACCTGTCTCTCTTAAGGATCCTTGTGATTTCAGTTAGGGCCCACTCAGACAATCCAAGATAATCTCCCATTTGCAGATCCTTAATCACAGCTGCAAAGCCTATTTGCTCTTATAAAAGGTGACATTCATGGATCCCAGCGATTAGGACCTGATGTCTTTGGGGGCCAACACTCAGCATCGCCCAGGCCTCCGGGAGAATTGGGAGGAAGACTTCTGACTTGGGACAGGACCGCCCCCGGGGAGCTCACAGGGAGCAAAGGAAGAGCGGCTCGGCTCTGTGCGTGGCCTCAGCATAGCAGCAGGTCACGTTGGCCTGAGGACCGAAAGTCCAGACTGACCTAGACTCAGAGTCACAGGCTCAGAGAGTGAGATGGGTCTTCAGGGAGTGACCATTCCCGTCCCCACCGCGTTCCAGGCCGCAGCCGCTCTGCAGCCTGACTGGCGGGCGGTTCACATTCTGCTGAAACACCGCAGGCAGTGGGGCATTCACTGGTCACACAGGTGCAGACCCACCTTTCCACACAAAACTGGTACCATGCCCCCGCGAGAACACAGCAGCGGCCCTCAGCCCATTGCGGACGACGTTCGAGCGGCCCACCTGCTTTGCAGATCCTTCACGGTATCTGGTGCAGCCCGATCCACCAGCGCCTCGGCGAGCAGCAGTCTCTGTGCAGTGCTTTAGCGTTCACGGTTCCTCAAACACGCCACGCCCTGTCATGTAGGGCCACCTCGCACAGGCTGCAGCTGCTGTGGCGGAGCTGGCCCCTTCCTCACCTCACAATGTCTCTCGCTGCCATGAGGACATGCGCCTTGCTGTCTTGGCAGTTTTTGCTTTACCCATTGCGAGACCTTGTTGTCGGGTGGATGCAGCGTACAGTCACTGAATCTCCCTGCTGTGGCGTTAGCCTTCTGTCCCCCGCACTTTCTGGGTCTGAGCTAGCCGCAGCAGTCCTGCTGGAGCTGCACCAGCCTCTTCTGGGTGTAGCTTTGTGCATTTTCCTACGTGCAACCTTTCTGCACTTCTATGCATGTTCCATGCTACAACCTATAGCCATATTTTATATATTAAAAATTATCTCTAACCGCTCCTGGCTAGTTGTAGAAATGTTTTTTGTATTGAGGTGTTTATATTTCATAGACACACAATTCGCTAAACTGCAGCTGTAGGAGTTGCCGCCAGTGCTGCTGGGATGACAACTGGCTAAACAGATGCACCCCCCTCATGTGCACAAATACACACACACACAAATAATAATAACAGCAACAATAATAAGGAAAATGAAGCCGCAAGAATTGTGCTGACTCGGTACAAACCAGCTGACTTTGTGAAGTGCAATCGACTGGATTTGCAGTTGAAGTTGAACTATTGTGTTGGGAAAGAACCAGCGTTGTGTGAAAGAATCTTAAAAAAGAGCTCGTAGACTCCAACCCATTTATTTTATAGGTCAGATAACAGAGCCAGAGTCTCAGTGACTCACCACGGTCACACCATGGGGCGTGGCAAAGCAGGGCTGGGACTGCTCACAATACCGCCTCTCTGTCCGTCCGTTGTTCCAGAAAGCAGCCCGCGCCTTCCTTCCCACGGGCTCTGCCTGACCCTTGAGGAAGACTCTCAGGGAGCCCAAACTCCTTTTTGTCCATATCCCATGAGCCACTGGAAGACCTATCCAAGAACCTCATATGAGAAGAAAAGCTTGCGAGGCCAAGATGGATTGGAGAGCGGCCTCCCTGAGGGCTGACCCACAGCGTGGTGGCCCCATTGTCCACGGGACCCACATGTGCTGCCAAGGAGCAGTGGCCTGCCATGGGGGCCGTTCTTCCCACTCAATGTACACTCCTGGCGCATTCGCATGCAACCTCAGCGCCGTGCGGGGCAGCTGGAGAACACGCTGAGAGACCGTTAGGAGGACAGGAATGCACAGGGCAGTTCCGGGGCAAGTAGGAGACTCAAAGTGTAAAACGCCAGTCAGAAAGCAGGGGAGTGGGCTGATACTGGAGCTCCTCCTGGGGCCACAGGGTGCCCTAAGTTGGGTGAACTCTAGAGCTTGGGGGTGAGGGCAAGAGCTGAGTAGCAAGGTAGGAAACGAGAAGGAAAGGTATGGTGCCTTTGGGCTCTAGCACATCCATGACGGAAAGATCTCAGAGAAATAGCTACTTCTTCCCAAGTTTCACCTCGTGGTTGCCTTCCAAGTGTCCTGGAGAAATACAGCACAAGTCACTGTGTCCAAATAACCCACAACTGTCTCCATGGTGGGGTTTTTTCTTTTCTGTTTGTGCCCATCCTCTGATTCCCAGACAGTGTAAACTTTCCCAGGCACTGTGCTCTAAGGTCCCAGCGACAAGCCGCGGCCACCATGGAGATGAGTGATAAATGGACTTACGTGCCGGCGCAGTGTTTATAAATCAGCACTAAATACCTGTCTGGGCTGTAAACGTCCCGGGTCTCTTTCACCCGCGGAGTAACGCAAACAGTGCTGGTGTGCACGTCTGACCTCTCCTCGCTCTGCTGATTCCGCCGGCGAGTCAGGCCTGGGGTGCAGGGCAGGGCCCCGGAGCAGCGGCCAGCTGAGGGGGCCATTCTTCTCCCCACCCGCAGCACACCGCAGCTTGCCCCATGCGTCATCTCCTGCGGATCCTTCACCCTGGCGGGGGGCTCCTCCACTCCAGGGGGGTCACAGGGCCAGGCAGAGCTATACTTGAAAATCGACAAGAGAGCACATTTTAAATCTTCTCATCATTAAAAAAAAGGTAAGAATATGAGGTTACGGGGTAATACATATGTTAATTAGCTTAATTTAGCCATTCCACAATGTATACACACATTAAAACATCATGCTGTACACCATAAATATATACAAATTTTTTTTGGAGACAAGGTCTCTGTGTTGCCCAGGCTGGAGTGCAGTGGCACAATCGTGGCTCACTGCAGCCTTGAACTCCTGGGCTCGAGCAATCCTCCCACCTCAGCCCCCCAAAGTGCTGGGATTACAGTGTGAGCCACCATGCCTGGTCCATAAATATACGTATTACAATGAACCATAATTCATAATTAAAAGCCACAGTCTCACAGAGGGACCTCATCTCACCCAGCAGCTCCAGCCTGCCGCGGCCAAGCCTCTCACTCCGTGCCGGCCACTCGGACGAAGCAGTCTGCCAAAGGATGCAGCCCGCTCCACCTTTTCCCTATAAAATTATCACATACTCACCTTCTGAGTGAACTGGAAAGTCCAGAATTGGTGAATTTGGAAAGTACAGAAAAGGAAAAAAAAAAGGAAAGAAAGAAAAGAGCCTTGCTGACCCCACCAGCTGGAAAGGATCACTATTAAACATTTGTACATCTCCCCCCAGCCTTTTTTTAAATTTCAGAGTATTACGAGTGTACAAACGTCTTGAGTCAAAGTTACAAGTGTGTCCATCACCAAGGTAGTGTGCACTGTACCCATCAGGTGCAAATTTACCCATCCCTCCCTCACCTGCTTGATTTCCAGTGAGTTTTACTACCATTTTTGCACATGAGTATTGATCAATTAGTTCCAATTTAGTAGTGAGTACATGTGGTGTTTGTTTTTTCATTCTTGAGATACTTCACTTAAAAGGATGGTCTCCAGATACTTCACTTAAAAGGATGGTCTCCAGTTCCATTCAGGTTGCTACAAAAGATATTAGTTCACCATTTTTTTTTATAGCTGAGTATACTCCATGGTACACATATACTACATTTCATTAATCCACTCATGGATTGATGGGTACTTGGGTTGTTTCCACATCTTTGTGATTGTGAATTGTGCTGCTATGAACATGTGAGCACAAATGTCTGTTTTATAAAATGTCTCTTTTCCCAGTAGTGGGATTGCTGGATCAAACGCTAGCTTTTTAAAAGATATTTTGTGACTGCAACCACTGACTATTAAGACTCCTACTGCTCTCAAAAGGAAAACACACAGAGTTGGTATTGGACGGACAGAATCTCGCAGTGAAGTGGTGAAGGAGGGCAGTGGTTTCCAAAGGCATTTCCTTCCGTGGGGAGGGGCTGGGAATTGGACCTGTCTGCGGCCCACGGGCTGCTGGCTTTAGCCGAGCCCCGCCCGTCTGCTATACCTACTCGGGCCCAGGGTATGTGTAGATCTGGGAAAAAGGATTCCGGTGCTTTAAAATGTTTTTTTTTTTTTTTTCTTTTTTAAAGCGCATTGCAGTAGAGTCTATCTGCTTCTGTAGAAGACAGACCTGCACTTTCCAGGGTCGTCTGCATGGTGGTCGTGCCTTGGTTTAGTCCCTCCTATTTCCAGACACGCCCCACAAGCATCTGTGAGCAGGGCCCAAGGTCAGGCCTTGACAGCTGGAGGAGGGATTTCCCGGGCTTCCTGGTAATTTAGTTTTGTGAACAGAGTTTCCAGTAGCCTCAAGGCACTGCTGCACCCCGGGGGAGCAGGCAGGAGCCAGATTCACACACTGCATCTCCAGTTTGAAAGGCAGATGTGGCATCTGTATCTCCTTACAGCTGAACTAACTCCTCCAAGTGCCCTTCACGCTGCTGGTGGCAGAGAGAACTTAAGCTTAGTTGACCGTGACTCACAGTTCTCTTTCTGCCCCCTCTCGGAGGGACCCGCTAGCCCTGTTGGAGTCACACTTTCTGGCAGGGCTACTCTGTCCTCCAAGAGTGTGTCCTTCTTCTTCTTATCCCGAGCTGCCCCAGGGGCCAGGGCTCCGGCTGCTCCGGCACACCCCACGGTGGTCCCCGAGCCTCTCCCGGCCTCTGTGTGCCCAGCTGAGGCGTCCACGGCTGGCTGCCTCATGGCCTGAAGAAGTTTAGTTGCAGCCGTTCTAACAGGAAGGAATGTGCCTGCATCTCATTACGGTCTCAATTGCTTTTCCCTGGTGACCGATGACGGTGCGTTCTCTGCTGTGTGCCGATTTCCCATCCCAATGTCTTCTTCAGCAAAGCGTCTTTCCAAGTCTCTTGCCCATTTTCATTGCATTGTTTCCTTACTATTGAGTTTTGTATTTCGTATACGAGTCATTTATCACACAGGGGTTGTGCAGCTGTTATCTCCCTGCCTACAGCCTGTGTTTGCATTCTCTCTACCGCGCCTTTCACAAGGCAGAAATGTGCAGTTTTGATGAGGTCCAGCTTATCTTTTTTTTAATTTTATAAAATGTGTTTTTGGTGTTGTGTCTGAGAGATCTTTGCCAAACTCGAAATCATAGACATTTTCTTTTTCTTCTTGAAGTTTTATAGTGCTAGGTTTCACATTTAAGGCTAGGGTGCACTCTGAGATGCATTTTGTATATGATGTGAGGGTCCTTTTGTTCACACAGGATGTCCCATGAGTCTGGCACCACTTGTTGACATAGCTTATTTCTCATATTACACGCTATAGCTACATAGCTCTGGACAGGAGCTCTGTGTGAACTTTCTCATGGAATCTTCATGACAATCCCGTGAGGACTGGGGGTGGTGTTGTCATCTCCAGCTGTGACGACTGGGAAACCAAGGCAGAGAGTGTGCGAGGGCTTACCCAAGATCCCCGAGTACTCAGAGGTGGAGCTGAGAGCTGAGTGGTGTCTGACCAGCCCCAGTCCAGGGCTCCTGTGGGTTCATTCTTCACCCCGAGCAGGGAGGATGTGGTCACCCTCAGGCAGTCTCCAGCCTGTGAGCGGCTGCCCGGCCAAGGCTCGCGTGGTACGGGCATGCCTGGCAAGCGGCCAGCGCTATGGGGCTGAACACGACTCGAAGCTTCAATGTATGATTAACCCGCACACCCCTCAGCTTAGCCACTTAACGTCGACTGGCACAGAACTGTGTTTTCTCCACATGGACAGACCACTCAGCCTGTGGGAGACGGAGAGGCAGTGGGCAGGAGCCTTGGCTCCCCCTCGAGGGCAACCAACATTTCGTATGGAAAAAGGGCTGCTTCAGACCAGAGCGTGGATGGCCCCGCTGATGCCCAGGCTCCCCTTTCAAAAGAGAGGAAACTAGATCCCACCTGGGATAAACATCTTAATGTGGTCCCACCCGGTATAAACATCTTAATGAAAAAGCCAAGGGACTTGTGTTTTGTTGCATTTTTGGGCTTCCTTTATCCTATTCTAAACATTGGTTTTGGACAGCACGCTAAAGCCCCACTCCTATTTGATCTAATCCTTTGTAAAGTCACGACCATCCCAATGGTCTTGTACTCCTTTTAAGTTTTCAATAAATAAACACAGTCTGGCACAGTTGCCCCCCGTGGTGGGACACGCCAGCACCCCAAAAGCCCCTCATCAATCATAGGATGGGGAAACATGGCTTATTTGAAAATGTCTCTGTGATTCTACATGTTTCTGATATTTCTTTATTTAAGAAAACCATGGACAAAGCTACTTAAAAGTTACTTTTCGTCTTAGATTACTCTAGAGAAATGCTTGCCCAGTGGAGCATAGAAATATGTGAGCTCTTTAATTTTAGATCTTTGATTCATTGAAGAGAACTATAACCTAACACTGGTCACTAATATTTCCCCTTTTAGGATAAAAGTGTAGGTTAACAGTAGACTGACTTTTTTCTTTTTGCATAAGAAGATAAATTGTGTCATCTGCATGCTACAGTTTGGTGATAATGCTGATTGACACGGTTTTGTCAATCAGCCAATTATACTGTTGTTCTTCATTCTGGCTTCGGCCATGACCAACAGCGCTTGGTCATGTGTGACTTTCTCATGCCCTCGCTGTCAGCAAGAATCCGTCCCTCTGCGGCAAATCCAGGCCTTAGCAGTTGCACGAGTTGCTCTTCCTGACCTGCTGCAGGTCCCAGGGATTGCAGGATGGTACTGAACATCCGGGGAAGTGAGAAACTGGCAGTGGTCCGGCCAGACTCACACCTTCTTTCCAGATCATGTTCTGGTTTCAAGAGTCAAACTGCTAAGAGGCACAGTTTAGTCCACCTGCTCAGTAGCCCCTGAAATAGGGGTCGCCCGTCCTAAGGGCGCTGTCCAAAGGCAAGGGGAGGCTTCGGGAAGTCCTTCCAAAGCCCTCTTGTGTTTCTCATTATGCATTTCTCTCAACCTCCTCCAAATGAAGTAACTGGCCAGAGAGAAGGAAAGAAGGCAGGCTGTATGAGTCCATCCCATACTATTAACATGCAATTCCCTGCACCGTTTCCCGCAACGCAAAGAAACCCCACTCACTGGCGTGAGAGAATGTGCGAGAAAGACATGAACGACTGAGCAGGTGAAGGAAGGAATGGATGAATGGATGCGCGGGTGAATGGCTGTACCCACAAAACCTGATATTGCTAATATGTCAATTTTAATTTGTTTTATATGACCAAAATATTTAGAAGCTAAGGTCATAGAGATTTAAATTACTCAATTAGCAGAAATTTGAAGCTGAAATTAGTTTTTGGTTTTCTTTCAAAATCATTTCACCAAATTCTACAATCACTCCTGTAATGATAAATTAAGTTCAGTGTTACCAAATTATGGAGAATATGCCCCTCTTTACTCAGGTGTTGTAAATTATAAAGTCTCTGGATTAGATGTGCATTCTTAAGTAAAAATCCAATTCTGGATGTTAATAAAAATCCAACAATGAAGTAGAAAATGTAGTTATAAATATTCTTGTGTATATTGATGTGTGTGTTTCTATAGTCCTCTTTGAAATAAATTAAAATCATAATGTTCTACTTGATTCTTTGCAGAATACAGATACAATCAGCCGTCTTGTATGTCAAGCCTGCAGACTTGAGACATTTACGTTCAGAAATAATTGATCTTTGCTACCTTGAATTTGTCACCTCCCGTGAATGCCTACCAAAGTAAAACATCTACCAAAGTAAAATGTCTTGACTTTTCTCAAGCTGGAGACCATAAATATTATAGAGGACAAAGAGGCTGGCATTTTTAGGAAACTGGAGTGAACTTTACTCATTGAATTTTTTAAAAATATAAACAGCCTGTGATCATGAATCAGACACTCACTTTTGGGCATGGAGTAGTCCCACACCTAAAAACAAAATAAACCAGCCCAAAATACACAAACATAAAGCACAGTGTCACCAAGGAGGCACTAAAAGATTTCTTATCCTGCTGCAGATCACAAAAGAAATAGACATGAGCACAGCCGTGTCTACACAGGAGGTCTGAGCAGCTGAAGGGCCTGGCAAGTGTCCCTGTCAGAGGACGGAGAGAGAAAGAGCCCGGAGGACCGCGCTGTCCAGACAAGAGAAAACACTTTGATTATCCTGACTAATACAACGACTTCTCTCAAGTCACACTAAGATGAAATGTCCACATTCTTGCACATTCCAAAGAGAAGATAAATGAAGCACATGCTATAGAATTAATATTTCAGATATTTGAATGTGTTGAGCTGCCTTTTAAAGGCTTTGATTTAGCTCACGAGTTGGTTAATGGCAGTTAAATCACTGTGTGTGTTTAGACACAGCCTGAGTCAGTGTCCTTATAATTATGATTCATTTCAAAGGAGGCAAACAGCATGGCATCCGGATCCTTGACCAGGTATCAGATTGGCTGGCGGTCACAGCATACGCCAAGCACCATGTGCCTTCCCCTTGCTCTCTTTGCAGAAAACGGCATCTCAGGGACAACATGAGTGTGTGACCAATTTTGTAAAGCCTGGGCTTTGTATAAACTTGAGCCAAGTGTGCCCAGCCCTTCCTGTGGGTGCTGAGGAGGGATCCCTAGACCCTGAAACCACAGGTGCTGTTTGGAAGCTTTGATCAGGAGCCAAAACTGCAGGGACAAATCTTCAGGTAGCTCCATGATGACGCCAAACCTCTCCTTTGAAAGAACTGGGGGATTCTGAAGAACCCACACAGTGCCCCAGTGAGTACTAAACCGTGCCAGCTCTTTAGTACCTCCCAACGCTTCACCCCCCAAATGTCTGAGTTTTTCTAACACCAAGTAGCAAGATAATTTAGCACTAGCACAATACGATGACAAAGAGATGAATAGTATTGCATTTGGCCTTTGGCTCTTTTCGGCGGGGAGGGATACCGTTTTGCATTCACTTTCTCATCCAGACTTGTACGGGTCCAAGGAAATGGCTGCTCGGACCCTCCAACCAAGATGCGCAGCAGGTGCAACCGGGGCCCGCCAAGCGGAGAAGGAAATCAAAATAACGTGGGAGAAACTTTGTCACACTTTGTCAAACATTCTGTCCTCCCTTTCCTCATACGAATGCATTTCCTGTGCGAGTACTCACATTGCCACAAAGCAAACATGACAAGTAGGGAATTTCTATTTTATTTTTAAAAAGCAGCCACACACCACACAAAATTCACAGGGGGAAACAGTTCTATTCTTGACGGGGAAAAGCAAGGCCGAGTTGTGAATTACAGCGGACAGATTGTCACGGCTATGAGCCCACTTGGAGGGCTGCTCAGACCGCGTCTCGTGCGTTACTTCTGTTCTCCTCCTGCCCCCTGGGTGGGTGGGTGGCTTCAGTACCCCAGTGTCCCAGACTTGCTAAGGCTGCCAATGGCCCCGACATGCACCCTCCTGCTTTGTGAAGTCATCTGTGCCCTGCAGCGCTGAGATGTCAGCCACGGACCTGGGGGTGACCAGCAGTCCTGCTGTCACCCTTCAGAACCAAAATCCCAAATCAAAGCCTGGAATAAAATCCAAAAGCAAATAGCACCTCCTGTCCTCGCACACCATGTACCTCTCCTGGAACTGGTTCCAATCCTTTGTCCTAAGTATTGGAAATCACTGGAGGAGGCGAGTGGCTGGGAGAAGAATGAGACTTTGCAGGGTCGTGGAGAGGAGGCTTCCATCCAAGCAGCGCCCCCAGCAGGAACCTACCGTCTGGTGTACGGCGTCGTCTCCTGACGCTTCACGCTTATGAACTGTTAGTGACATGCGTGATGTTAAATATTTACGTAACGGAGGATGTTCTGATGTGTTGTGGCTTACTTAGTACTGACACGTTTTTCAAGAACAGTTGGCGGGTTTTGCTCTGAAACGTGTTGTTGTTTTTTCTTTGTTGTTTTGTTTTTACCATTTTTAAGTCAGATCGATTCTTTGGGAGACTCCACTGATAGACTTTGGAAGCGCCATAATCGTGCACCAGGAGATACCTGGGTAAATGTTTAATCATTTTAATAATTTCTAAGCATGTGATTCAGAGCACGTAGCACATTCACAATTTTATTTTAGTTTATGACCCTGCTAAAATTATATAATAACTAATAATATAATATAATATATAATTATATTATATAATAAATTATATAATACCTTGTGGTGTTATTTTTTAATCAATTATTGAATCTGGATATAGGTATAGTGCTTGAATTTGTATTTAGATCAGAAAGCACATGACAGAAATAGCTAATTCCAGGTCTGTGTGCTTAAAACTTTCTCTCAGCAAGGGGGTCTTGGGAGTGAAGAAACAGTTTTTCATATCTCATATGCGTGTGTGTAAAATTGTGTATAATAACATCTTCTTCACATCCTTGTTGACTGATGGAGAATCTGGCTCGCAGAGATTAAGCCGTGACCACGTGGCTCCTGGTTGAGCAGGGCTGGCCTTGCCGCACAGGGTCCCAGCGCATTGCAGCTGCCTCGGAGGTCCTTCCCTGCCAGGGCAAGGAAATGTGTTCTTTCCGCCCTGGTGATACCTCTCAAACTAAGGCGTCCGTTCTCCACAGAAGCAAACCAGAACGAAGTGCAGATGAAGAGATGGGCACTCGGCTGGCTCTGGAGGTCGTAAGGGCCGACAGCACGGTGCTGGCATCTGGTAAGGGCCACCCCGTGGCGGGGGCGCAAGGCAGAAGGGGACACAAGCCGGAGAGACAGAGCAAGGTGGGCTGACCTTGTCCCACACCAGGAGCCCTCTGGCGACAACCGCCTTGATGGTGAGGACGTGCAAACCACGGCAGAGGCCTAAACCTGCTCGGATGTGGGGAAACTGAGTAGCACTGCTCCCAGGGTGATGCTGCTTGTCCCACCTCCAGGGGCGCCGTGCACAGCTCGTCCATTCCCCACGCACAGAGTCAGGAGTGACTCGGTCCTTCTCCGCACAATGACCGTCTCATGCAAGGTGTGGGGCAGAAGCAGGGAAGGAGCCTCTCATCAACTTAGATAAGCTTGTGTTTTTCCCATAGCAATGTTTTGTTTTGTTTTTGTTTCGGAAGCTGAGCTGACCGGGCAGGTCATCTAGTCTAAGCACCAGCAGGCAAGATGCTCACTAGGGGAGAAGAAACAGGACCCCGGCTCCTGGGGCCTCCACTGGGAGGGAAGGGGCTGACCCAGGAAGGTGGCAGCAGGACGACCTCCTAACAGGAAGGAGGGGGAGCTCTCTGGGTGAAGGACTGGGGCTCCCAGACTTTAGCAGGAGCTGAAGAGAGTATAGCATGAGCCTGGGGGTGACGGGGTGAAGCCAAAGTCTGGGGGTGCCTTCCCTCATGGGAGCAGGGAAGAGCCTGTGTGAGGCTGTTCCAGCCGGCGTCTCTCACCCCTGCTGGGCGGCATCTTGGCCGGTTTAGTAAAGAACTTTCTATTCCCATCACACTCTGCTGTGAAGTTACAAGTCTTGACGGGGCGTGACGCTCTCCAGAGCGTCTGAGATCACGGGTGCACTGGGGAGGGGGTGGGAGCCTTTTTGTTCATGGCTTGCCCCTCGGTCAGTGAGGAGCTAAGCCTCTGCCTTCTTAGATGGGCCACAGTGACTCCGTCACAGGTTACTGTGGGCACCTGTGGTCCCACGGCTCCCAAAGACAAAGGTGAGATGGACCCTAAGCCTAACTTCTCTAATGACCCCATAGCTTCCTGAAGGGTACCCCGTGTGCGTGAGCACTGGGCTGTGGTCCACTTACCCACACGGCCCAGGGGCTCTGCGCATGAGACATCCCTGGTTCAGTCCAGAGGCCTTGAAGGTCTGATGGACACCTGTGCTGTGTCACCTTCCAGTGCACTCTGGACTTCCCGCCCTCCGTGGCTGGAGCCTGGCCTGGGCTCTGAACCAGAGAGCCTGCTTCTCTCTCCGCACGTGGTCCCCACCAGTCCCTGGGGAGGCCACGGACTGAAAGCTTCATACACTGCAGGGTCCCTGTCCACACACCCTTCCACGAGAAATCCAACATGCTCCACGATTCCGTGATGGCTGGTTAATCAATAA
>NW_012149408.1:1542422-1542989 GCF_000956105.1 Propithecus coquereli
CTATTTTTTTTGGTAGAGACGGGGTCTCGCTCTTGCTCAGGCTGGTCTCGAACTCCTGACCTTGAGTGATCCACCTGCCTCGGCCTCCCAGAGTGCTGGGATTGCAGGCGTGAGCCACCGCGCCTGGCCCAGTGTATCCTTTTGCAGCAAGGTTGAGGGCAGCTTTGAATTAGATAAATCCAGTTTGATGTCATTTTGAATAAACAAAATAAGGAGAAAAAAGAAATGGAAAATGAGGAGTCATTTGATCAAATTCCCTGAATTTACTCATAAGGCCCGTTAGCTGGATTTGGTTTACACAAGGTCGCATGAGCGACAGCTGGATTAAAGCCTTTCTCTTTGAGCGATTGACACTCCAACGGGAATGAGACTAGGGAATGAGATGTATTAATAGCACAGCGGTTCTCAAACTGTGTGTGGCACACGCTGGAATCGCCCTTGGGCTTGTTAAAATACACTCAGAATTCTGACAGGACAGGTCTGGATGGGCTCGATAATTTGCGTGTCTAACAATTTCCCTGGGTGATGCTGCTGGTCCAGGGGCCCCACTTTGAGAACCACTGATGT
>NW_012149408.1:1543039-1556778 GCF_000956105.1 Propithecus coquereli
TTTTAGTAGAGACGGTGTCTCGCTTTTGCTCATGCTGGTCTCGAACTCCTGACCTTGAGCGATCCACCCGCCTCGGCCTCCCAGAGTGCTAGGATTACAGGGGTGAGCCACCGCGCCCAGCCCAGTGTATCCTTTTGCAGCAAGGTTGAGGGCAGCTTTGAATTAGATAAATCCAGTTTGATGTCATTTTGAATAAACAAAATAATGAGAAAAAAGAAATGGAAAATGAGGAGTCATTTGATCAAATTCCCTGAATTTACTCATAAGGCCTGTTAGCTGGATTTGGTTTACACAAGGTCGCATGAGTGACAGCTGTATTAAAGCCTTTCTCTTTGAGCGATTGACACTCCAACGGGAATGAGACTGGGGAATGAGATGTATTAATAGCACAGCGGTTCTCAAACTGTGTGTGGCACACGCTGGAATCGCCCTTGGGCTTTTTAAAATACACTCAGAATTCTGACGGGACAGGTCTGGATGGGCTCGATAATTTGCGTGTCTAACAATTTCCCTGGGTGATGCTGCTGGTCCAGGGGCCCCACTTTGAGAACCACTGATGTTGTCCCTTAAGCCTGGCAGGTGGCAATTCCACAGCCCCTCTAAACTCCAGATGTTGCGATGATTAAAGGAAACAGTGGATGCCCAAGGAGTGGCCGGTTAGTCACAGGAGTTTAAGGACTTTAAAATATATGTTGATCCTACTATTGTTCACTTAAAAATGAGAATCACTGAAGTCTTGGAGTCTAAGACATTGAATTTATTTATTTTTCTTCTTAAATTTGGGGCTTAGTTCTTAGCTGTGGCTTCCTGTCCATTGATGGCAGCTAATATCGGGGGTATTACATCCTCCCAGTCACTCTTTAAGGCCCCTGTGGGATTTCAAATATCTTTTGTTTCCAACATCCCGAAATACTCAACGAACCCTTTTCCAGATCAAATAAAATCTCTCTGGTTTTTGTTTATTTACTGTTTTTCAGAGGTGGCAGGAGAGCTGAGCCTTATTGTTGCCACACAGCTGGGGGTTTTCACCCCCCTACCTGGAGGTTAATTGAAATGAACATCCTGGAAGAGAGAAAGTAACCACTTACAAAGGGGCAGAAACCTGCGCAGCCTCCTGGGGTCCGGCCTGCTGCTGCGCGGATAAATACAAGTAGCAAAAACCTGGAACCTGAGAGTGCCCAGGCCCAGAGTCACATCCCTGTGACCTAACCAGCCAGGCAGGACTTGGGACTTACCAGTCCTGCATTTCGTTCTTTAGGGATACACTGCACCGCTTTGTTATTATTTTTAACATGTTATTTGGAAATAATTCCAATCAACTTTAAAGTAAAAGTTACAAAAAGAGAGCAAGAAAAATCATATACCATTTAATCAGGATCAACTACTGTCACCCGTTTGCCCACCTGCTTTTTCATTTACCTGTCTCTGCACTGTGGCATCGCACGTGTGAGAGGGCCACTGGGAGGGAAAGGGCTTGGAGACGGTCCTAACTTGCTGTGACCTTGGCCCAACTGGCCCAGCCTATGAGATCTTAGGCGAGCTTGAAAGCCACTTTCTGCTCTGACATCGGTGATCGTGAGGTCTGTGTTCACTCAGACCTATTACTCTGACAGCTTTGGCCTTGCCTTCACGCAGAGCTCAGTCAACCCCAGACTGCTGGTGACCACAGATGGACAGAGCCCAGTCGTGCACTGGCCTCCTTCCCTCCCTATTACCTAATTCCCAACTCCCTTCTGGCACGCCTGAGACATTCTTCTGGTTTGGACCCGATCTGTGGGTCCTGTTTCACCCATCAAATTCTAGATTAGGTATGTCTGTTGCCACAACAAGAAGTGCATGGCAGGAGGCTGCCAGGCTCCTCTACTGGACGTGGCAGTCACTGTGCCCACCGTCTCTAGAATAGCCCCCATGCACAGCCAACCCCGTGTCTGCAGACCTCACAGTCACCACCCCTGGTGGCCCTAACGGCAGCCACTCCCACCGCTAACTGGGAGGAACTCCATGAGGCCAGGGCCTCCACCAGGGTTATGGGACCTGCAGAAAGACATTTGGAAGTGGGTGCTGGTTACAATCAAGGTTCGGTGACTCGTGTTTTATTATGAATGTGTCATGTTTCCAGGAGCATGAACTGCCTGGAAAGTGGAATTGAGACTAAACTATTGGTTCCACCATGAGGGATGGGATTAGTGGTTCCTGGGCCCTGCCAGAAATGCAGCTGTGTAGACAAGCCACAGTGACCTAATCTCCCCGGCCAAGCGCCAGCCCCACCCAGCTGTGCTGGGCAGTTGTGGCCGGAGGGTGTGAGAGGAGCTCGAGTGGCCTGGGAAGGTCCCGAGTCTGCGGATTTGAGAGGGGACAGGGAAATGACTGCTTTAAAGGGAAAGACATACACACGTGATCACATAAGCAATGTGAGCAGGAGGCGAGCGTTCCCGTACTCAGGAAGAGGGGAAAGGAAGGGAGAAGAAGCTACAGCACCCAACAAATCAAAAAGAAATCCC
Organism: Propithecus coquereli; assembly: GCF_000956105.1. Lineage (NCBI taxonomy): Eukaryota > Metazoa > Chordata > Mammalia > Primates > Indriidae > Propithecus > Propithecus coquereli. The sequence continues at coordinate 1,545,541 of NW_012149408.1, forward strand.
TGCCCACGGGAGAAACAAAAAGCAGCAGTAAAGGGGATGGAGCGCTTTGGTCCAAAGGAAGTGAGCCATGTTCCATCTCCAGAAAAGTGGCTAATAAGAAATAGTTGGTAAAATCAGTAAGTTTTACAATATTTGGTTATTTTCACGAAGAGATGAAAGAGCTATTGAGTCCTCATCTTGGCCAGACTTTTCCCGGAGGTAGGTGTGGATCAGCTCACAGCTCCCCACCATGTGATTTCTTCCATTCACTTAGTTAACGTACCCAACACCTTATTCCAATCGCAGTTAGATCATTAATTGTACAATGAGTTGATTTACATAATGAGCAACAACTGAAGGTCATGAAGTTTCACCAACTCTTTAGTTCATTTTAACCAACCCTTTCTATTTATTTCTGGATGGCTAATAAATCAATAAGGCATTACTGAAAGCATGTTTTTTCCAGTCCTTGTAAGCCAAAAATTAAAAGCAATGTCCCAAGAGAAAGATGCAAATAACATTTTTAGACAACAAACTTCAAACACTGACGTTTTTATATATTTCGTTATATCAAACCTAAACTGAATGTGACCGCCGCCCCTGTTGGCAGAGAGGGTTCTTGACCTCCACACAAGAAAAAATTCAAATGCAGGGTCACAAGCGAAGAAGAGAATTCAGACTCGAAGTATAGATAGAAGCAGATACATTTATTGAAACGTATTTTAGGTCAATTGCGCATTTTAAGAGTACTCTCTTAAGGAAAGGCACAAGAGCAGACTGATCCGAGAAGGAACAGTGCCGGCCAGAGTTAGGGGCTGTCCTTTTATGCTAATCCCTAATAATATGCTAAACTGGGGATGGAGTATTCATGGATTTTCTGGGAAAGGAGTGGAGAGTTCCTAGAACTGAGACCGCTCCCCTCTCTTGACCTCACAGGGTTTCTCCCATCCAGGCGCTGGTGCATGTGTTTTTGTCAGGCTAACGAAGATAGTTCATTTAGGGCCTCAACTGAGCAATTTAAGGACTTCCCCTTGTGCTTCAGACAAAGGTGTCATAGTCATAGTGGACATGTATCTCAGCTAAGCACATTCAAGTTCTTGTAGCTTTCTCTCCCGTCCGCCTTCCCCTTCTGAGCCGGCCCTAGCTGCCTGCAGGATTCTGACTCCTTCTCAAATGGTAAAACTAGAATGATAGAGATATAAATTCAATAACTGGCTACAATCATTCTAAAAATACAAACATAACTAATTCAATCAAAAGTAGACATTTTAGAAGGATATGGGACAGATTCTGATAATTTCTAAATAACTCAAATCAACTGGTTTAGAAAATCCCAAATTTAGTTCAAAAGCAGAAAACTAACTCCTTTAAAATTAGCATGTTTTAGACAAATGGATTAATCCAGCAAATAACACAAGGTCCGTGTGTTCTCCAGCTGAATTCTACTTCCCTCTGCATCTTAGCGTTGGTGTTTCCTCCATGGTGCTGTTGACTGAGATACACAAAAGTGTCAATGGCTTTGGCTAGACGTGTGGCTGGTCTTTGCCTCTTCCCCTGCGCATCCTGTGTGAGTCCCTCTGCAGGTGAACCAGGTGAGTGTGAACGCGGGGGGACAGGATCAAGCGGTATGGATTCGACCCAAAAGCAACTTGTCTCAGAGGGCGGGTGTCCAATGGATCTATGCACCATTCTAAGGAGCTGGGGCGATGAGAGACTCACCGGCCTAATCCCAGAGTAAAAAGCAAAGCCCAGGGAGACTGCACTGAAAAGTGACTCATTGTCCAAAACGTTGAGGTCAGTGACACATTTTAAGGTCACCCAAGCATGAATACCACCAAGGTGGGCTTTTCTTCAGGACATGCTAAACGATGACAGTGCTCAAACCACAGCACAGAGCAGTAAACCTAACTTAGTGACACCGACTTTAATGCCCTCCCGTCACCCGAATGAGCACGGCATCGCCGTCCCTGCCCATCCCGCCCTGGGCTTGTTCTGTTGTCCCAGTGCTCCGATTAGTTTACAAACATCTCAAAAAGTAAGTTAATTCTCATTTCACACTCAGGTGAATCAGATTCTGCTTCTGAGTTTCCATAGTAACAAAGTAAACCTGAATGAAAATTTTTCTTCGAGTCTAAAAGTTACAGGCCCAGAACAGTTCAATCAAAAGTGAGTGATGTCGGACTCTGTTGACGAGTTGTGACTAATCCACCTGTTTGAGAAGAAAAAATAATGTTTTCGAATGGCCACCAATCTGTTTGCAATAAATAGTCTTTTCAAAAGCAAGGAACTTGGAAGGACAGTAGTAGCATTTAGTCTGTTTGGTTTAGAAGCACATTTAGTCTGTGCTCAAAACATACGTGGAATGCAGCTGGCTGAAGTGCTCGTCTTCCGAGACGCACTGCGGCCCAGGAAAGGGGGCTGGGGCAGCAGGTGCTTAGGGCCAGCAGGTGGCTTCGAATGGTGGCAAAGCTCAGCGGTCACCCCTGTTCTTATGGAGGCTGCTGCCCCTGTGAAGTGGCCCCAACTACCACACAGTAAAGTCACAAATCCAGGAGGGAAGGAGTCCGATGGATTTGGGTGATGCAGGATAAATGTAGTGAGAAAAGCATTTACTGCTCCCATTTCAGCGAAACGTCTTTGAGCATCTACTATAGCTACATTTTTGTCCCCCGTAAATGTGGTGCTAATACTAAATCTGCTTCCATGAAGACTTACTGAGTTGAGCTTCTGCTAGAACTTGAATTCTGAGGTAGGAATGCGGAGCTAAGTGACACTGTGACATTGTGGACAGCCAGACAGAAGGTCAGCACTTCCTGAACTGTAGCACCCTGTGTGTCCTGGCCTCCAGATCCGCCAGCCTTCAAATATTAATAAAATAAAAACCAATCATCTCTCCTGTCAGTCTTTTAGTCTTCTTGATAAAGGTAATAAATTGTTTTCCTGGTTAAATTTGCAAAGGCCAGAACAATCCAAGGCTTTTCAATTGGCACAGGTGGGGAAATCAGGAGGGCCAGGCTAAAATCTGTACAATGTCCAGGTGGTGGGAACCGACTGTAAAACCCTTTGGGACATCCAGTGACTTCAGTGCTTTTTCCTGAGCAATCAAGAGAAGTTCAGAGAGAGTTTTTGCTGGGCTTACACAGATTTTACCTAGATATATCTGAGCCATTTCCCCTAGCTTGGCTGCCTGATGACTTGCCTCATAGGTGAACTTTATGCAGTAAAAAGGCAGACTTAAGAAAACAAAAAGAAAAAAACTGCTTGTCCAGAATGAGATCAAATTTGAAATTGGATTCTACTTAATTGATGTTATTAATTCCAAGAATCCACTGGAATCCAGGACTGAAATATCTCGGGCTGCTCTGTTTCTAGCCATGGCTCTCCCAGACCATAGTTCAGGGTCCTAAGAAGGGGCCACATTCAATAGGGACAGACGTTTAAGAAGAAAAACTCATTTTATTTAAAACTTCATTTTATTAAACTCAAGGTATTAGTCTCTGGTTGATCTGGTGACTCAAAGGTTTCATGCCGGCCTCCTGGGAGGGCTTTGGGAAGCTTGGCATGCCCTCGGAGGACGCAGCTGACCAAACAGAGACAGTGCCTATCCCAACATCAACGGTGCTTTCAGCGGATTCAGATGGAATCGAAATGCCCATGTGCACTGAGTTCGCCAGTGCGGGAGAACACAGAAGAGAAGTGTCAGCCTCACCCAGTTGCGAACAGTGTCCTGGTTTTTTATCAGCTACATATTGTGACTGTTTCTAAATTGGAGAAAATTGGCCACCAATGTGTGTAGATCTCATTTCATCTTCACGCAACATCCACTCGGCAGACAGATGATAAAAGCCAACGTCACGAATAAACAAAATAGATCACCAGCAGAGAGCAACCTGCAGTGAAAGGTGAAGCCTCCATGCAGAAAAGAAGACATTCCTGGTGGGGCATAGCCCACACAATCCCCACCATCCCCCCAACAGCGAAAGTGCACTTTAGGACAGAGAATTTATCTGGCTGCCGTGCATTTGTAATCCCCAGAAGAAATACGTCCCCCACGACAAGCTCAGAACTCTCATGTATGTGTAGAACAATTAGGTACAGATGTTGACTCTTGTACAAAATGTATTACAGTGGATCCAATTATTGACATTTTTTGTCCTACTTAATCACATAAGCCATCCTTGAAGAACGTACATGTCTCTTTTCAACCCAGTAGGTGCTGGGTGACGCCTGGATTAGAGGGCTAGAGAGGACCATGTGCCTCTGTCTACTGGGGGAAATAAAATCATTTTCTCCCTAAGATGACCCCACAGTTTGATGGAGGGATGATTGGAGTCATTTTATTACGAAGTTTAGTGCAGACTAAGGCAAAACTCTTATCCCAACACACACACACACACACACACACACACACACACACACACACACACATCATGCTACTCTCCGTGCCTTTAATTATTGTAATTAATTAGGAGAGAGAATTTTACTCAGAAGAGCTTAGTTGAGAGATTTGTTTGTGGTTGAGCATTTTCCCCTCTATGGAGCTAGAAATATCATTGCAAATGTGGCGATTAACAACATCTCTATCTGCAGCTCAGAAAGTGTTGACACAGATGTTTGGCTAATCATTCATAGCAAATAGCTATTCCCATGAAGGCTAAGATTAGTCGGAATTGGCATGCATTTCTTTCTTCTGTGAGTCTCATTTGATTATAGATGATGTTTTGTTAGAGTGTATCCATGCAACCTCATAAATGATGTAAAACCCAAGAAAAACATAGATTCTGTGCCAAAATCAAATTAAATATGCATCGGAAAAATGTGAGCTTGATTCAGGTTCAGGTACCATGAAACTTGCCTTGGTCCATTGTTGTTAAAACCTTCAGGAAAACTATAAAAAGCAGCCCTGACATTAATATCAATTTACAGTTGGTGTGGCTGCCAACATTTATTCAACACAAAGCTCAGCTGGCTGTATCATCTCCAGCGCAACATATGGAGGCAGCAACTGCAGCCTCCATAAGCTATGAAAAATGGCCCACGCAGCCTGGGCAGGGAAACGCCGTCTTATCTGTGTAAATGCGCTGCAACTGTCACCATTTTTCTTGGGATCAGCACAGACGTGTCTGGGAGCTGATGTGGAGGGGGATGTTCCTCCTCCTTGCTCCCTGGATGACAGTTTCAGAGTGTCTTATCTATCTTGTTCCCCTTTCCCCTCCATCAGCTGACTCCAATGGATGCAGTCAGAGTGCGCCTCCCTTCTCTCCTTTGCCACCCCTCCTCACACGGATCTCTGAAAATCCAAGTGGACTTACCCGTTAAGGTTACTCTTGGATCTTCTCCAAGAATCTGGAAGTCCCCTGTCTTGTTTCTCTGCTATCCACAGTCTTGGGAATTGGGGTTTAGGAGACCAAGGGCAACACCAAGGCCCAGCTGAGCACTGGGTCGTCCACCATGAAAGCATTCGCTCACTTGCCATTTAAGAAGGCTGCATTTACCTGTTACACGCCCCTACTGGGAAGGATTCTGCCAGGTGCTGGGGGCAGGGGGACCAACACCTGGATGTGAAATGGTTGCATAAACTGCGCCTTCCTGCCCACCCACCATGGACACCAGGAAGCAAAGTCACACAGGAAGAGAAAATGGATAGTTTGGGTAGTGGAAACTCTTGGAAATCAGGTGGGCTGTAACCACTTACCCTGGCAAGAAGGAAACCAACATCAGGTGAGTGGGAGCGAATGCCGAGTCAGCTTCCACCAGGGGAGGAGGCTGCACCAGTCACGCTGTGCGTGCACAGAGCGCCCAGGCTTGTGGATAAAACCCACCCGAAAGCCAGAACCACTGCTCATCACAAGAGTGCTTCAGCTACAGAAGTCTGAGATGCTGACCACTCTGCTGAGAGTGTTTATTTACATGACAATCTATCACCTGCTATGGTTTGAATGTGCCCCTCCAAAATTCATACTGAAACGTAATCCCCTGTGGTGGTATTAAGAGTTGGGGCCTTTGGGGAAGTGATTAGGTCGAGAGGGTTCCACCCTCATGAATGGACCACACCTTAGAAAAGATTGGAGGGAGCTAGCTTGGGCCCTTTCTGCCCCCCTGCCCCTTCTGTCACGTGAGGACACAGCGTTCCTCTCCGCTGGAGGATGCGGCAACAAGGGGCCGTCCTGGAAGCGAGTCTGTGCTCTCACCAGACACCAGGGCTTGATCTTGGACTTGCAAGCCCCTAGAACTGGGAGAAAGTAAATTTCTGTTCTTTATAGATTACTGAAATGGACTGAGACATCTTACATAACCTTACACTACCTCTATTTCACAAATGCTAGGAAAGCTCCCCTGTGCCCAGTATCGTAGCCCGGCTGTCCTTGACAGTTTTACTGTGGCATCCTCTGCACACGTCCGTCTTACCAAGGGACAACAGTGACACCTCTTTTATTTTAACAAAATCTATAAGGAAGAGAAGGGAGCAAACACACTCTTTGGGGATTTATGTCTCCTGCTAAGGTCTTTCCACAATTTGTATTTATTTTCAGGATACTTGATAGGATCCATCCCTGACGTCCCACACGATATCTTCATCTGACAACTTGTGTCCGTCCTTGCGGGCTCAGCTCAGGAGCCAGGGGCTGCAGGGCGCCCTTGGCCGCGGTGCATCCTGAGCACCCACACACACATCTGCAGGGACTAATCAGGCAGTGGTGACCCATCTTTCCTTCCCCAGGAGACTGTGAAGTCCTTAAGAGAGGGTGACAGCACCTTTAATACGCAACTCATAACAGCTCTGTGCAACTTTGGCAATGACAACAATGGTGTCCACCTGCACTTCCCAATAGATAGCTACTAGCCACATGTAACTAAGAAACTGAATATTTTAATTATATTTCCTCTTAATTAATTTCAATTTATATCCCAGTAGCTGCACATAGCTACCGTATCGGACAGTGCATCTCCCCAAAATTCTATACTGCTTGCAATAAAATGAACTGAACTTAGGAGCTATTATAAAACCTATCTTAGTTGTTGGCTTAAATGGTTAAACCTTCTGAAATATCAGGGAAGTTACTTCCCTCCTTCATTCCTTCATTTTCCGAACATTTGACAGATTGTCCTGTGCCAACCTGGGTGCTGTCCCACTAGGCTCCCGTTGTGTGAAACTGGGGAGCCTCTCTGCAGAGGCGCATCTGAGCAGAGACCTGTGCACCGTGGGAAGGTCTGGAGGGAAGGCTCGTGCTCCAGGCCGAAGCCCAAGACCTGAAAAGGCCCTGGGTGAAACGGCCTGGCTGGCAGTGGGAACAGCAGGCACTGAACAGTGCAAGGCCCGACCGGCCAGGGGTCATCTGGCTCTTGCTTTAAGCATGATGGGAAGCCACTGGAGCGTCTCAGTGGGGACACACCATGATGTTACCCAGGCTTTAAACCCACTCCTCTGGCACCTGTGAGAACGCTAGACAGGGATGGCAAGAAGGAAAGCAGGAAGGCTGGGCTGGGGCACGGCCCCAGTGGTCTGGGGGGACAAATGGCTGGAGGTAGAGGGTGAGAGAGCAAACAGGGCGTGAGCTAAGGATTCCTGAGTTAGGGTGGGAGCTCTGGGGACACAAGAGACACACAGACACATCCTGCAGTGAGGTCCGAGGGGCTGGTGGAGCTGCTTGCTGAGAAGTGCACGATTTCAGGAACGAGGTGGATGTCTAAGGTGGACTCAAGGAAGAAATGACCGAGAGGCCCAAGGGACATCCATGTGGGCACGCTGCAGGTTAAAGCAAGCAGGCAAACATCCGGAACAGCTGACCTCAGCAGCCACCGCCGTTTGCTCTGACATCGAAAGCCTGCGAACACCAGAAGACGCTGCAATTGATGCCAACCAAGAACATGCCTGCTTTCCCTCCTTTAAAGATTACCGCGGGAGCTCTGGTGGGTGACCGAGCTCGGGTCCAAGCAGCCTGCCCAGGGCTGGCCGTCTTCCTGGGGGGCGAGGGCCGCCAGGCACCTTAAATCACCCCCACGCTCTATTTCCCACGCACTGAACCGTCGGATAAAGTTGTTGAGAAACGCTGGAACGGCCCCCAGATCTCAAGTTTTATTTCTCACAGCGGACTGTCAGCAGCGAGATAAATTTAGCCTCCCTGTGAAGCAAGCCGTACTGCCGTAATTGTGCAAGCGCGATGTTTTAAATTACGCTTTTATTATCTTGCCTCTCTCTTCCAACTTACAATTCTTTCTCATCACTCTCGGGTTGTTCCTGACCTGCACCCTTTCTCCTCACAGGACAGTCATTAAACTTCTCCAATCTCCGGTAAATGGTGGAAAGAATGAATGGCTTTGGCTTTAAATACTCCTAAAGAGACAGTTGGGAAGTGGTCGAAAATTAAAACCAGGCGGCTTAATGATGTTAATATGGTCTGCTTGAGAAATGAGCCTCGGCCCCTGGTCTCTGGGCTCAGTTTGGTCTATGACATCAGAGCGTGGGGGAGGCCGGGAGGGGTGGTTGGTGAACTCCGGCAGAGACCACGCAGCGGCTCCTCTCCTCGGCCCCCAGTGGCTTCGCTTGTGTCTTGTGGAAACAGGAAATCGCAGCTTCCTCCGGTCCGCAGGAAGAGCTGGAGGTCCCTGCACGGAGGCTGAGTGGACAGACCGTTAGCATCTCTCCTGTGCGTCCCCCTGGGTGCTGCCCGAGAAAGGAGAGCTGCACCCAGCCCACCAGCGACCTCAGGGAGCCCGTTTCCGTTAATGTTTCCACTTGCTCAGATCTCACTAAAAACTTTACAAACGGGAGTGACTTTTACAGATTTGCAGTCACGACTTCAGAAAGTGAGGTCAATGGGGAATATGATGGTTTGGTGCAAGGATGTGACATTTATGTCAAAATGCCTCAATTTGAGGGCTTGGGGTTGGTAGTTTCTTTCAATTTATCACTGAGGGCAAACAAAAGGTGATCTATATTAACACCCCATAAAGACCGGCAGAGCACAATTGTTCATTATTGAATCACCCCAAATGTGTTGGGTATTATATAAACCAAAGACAATGGGGAAGCCTAAAATAGACCCTGATGAACCATCCGCAGAAAGACAAACTTCTCACAACTGTGCGGATTCCTGTGATCCACAGAGGAGGGCAGGCGGGAGGGAAACATTTTTGTCAGACGTGGAAAAGACGTTTCCAGCTTGCCAGCATTGGTTGGCCTCTTTAGAGCTTCTCTGGGGTTCCGATGCATTCTACTAACTCACACTAAGTTCAAATCTGTTATGACTCATTTTTATGTCCCCTATCACACCTGGACAATGGAGTAGTGCAGAACTTCCTAAAGCAAGTGCAATCCTCGTGCCTCCAGTGAGCATGCAGTGAACGTGGGAGGCAAAGCTCTAAGATAACTGCACAGAGTCCCCCTCACTCTCCCTAGGGATGCACAAATAGTCCCCCAGTTATTCAATCAAAGACTAATCTAGGCACTGCTATGAAAGGATCTTGCAGCCGGAATCAAGGTCCCAGATAAATTACTACAAGACAGAGAGGCTACCCTAGGCGAGCCCGGCCTAATCGGGCGAGCCCTCAAAGGGATGGAGCTCTTGCCGAAGAAAGGTGTTTGCAGGTGAGGAGGACTCAATATGCAGGAGATGCTCAATTGCTGACTGAAGACGGAGGGGCCCACGTTGTAAGGAATGCGGGCAGCATCCAGGACCTGGAGTCCTCAGTCCTACAACTTCGAGGAACTGGATTCTGCCAACAACCCGCATGAGGTGGAAGCAGATTATTTTCCCACAACTGCAAAAAGGAAGGGAGCCCAGTCAGCAGGCTGATTTCACTGTGGGAGACCATGAACAGAAAACCCAGCCTCTCTCTATGCCCCAGCTTCTGACCTATAAGAACTATGAACTAACAAATGGCCATTGATTTATTTAAGCCATTAAATTCATGGTAACCTTTACACAGCAAAGAAAAACTGCAAAATCTGTTTTGGAATCAACAGATGCAGATCGTTGAGCAGATCCCACAGCTGCACGACATCAGTGTTCTCAGCCTTGGTGTCCTCGTTCACAAAAGAGTGCTCCTTCCTACACTCCACTCACCAGCACTGCCAAGAAAATGCTTAGGACACCATCCTAAAAATAGAAACTGCCAACAAAGATAGAGTAAGTCTTATTCTTGTTGTCAACAAGTATCATTAATTACAGTTGTTTCCATTTTCACTATTGGAGACACTGTCTTTTTCACAATTTTGCTTGAAAAATAATGGTATTGGGAAAACAGCCTTTCCCAAGCTGCAGTGCTCAGAAGTGGAGTGTTTGTTGAGATGTTGATTGTTGCTTCTTGAAGGATGCCAAAGTCTGATGACCATACACTCTCATTGAGTCACAGGGTATGAGCAGATTCAAGACCCGGAGAAGACCTACCAAAGAGAAACTTGCTTAATACTGTTTAACCTGGCACTTCCCAACCCTACTGATCCAAAAAGCACTTTCCTCCAGCCACTCTGCTAACTCTCACAGGACTAAAGGGGGCCATGGAGCCCAATTTGAGAAAATTGGTCCAGTGGATAATGGAGACAAACCAACAAATAAAGCTCAGCTGACTCTCCAGAGCAGCAATCTGAACACGCAGTCTCCTGGGCAGGTGTGAGTCTCTGCACCCTGTCCAGTTCCTGGGAGCTCTCAGCCAACTTTCCCCTGCCCCCATCCTTGGGCCTAAATGTTCCAGGCACTCTGGGTAAAGGAAATTGGACCTTGGTAAAAATACTTAAGGTGGGGGACACTGACTTTCAGTACACAGAGGGAAATTTATACCCTCAAAATAGTCACTAAGAAGTGAAAATATCTTTTTAGTGGGAAAATATTTGACCTGATAAGAAAATGAAAAAATCATTTTTACTTATCTAAAGTCTATAAAAATAAACACTTCATTTGCAAATAAAAGATGTGACATTTCAAACAAGATCTTCTCTGCAGGATAAAAAAGTATATTATAAATCAACAGTAATTTACACTGTGTGGCCTTGGGCCAAGACAATGGGCAGACCAAGGGAACAGACAGTCTAAAAACAGTCTCTCATGTACAGGGACTTCACATATGAGCCATATGACTTAAAAAGATGAATTGTTCAATATTTAGAGTCAAGAAAACTTGCTAACTCTTTGAGAAAAAGAGTCGTATCACCAACTGTCATCTTATTTTAAAATGAATTTCAAATGGAAAACAAATTTAAGTATAAAATAATAATCTCTAAATATACTAGAAGAAAGCATAGATAAACACTTAATTCTG
>NW_012149408.1:1557333-1559085 GCF_000956105.1 Propithecus coquereli
ACCTGCTATGGTTTGAATGTGCCCCTCCAAAATTCATACTGAAACGTAATCCCCTGTGGTGGTATTAAGAGTTGGGGCCTTTGGGGAAGTGATTAGGTCGAGAGGGTTCCACCCTCATGAATGGACCACACCTTAGAAAAGATTGGAGGGAGCTAGCTTGGGCCCTTTCTGCCCCCCTGCCCCTTCTGTCACGTGAGGACACAGCGTTCCTCTCCGCTGGAGGATGCGGCAACAAGGGGCCGTCCTGGAAGCGAGTCTGTGCTCTCACCAGACACCAGGGCTTGATCTTGGACTTGCAAGCCCCTAGAACTGGGAGAAAGTAAATTTCTGTTCTTTATAGATTACTGAAATGGACTGAGACATCTTACATAACCTTACACTACCTCTATTTCACAAATGCTAGGAAAGCTCCCCTGTGCCCAGTATCGTAGCCCGGCTGTCCTTGACAGTTTTACTGTGGCATCCTCTGCACACGTCCGTCTTACCAAGGGACAACAGTGACACCTCTTTTATTTTAACAAAATCTATAAGGAAGAGAAGGGAGCAAACACACTCTTTGGGGATTTATGTCTCCTGCTAAGGTCTTTCCACAATTTGTATTTATTTTCAGGATACTTGATAGGATCCATCCCTGACGTCCCACACGATATCTTCATCTGACAACTTGTGTCCGTCCTTGCGGGCTCAGCTCAGGAGCCAGGGGCTGCAGGGCGCCCTTGGCCGCGGTGCATCCTGAGCACCCACACACACATCTGCAGGGACTAATCAGGCAGTGGTGACCCATCTTTCCTTCCCCAGGAGACTGTGAAGTCCTTAAGAGAGGGTGACAGCACCTTTAATACGCAACTCATAACAGCTCTGTGCAACTTTGGCAATGACAACAATGGTGTCCACCTGCACTTCCCAATAGATAGCTACTAGCCACATGTAACTAAGAAACTGAATATTTTAATTATATTTCCTCTTAATTAATTTCAATTTATATCCCAGTAGCTGCACATAGCTACCGTATCGGACAGTGCATCTCCCCAAAATTCTATACTGCTTGCAATAAAATGAACTGAACTTAGGAGCTATTATAAAACCTATCTTAGTTGTTGGCTTAAATGGTTAAACCTTCTGAAATATCAGGGAAGTTACTTCCCTCCTTCATTCCTTCATTTTCCGAACATTTGACAGATTGTCCTGTGCCAACCTGGGTGCTGTCCCACTAGGCTCCCGTTGTGTGAAACTGGGGAGCCTCTCTGCAGAGGCGCATCTGAGCAGAGACCTGTGCACCGTGGGAAGGTCTGGAGGGAAGGCTCGTGCTCCAGGCCGAAGCCCAAGACCTGAAAAGGCCCTGGGTGAAACGGCCTGGCTGGCAGTGGGAACAGCAGGCACTGAACAGTGCAAGGCCCGACCGGCCAGGGGTCATCTGGCTCTTGCTTTAAGCATGATGGGAAGCCACTGGAGCGTCTCAGTGGGGACACACCATGATGTTACCCAGGCTTTAAACCCACTCCTCTGGCACCTGTGAGAACGCTAGACAGGGATGGCAAGAAGGAAAGCAGGAAGGCTGGGCTGGGGCACGGCCCCAGTGGTCTGGGGGGACAAATGGCTGGAGGTAGAGGGTGAGAGAGCAAACAGGGCGTGAGCTAAGGATTCCTGAGTTAGGGTGGGAGCTCTGGGGACACAAGAGACACACAGACACATCCTGCAGTGAGGTCCGAGGGGCTGGTGGAGCTGCTTGCTGAGAAGTGCACGATTTCAGGA
>NW_012149408.1:1562485-1594194 GCF_000956105.1 Propithecus coquereli
ACAGTCTAAAAACAGTCTCTCATGTACAGGGACTTCACATATGAGCCATATGACTTAAAAAGATGAATTGTTCAATATTTAGAGTCAAGAAAACTTGCTAACTCTTTGAGAAAAAGAGTCGTATCACCAACTGTCATCTTATTTTAAAATGAATTTCAAATGGAAAACAAATTTAAGTATAAAATAATAATCTCTAAATATACTAGAAGAAAGCATAGATAAACACTTAATTCTGCGGTCAAGAAAAAAACCTTTCTACATAATCTCGGAAGTGAAGCCATAAAGAAAAATAGTGATGAATTTGACTACATGTCAATTTACATATTAAAGAAAAGCATAAATGAGAAGGCAAAGTAAAATCGAAAAAACTATTCCCAAGATTTATAAAAGTCAAATGATTAGTATTACACATATAAATGAATTACAAATAAATGAGAAAAACTTGAATTCCCTAAAAAAATGGACAAAGGACATGAATAGGCAAAGTAAATTTGAAAAAACTATTCCCAAGATTTATAAAAGTCAAATGATTAGTATTACACATATAAATGAATTATAAATAAATGAGAAAAACTTGAATTCCCTAAAAAAATGGACAAAGGACATGAATAGGCAAAGTAAATTAAAACACAAATGGCAAAAAAAAAAAAAAAAAATGTGAAAACATATTTGACCTCAGCGGCTATGAAATAAATGCAAACAAAATAGCAAAATAACTTATAGGGTATAATGAAAAAGAATGATAATCCTTCCTGCTGGCTTGCTTATGGGAGCTGAGGTAAATTCTAAAATTTCAGAAAAGCAATGCAAGAAAAACTTGGAAATAGGCAAAAGGATGGCTCTATATCTTCTCAACTTCTCATCAGGGGTTACACCCTTTGGTTTTACTTGTTATTTTGTGTTGATTAGGATCGATCACAACCCTATAGTGTCCACGTTAACATTGAGAAAACCGAGAGCAATGGAAGGTTCACGCCTGGTGGTAACGGAAAGGAACAAGGTCCTGCAGACTTCGGAAGGACGCAGGCCGAAGGTCAGGGGTCCTTGTGCACAGGAGCGAATGGCCTCCTTCCGGCTTTCGCAAGGCCTTTCTGCGGTGTCCGTCCCTGTCTGCGGAACATCCCCACCATCATGCTGGGCGTCCCACTGAATGAGATGAATAAATCTTTGACATACGCTCACTGTATGTTTGTATGAGAGTCATGTCTTTGACTTTTTGAAAATGACACTTGGACAGAAATTTGGCAAAAATATTAATATAGCAAAGTTCCCAAAGAAGGCCTCTTCTCTGCAGCAGTAATTTAGCTTCTAGGAATTTACACTCTGCGTATAATTGGATAGAGATGGAAAGACAGCTATGAGGAAGTTCAGGCAGCTTTGTCTGATGATATTTATTTTAAGGAAAAAAAAAAAAAGAGGAAAAACTTACATCACTGGTTCTCAACCTAGGGTGATTTGTCCTTCAGCAGACATCGGGCAATGTCTGGAGACAGTGTTGCTTGTCACAGCCAGGGCGTGGGGAGGAGTTTCTGGCGTCCAGGGGACAGAGCTGGGATGCTGAGCACCCTCTGGCAGCGCACGGGACAGCGCCCGCCGCGAAGCATGGTCGGCCCCAAATGCCACCAGTGCTAGGGATGAGAAACCCTGACTCAAATATGAAACTCTAGGGATTAGGCAGAGCAAATTAAAGTGCAATGTTTCACGATCATAAAAAAACTATGATATTGTCAGTATATATTCATATTTATGTTGTGGACATATTAAGTGAGAAAAAAATCGTAAAATTATATTTGTGGTGTTCACATGACTAGAAAAAATGAATATATTAATAAAATATATATACACCTATGTATAGAATATCTCTCATGTTTTCCAAAGAAATGATATATTTTTATATATCTCTATGGAAAGCAACATATACATTTTCAAAATATAATTATACACGTTATGGTATTTATTTTTCCATCCGTTTCTCACTTCATGTATACATGAGCTTTCTTATGTCCTACGTGGAAGCCTGAGACTGTGCTGTGAAGGAGTCCTGTCTCCTACTGAAGACATCATTAAATCTGTACAACGCATGCGTCCTGGGGGACAGCACCCTAACTCTTTATCAGCCATGAGCTGTGTATGAATTGGCCGATGAGACTGGCTGGGCTGCCTGTCACTCAGCATTGCCCTGGGACCAGACCCAACAGCTTTGGTGATTGAGCGGGGTTGGGGGGCCACCCTAGGGAATGTCACTGATCTCGGAGCAGCACAGGGAAGAGATGAGGATCCTGTAACTCTCCCCCAGGCCAGCCCTTCGTGTCAGCCCACGGAACCAGCCCGAGTGCAGAGGCACAGAGAGAGGGACAGAGGGCAGGCTTGACCGTGCCAAACGCCATCTCCGGCTGCGGCTCTGCCTCTGACCCTTGACTTCCTCATCTGTGGCATGAGGCGGTGAACTAGCAGTCTCCAGAGTCTTTCTGGTGTTCGGACCCTGTGAATTCCTCATCTGTCCCCAAGATTTCGCAATGGTGAGATTTCCATTCTCACCACTGACGTGCCTGCTGAATCCGTTCCCTTGGCTCGAGAGCGTTCTTCTGTTGCTTTCGAATGATCACAGGCTCCCAGGCGGAGAGGTGAGGTCAACTTCTCTCCAACTGCTGGGCCCCAAAGGTCCCAAAGAAATGTCTTCCCACAAAGCATTCCCAAGGTCTGGGACGTGTGACCGCGGAAACCCGGAGGGCCAGCCAGCTGCGGCTCCCGTGGGAAGGAGGCAGCGGGCCGCTGGCTCTGCGGAGCATCTTCTCATCTTCGCTCTGTGCCGGTCCTTCACTCGATAACGTAATTCTCCCTTTAGTCCTGGAGGCTCAATAAATCTTCCAATGCTCTCCAGCAATTTATCCTGGGAGTCATATAACGTTTGCCAGTTTTGCTAGTGCATGTAAATATCTACCCAAAATTGCTATGTGATTTGTAAAATGTTGAATTCTGTAGATTCTCTGAAACCAGGTGATTTTCACTTATTATTTTTATTGAACTGAACTGTGAGGTATGATTGAGAGAGAAAAGAACACCTTTGTAAATAGCCAAAAAAAAATCCACAGTGTCGTTAGCTTCCCGCACTTGGACGAGGATTGGGGCCAGGCATTCTGAACCCTGGCACTGTTGCTGTTTTAAGCCACACAGTTCTTTGTGGTTGGGGACGGTCCTGTGTGTCGTAGGATATTTAGCAACATCCCCAGGCCATACCTACTAGATGCCAATGGCACTGTTCCCCGCCCCCCACCACAGTGTGAAAATAAAATTTCAGTAGTTTCACGTCTAGGGCAACGTGGGATATCTGCCCAGCTGGCCTATGGCCTCCACTGTGAGGGTGCAGAAGGGGTGCTGAAACTCGTCTCTGTCCAGTGGAGGTGGACACCTCCTCTTCGTGGCCTACAAGAATGTGGTTGGTCCCAGAAAAAATTTCTGAAGAGACATCGATCACACCAAGCAGTAAATCGTGGCTGAAGGAAGCTGGGATGGTATGAAAACTGGTCCAGCACGTGCATCAAATGTTATACATGATCATCTTTGTGATAGAGGTAGAATAATTAGGACTGATTTTATTTCCTTGATTGTATTTAATTGTACAACCTACAAGCTTCTAAAAACTTAAGAAATGGAAGAATTGATACAGGTGTTTCATGTACTCTTAGGTGACATGGCAAACACAGCCCAAGGTGACCCCTCCCCTGTGGTATGTGTCCATGACAATCCCCCTGAGGGGGCTGTGACTCACTTCTAGGTGTTGCTGATGGCTCCATGTGATAAAAGATTCTGCCTCAGCAGGTGAGCACAGACAGCCCCCTGCTTGCTGACCTGAATAAGGAAGATGGCCTGAGAGGGCCACAGGGCAGGAACCGTGGCAGCCTCTAGATGCTGAGAGGGGTCCCCAGCTGACAACCAGCAACAAAAAAGGGACTTCAGTCCTACAACTGCAAGGAACTAAATTCTGCCAACAATCTGAGAGGGTCTGGGAGAGGATCTTTTCCCATTCAAACCTCTGATGAGACCATGATCCTGCCAACACTGATTGCAGCCTGGTGAGACCCAGAGCAGAGGACCCAGTTGGCCTGTGCCTGAACGTCTGCCCTGCTGCGAGCATGAGATAACAACTGTGTGTTGTTTTAAGTCACTAAGTTTGTGGTCATTTGTTATGCAGCAACAGATAACTAACACAGGCAGCTTCCTCTCTTCTAAGAACAGGTGAGCCAAATACCTTCCATAAGTGTTGTAGCCAACTCTGCGTCGAGAGAACAGTGGTCCTTGACTGTCCGGTGCCCGCCATAGCAGAACTTGCACTCCATCGAGGGAGAGAGGCGGCCTGGAAGAGCTGGAAGCCAACCTGGCATGTGCAGCTACACCTCGATGTGCTCCAGTGAAACATAAACGACATCAAGCACCAACCTCAGACAAGGCGACTTGGTGATGACGGTGGGGCGAGGCAAAATAAAGACCCCCCCCCATAGTCACATCTGAACACAAACAAAAATAGGAACATTATCAAAACCACAAACAGGCCTGCACATCTCCCATCCTGGCTAACGTGAGTGACCGCAGCTTTTTTATCCACTACAGCATCAACCTCATTCCATTCTTCTCACCTTCTAGATGAGAATCAGTAAGACATTCAGTGACAGCGTTACCCACTCCCAGACAGCACCCGATCCTGAGCACGGCCTGTTTCCTTGCACCCTCCCCAAGATCGCTCCACAGGAGCCAAAGCCTACAGGTCCTTCCCGACACCCTCTTTCTGAGATGCCCGATGGTCCCTGTGTGCACGGCCTCCCTCCCTTCTTGTAACTCATCAAGGGACCCAACGTCACCGGGCTACAGGTGCATTCCTGGTGGATGACTGCATTGACAATACTATGACCAAAATAATTTGGATGCATTTGTCCCAGTTCTAGCCTAAAAATTAGGAAAACATTCATTTTAAAATAGCCCATACCAGAGATTTCACAAAATAAAATCAAAATCTAGGGCGTGTTAGTGGGTAGTTCAGCCATGCACCTCCTCAGTGTGTGCTGTTGATGTCTGGGATGAACCAACGAACTAAGAAAAAGTCTTCAGATATCAAAGAATCATTCAATATACTATATTTACATATGGTATATATATGCTATATATACCATAATTACTATATACTATAAGGCAGGACATTGGAATTATGCATTTTAGAAAGGTTTTGGTCAAAAGAGGAGGAAGAGGAGAGGATTTCATCATGATGATCAATTGCCCAAGCATTTTGGTAGATTCAGAGCTGACTGTACCGAACAGAAACTGTGGGCGGGATTTTAACTTCAGCTGCACCTGTCCTTTCCCATCTAAACTCTCTGAAGTGGTGACAAACCACACCCTGCATCTTCAGCAAAATGAGCTCTCTGCCCCTGCTTTGGGGTGATCACGCATTCCGGCCATGCCCTAGGTGAGCCTGTCCCCTGGGCGTGCTTCCCAGGCTGCAGAGGATGGTCATCCCCACACCTGTGAGCCAGCTGCTAAACTGTCCCTGCTCCTTTCCTCACTCCCTGCCCCCCCGTCTCCCCTGCTGTCCCAGGCTCCATCCTATGGTTAGTTCCCGGGATATTGCAGGCAATGGGGGAAGGCTCAGAACCTCTCATTGATGGGAGAGAAAGGGCATGCAGGGAAGGAATCTGCCACACCTGTGAGGTAGAAGCTGCCCCTTTGCACAGGTACAGCAGGGGTGCAGGGCTCACCCAGGGGAGAGTCGCCTATACTGTGACGAGACGACGTTTTGAAAGTCAGCTCCAAACCACATGTTCAGTCAAGATGTACAAACTGCCAGTGGTTCCTACAGTGAGAACAGTGACAGGAAGACTCTCTCTTCTGTGCAAAGAGCAGATAGGTTCCAACACCAAGTGCGAGCAGAATTCTGGAAACCTGCTTTGGAGAATGTCTCTTCTTAATTAAATATTCTAAGAGATTAGGGCAAGGCACTCCAGTCTGACATAATTTGAATCTTCAGAAAATTTATCAGAATTATCCAAATATTAAAAAAAGGTATGAGATCAAAATCAGATTTAATAGGAAACATTTGTTAAAGAGTCTTTCTGAAATAAAGTAGCAAACTTTGAGAGAAAAAAATCTAACAGGAAAATTCCATGACTTTATGCATTCTCAGCCATATTTGTAACTATGAACACACCTGGGGCAGAGCTGAGGAAGCAGATATTACATGGAAGCGGGCATCAAGCACAGAACCTTCCAGCTAAACCACTGAGACTGACCCCGCATAATCCTGCAAATGCACTCTGTCCACCTGCTGGCGGCCAACAAAGACCAAGCCGCATGTGACTTCCTGTAAGTCTCACCGATGTGTAGGGCAGAAGACGGACGCTGCCTCCCGAGCCAAGCCACATTCATTATGTGGACATCTTTTCGCATTTGGAAAAAACCTGAAAATACAAATCTGATTGTATTTAAGATAGACGGGGTGGTCTATCAGGTATGTGAGGAAGCCCTGTGGTGAGGTGTTCCGAAGCCGTCTCTTTCGTCTTTTCATGGAGGTTTTCACGGGTCTCAGCCAGCAGACCAATGAGTATAAGAAATGTGTAAGCTTCTCCTCTTCGTTGCGGAGCCTCTAATGTTTACCTTCGTGTGTCCGCTCAGCTAGGCTGTGGGGCCCAGCTGTTTGGTCAAAATGTTGCTGTGAAGATATTTCCTAGATATGTTTAAAATTTATAATCACTGAAGGCTCTGACTCCACCACAATGCAAATATCATTGCAGCAAAATTGCACTTGTATCCCATGAATGTATACAAATAAAAAATAATTTTTAAAAAAAGCATGGGCAACTGTTTATAGAAATTAAGTCAAAACCAGAGCACTAGGCAATGTTCCCTTGTAGAATGGAGTGCTCTGAGGACACACAGAGATGGCCGTGCTACTGTGGCTGAGGTGTATGTTTCTCGGTTCAAATGCTGATGGAGGCAGCTGGCTTCTTCGGATCCCAATTCCAAATCCTTGGGAAAGAGACGTGGATCATCCACAGGGCAGCTCAGGGACTGTCGGGGACCCATGGTGGAGGAGCAGGTCTTGGTTACGAGCCCCCTTCCATGGCTCTAGTCATGGTTGACTCAGTCTGTACTGTGATAAGACCCAGCGGTGATATTTCTGTGAAGTCGAGGGCTTCCTTCATCATGTCTGCAATCTCCAGTTTTATCTGGGGACCTTAATATGTGGTAAAACTTTGTCATGACTTAGCTCACTGTTATACAGATTTAGAAATAAAGGCCAAATACCGCCGCCAGTGTAGAACAACTACATACAGGCAAAGGCTGTTTTAAAATGTTAAATTACTCATTGATCTGCCCACCCAGATCATCATTCACAGCTGTGACGAAGGCACATACGTTGACTGCAAACTGCACATTAGGGTTGTGAATAGAAGAGCTGTGGCCCAGTGGTGGCCAGTTTCTGGAGAGGCCAACATGACTGAGGAAACGAGGAAGCCTACGCAGTGATAATGAAGGCGGGATTCGAGATGGCAACTGGACTACGTACGTTCCACTAGGGACGAAAATATCTTGAAATACAAATAAGTAGTGAGAAGTTTAAAGTAGACATTTCACAGTCAGCACCTGGTCCCCAGAAAAAGAATAACAGTCTGCCAAATAAAAGAGTAGTAGGTTAAGCAACAAAAATAATATTGACAATCAGTCAACCTTGAGTAAAGCAGGTGACCCTGCACAGTGTGGGTGGGCCTCATCCCATCGGCCAGGGCCTTAAGAGCAAAGACTGACATTTTCCAAAGAGGAAGCATTTCTGCCTCAAGACTGCGAAATAAAAACCCTGCCCAAGTTTCCCCCTGTAGGATAGCTAGGAGGACAACGAACATTCCAAACACAAAGACGTGATAAATGATCGAGATGATGGCTACGCTAATTACCCTGACCTGATCGCTATACATTGCATGTATGGAAATATCATGTACCCCTTGAATACGTGCAATTATTATTTTTCAAGTCACAAAAGATGCTGTATTATATTTGCAATCCTTGCATGAAGTCATGACAGCCTTAAAAACAAATGAAAAAGATTTCTATCTTTGGGCTGGTTATCAAGGGAAAATGAATTATTATAAGGCTAAGGCTTAATGAGGAAGATACTCTACTGCCAATAAGATTATATGTAGTGAATTTGAAAGCCAAACAAAAATAACTTTGGGGCTTTGGAATTCGAGGTCTCTCGTTTTGTGAAGCTGTGGCTCTGTCCCAGTGCTCAGTGAAGAGGGTCGTAACCTGGGAAGGGCTCACCCGGCGGCATGTGAACACCTAGAAGACAGGCAGTGCATCCCATCTCTGCGTCACCAGAGCAGTGCCTGGCCTGGAGCACGTGCTTAGTCCACACTCGTTCACTGAGGAAAAAAAATGTTGATTTCTAACATGAACCCTTTTCTGGGGAGATGTTTCGATGAGGAAATCATGTATTTTACTCCTATAACGTATGGGAGTTTCATCAAACCTAGTGCGAAATAGGAATTTCCCCTCAAAAAAAAAAAAAAAATTAGAAAGACTTTTGGATAAGCGAATTGGAAACATAAACTCTGGTAGGAACAAGGATTTTTTTTTCTTCTTTTCTAAATTAGTACCACTTGGTTCAAGGACAACAGGTCACCTTTGTCAAGTTTAAAATGTATTATATTTCTTTTGCTTTTCTCAAATTTTAGATCCATGGCTTAAACACACTGCATGAGGAAAATTACACTGTTCTCTTCACGTTGCTATTTGTCAACGAAAAACAAGGTGCTTTACAAACAACTCCGTGCTTTGCGGGATTCCTGCTAAACGAGTCAATGTACCTACCCCTATTTGAGGGGGCAGGAAATCTGAAGTACAAGTGAAAAAAAATTTTATGCACACAAGACATGCATAACCTGGCTGATATTAGGACACAAAGTATTTAGCACTGCCCCTCAGGGTTGATCACATAACCTGTATTTCCCCACCCATTATTCCCAAGGGTTTGTTTCAGTTAAGTGATTATGCATCAAACCCGCTTTACGAATTGATTTTAATGTGCATTGTGGAAACACAGTGATAATCTGTGGCTTTCAGGATTTACGACCTACACATTACAGAGTGCAGAGCAGTTTAAGAGATTAAAAAAACAAGAACAAAAAAACAAACAAAGGCCGCAAGGGATAGCACGAGGCAGTGTGAGATTAGTGCATGACTCAGTTGTGTTCCGAATCCTGTAGGAGTTAATAGGACATAATAGGAATAAATCACGGAGCAAGTGGGCCGAGTAGGATGTTGAAGGAGGCGGGATTTGGATAGAGGAAGGGAGGCTGTCGGCATCTCCACGAGGACGGTGTTCGGAACGAGGGTGCAGCCTAGGGGACCCATGGCACGTCTGCAGGGCCGAGAGCCAATTTCAGGTACTACTCGGTGATTAAGCTTCAAGGATATGCAGGAAATGGGGGAAGGGTGTTAAACCCATCCTGTGATGTTGGAGCTTTGTCTTGTAGGTTATCTTAGGGATAGAGTTTTTTTGAGGCAAGAGGATAATTTTTTTTAAAAACTGCTTTGAGAGAGGAATGTGCCAGTGCTTTAAGAGATGAGAGAGCCACCCGGTGGGTGAGCTGGTGACGCTGGGCGTACACGAGCCGGGATGGAGCCTGCACCCACCCAGAGTAAGGCGTGTGGGTGAGAAGGAAGAAAGGAGTTCAGAGAAACCCGGGAAAGGCCAGTGGACCAAGAGCAGACAGGGAGAACTGGCTGTCATGGACAGGGAGGCTTGGGGAAGGCGGCCGAGAGTTCAGATGTCCTTTGCGCATCTCCTTCCAAAGCAACAAGAAAGTAACCAAGCCATGCTCGGGCTAACGAGCAAGAAACAGGACTCACCAGCTAGTTTGAACAGAAAGGGTTTAAATGCAGAGGGTGACATGCTTTCCAGAGGGTGACAAGGTCTTTGCCCCAGGCTCCAGGCATACTCTGGAAGGCCTTTCGGAAAAGCTACACTTCCCCTACAAAGAGGAAGGCAGGAACTCAGACTCGTGAGGCCAGCAGTGGACCGGTGGCATCTCGGCTACATTGAGGCACCAGGAAACTGCCTCTGGAGGGGCAGGAAGGGAGGGCCTGGACAACGGAACCCCACACTCGGGTCCCTCCCGCTTGTCAGCCAAACAGCCAAGCCAAGGCAACACCAGGCAAGCACAGCCTGCTTCTGCAGGGGGCGCTCTCCTGGAAGTTCACCTACAACCGCAGGCCTGGCAGTGTGAGGAACGCAGTCCCCACCTCGGACCTCTGGGGGGCACCTTGGGAAGAGGTTAGAGTGGAGGCTGAGTCCCAACCCCTACTGGCAATTCAGTATCCACACACCATCCCGCCCGGAAACTGCCCCTCACTGAACAACGCACGTGCTCCTGCCCAGCCTAACGGATTTACTCTTCACACAGACGAAGAGCAGCTCCATCCTCTCTGCAAAAGGAGATGAGGGAAAAATGCAAGTTCCCCGCCAGCCACTGGCTTTTAATGTTTAACAGAACACATGCAGGTTTCTTTAGAATTTAGAGATACAGACAAAATAAATACATAAACAAAAGCTGAAAGAAATACAAAGGAGCTCTTAAGTAGCTCTTTTTGGTTAGCCGGTCATAAGTCTTAAGGCCAGTCTGAACTGTTTTAAGCTTCCTTGGTTGCCTTAATATCCTTTAGTTAATTGTGATACTAAATTCCCACCTAATGAGAAGCCCGGTGCTTGCTTAACCCGTACTGTATGTAAATATTGTAAGAACCGGTTCCCCTCGGCCCCAGGAACAGAGAAGCCGAGTCACCGAGGATGCAAATGGCAAAGGAGTTTATTTGCTAGCTCGAGCTAGGGTCCAAGTCCCAGAGCACCAACGCAGTGGCCTCCCTAGGAACCAGGACCCCGCCCCGGGGTAAAAGTGAAGCTTTTATACTTTTGGTTGTGCACGACACACCGGTGGCATACCATACACTGAGCCCACCATCCCCTTTCCCCCTTTGTCCATTGGTTCCTTTAAAAGTGGAGGATTGTTTTGACCCCTGATTGGGTGGTCCCAAGCCTCAGGATTTTCAATTTTCGCGCGGCGCCAGTTCTGATCTGCGTTTGGGGAGGGGGACTGAGACTTAGGCCTACTCTAGGAAGTTCAGCCTGTCATGGAGTTACTCCCGCCCAGTTTTTTTTTTTTTGATTAACTATATTTGACTAAGAACTAAAAGCAAGCACGGTTACAGAAGCAAATGGCATTAGTTAAAATCAAAGAGAACACATTTTTCTAATCTAAAACAGTTTCTGTTCCACACAAAACAAAGTACATTCTCCTACTATCAATTCCTGCCTTTCAATATGCAGTGAGACAGAGAGAGAGAGAGAGAGAGAGAGAGAGAGAGAGAGAACAGAGAACTCGCTCTGCCTCACTTGCTGGAAAGAAATTCAAGGCTCCACAGACAGGCAGGCTGTGCGGACCGTACCTTACTCCCGAGACCTCCTGCCACCGCCCAGTCTTGACGAGGAATGCGAGCCCAGTGCACTTCCCCTCTGATACCCTCGTCTACCTCACCAAGCTGGATTGGTCTGGGTCGTTTCTTTGGTCTTTAGGCACCATCTCAGTTTGGGGAGTGGTTTTTCTACACCATCCCAGGAAAATTTTCCTGAAATAGGACAGCAATCTTGTCCTTCATCACTGGAGATGTCATTGCCTGTTGCAATCATAACTTCTGCAGCCCAAAAACACATTAAGGCATCAGCCATCACCAATACATCCTGTGTGAAATAAAAAAGAGAAAAGTAAAGAAGCAAAAAGGAACTTGGCTAATATAGCTTTCCCAGAATAAGGACACTATAAATATTTACTACAGTCCTCATTTCTACAAGAGCTCCCAAACCCACAGCTATTATTTATTATTTACATAATAATTATATTTACAACCTTCTTTCTTTTTCCCACTTTGAAAACCTTTGGCTATTTACAGGGTAAATAAAATGTTCATTCTTGATGGGCTTGAGCCCTTTGAGGTCCTGTCTATACTGGACTGGTGTGGTCTTCAGTTAACTTTTGCCACTTGTTTGGCAGTGCTGAGAGATGGGTCTGGCAACAGTCTGGGAGTCAGCACTTCTGATCTTGCCTTTAAACAAGTGAAGTGCAAAGTTGGGGGGACAGGAAGCAAACTTATATGAGTGGGTTATTGGGTGCAATAATGAAAGGAGCCATCTGTTCCCACTCCCAAGAGTTGGAGGCCCTGTATTTTGGCCATTGGGAAAATAGCACCAAATGTTGGTCACCATTTCAAAGCACTTACTGCATTCTCTAGGCTGTCACCCAACCTCACAGGACGTCTCCTGATGGCCATCCTATCATGCAATAGGTCATCCCACCATGTCGTGAGGCCAGCTGCACCTGAGTGTTGAAGGAGCTAGGAAGACCACAGAACACCATGGGTACGAGGCTACTGCCTCACTTCTCCTGCTGTAAAATGAGTTATTAGGTCAGAAGCAAGGGCTCAGGGGATTCCATGCTAATAAACAAGCATTCTCCTGATGGTAGTATCTGCAGCAGCAGGTCATGCCCAGGGTACGTGTCTGTTCCAGAGAGGACAAATCACTGTGACTGTCACAACAAAAGGGGTGTGTTGTAATCAACCTTCCCCTGGGTGTCGGTGTGAACCCGCCAGAACAGCACCGTATCTGACATTTAAATTGTCTACTCTTGGCAGGAAGAGCACACAGGGATGGGCCGGCTCAGCCCTCAGGAGGGAAAGCCCATGTTGTCCAGCCCGTCTTTATCTTCACCCGTGACACCACGGCCATCCTGTTCCTGAGTTCCCTGGGAAAACACCGGCGATCTGGGAAAAGGCTGACCGGCTTTGGCAGGCTAGCCATCCGTCCACTTGGTTCCTGAGAAACTTCTCTGAGATTGGTGCCCTTTGGTGAACATTCGTACTGGACACACATGTCTTATATTCTGTGCTTGTCCCTTTGCTCCAGACCTCCTTGTGACCAGTTTTCTAATCTAACTCCTTTCAGGTCCCTGAACATCCAGACTGCCATCCACTTCTGTGGAGCAGTTAAGAGCTATACCTCTGGCCATGTTTCCTTCCAGTAAAAATGAGACATTAACGTACTGCTCAGTTTCTGCCCTTGGGAGAAGCTCCCTTCCCTACTCTTCTACAGGGACAGACCTGAGAGGAGCCGCATCACTGCAGAAATCTATGGGGAGGGGTCACCAGCATATCACGCAGAACACTCCGTAAACCAAGCTAAGTATCTTCCTCCCTGTGACAACCGAGCGAGGCCTCAGCTGTGGGCTGGTTAAGAGAGGGCAGTGCGGCAGCAGTGGGCGCTGAGGGATGGCCCCTGCCATGCTGCGCTCAGTCTCACATGCACGCTCAGTCGCTGGCGCTGAGCTGGAAGCCGAGTTGCATGAGTCGGTGAGTTAGAGGGCACTCGAGGTCTCGTGGTTAGGCATTCGGTCTCTCTACCAGAGCCCAGGAGCAACCAAGAGCCACTTCAGGAAAAAAAACAATTATGATAGTTATTTTCCTAAAAAGGCATTACTAGGCTTGCGATAGTTTCCATGTAACATCTGGTTCTTTCTGCTGCATCTTCTGGGAGGTGAGATAGCAGATCTGCCCGCCTTCTCTTGTTTCAAGCTCCAACAAAGTAGGGAGTCTTTCAAGTTACTCAACAAACGGGTCGGAGCAGTGCATCCACAAGTGGCAAACTCTGCCTCCAAAACCGAAAAAAAAAAAAAAAAAGAAGAAGAAGCTGACCACCTGAAAAAGAAGCAATGAGCTCCTTTGTTCATTGCAGAGTCTCAAAGAGCAGCAAATTATCTGTCACTCCCCACGTTGGGACACACGTGTAACTCCAGAGAGCCTGCGGTGCAGCCGCCCTTGTAAGCATTCACACTCCTGCTCTGTCAGGCCTGGGATAGGATATTCCCGGCTTCCTAAGTTCAAAAAGCACAATGCCACCAATAAACTGAACCAATGTGGTTCCCTGTAGGGTGGTAAGATAACTGAGTTCCCTAAGACTAAAACGGGATTGAGAATAAGAACGTTGATGTCTAGCAAAAGTAAAAGAGTCCAGAACATCTGATACGTTTTGCCCAAACTCATGTCCCTTTTCCTCTGGTTTAACATTTTTGTAACCCATTCCAAAACATATTACCCAGCTTCTTTGGTAATTAAGCATGAACAAACATAAATTAGTTACATTAATTAATTAAATATAAACAAATTATAACAAGTTATAATTATTCTGATGAGTAAATCTTCTCTTCCTGGGTCAGATTCTATACTGTGCTCTAAGGCATGTGAGAATCTGAATATAATTATAGGTCTAGAGGCAACATGGGGGGTTAAATTGGCAAGAGGAGCATTGGCATTCCTTCCAGGGTGACTGTGCCAGGTGACGGGAGGCTTGGCCTCATCAGACAAAGGAGGAGGAGCTTCTGCTAGCAAGGGCATCCCCATTCCTATTTTCCTGTTCTCACTCTTAACCAAACCATCTCCAGCATTTGGTAAAGAAAACCGGTTGAAGCTTTGAATTCAGCTTTCACTGCAATTCAGCCACATGCATGAGGACTCCATCCGGGACTTGTGGCTAGACCAGGCCTGCAGTTCTGAGAGACCAGCAATAGCTTAGGACTTAGAGGCTTGTTATCTGGTGCATCTTGGGTTGAGTATGTAAACTTTCTCAGTCTGGCCACAAGCAGCCACCCACTCCGCTCCTTACGCCCCTTGCTGTGATCTTGCAGCAGCGACTGGTCCACTCTCTTGCCTTCAATAGGCTTTTTATTTCCAGCGACTTCCGGTGATAATTGAATAGGTGTTTCCTGCAGTGTGCCACGTGTGCCCCCTTTCTCATTTTCAGGTGGTAATTAGATCCTTATTCACCCCAAATCGCACCAAATCCAGCCAGGACCTATAAGCAGTTCCACCCCAGGGGCTTGTCCTTGGGGGGCTGTTGCCTACAACCACTTCTGCTATGAAATTCCCTATTAGTAAGCATTAAATTGGAGGAAATAAAAACAGGCACAGAAAGACAAATACTGCATAGGCTCACATGTGGAATGTAAAAAAGTCAATTTCATGGACATGGAGGCTGGAAGGGAGGGGGAGCGGCAGGGGAGGGGGGATGTTGATCAAAGGGCTCGAAGTTTCAGTTAGACTGGAAGAGTAAGTCTTAGAGATCTATTGTCCTGCATGGTGAGCACAGTTAATAATAACATATTATATATTTCAAGATTGCTAAAAGGATAGATTTTTAATGTTTTCTCAACACAAAAGAAGTAAGTTGGTGAGGTGATGGATATATTAATTAGCTTGACTTAATCTATCTACATTGTATACATAAATCAAAATATGGCATTGTACTGCATAAATATACACCCTTATTATTTTTCAATTAAAATTTAATTAATGAATTTAAAAAATCCTACTGTAACCATTTTAAGTAGAAAGGGATTTAAAATGGAGTGTCCACAGAATTGCTAGACTCTAGGATTGAAAAATGGCTCCAGATTGGGCCTCCAGAAAGAACACCAGAAAACCGCAGGCCAAAGCACAACGAAGGCTGCCACCTCTGCCAAGTGTGGAAGGCATGGGTCAGGAGGGTGCACATAGCTGGTATCTTCAGCCCCCTTTCCTAGCTGGACAAAGATGTTCCAGCCATCATGTTGACCTAAAGAGCTTGACCCCAAAACTAGTCACGGTATCCTGGAACACTGCAGGGCGCAGAACTCGCATACACAGTCAACACAGCAGAAGCTTGACTCTCCCTTCTTCTTTCTCCCAAGACTTTTGTGAGTGCATCTAATTGTCAGGCTCTAACTCACATTCAAAACTCTAGCTATGACCTCTTCCACCCTCGGTGGCTAGATCATAACCCTGTGCGTAACTGGTCGCTGAGCTCCCTGCACTGCCTCCGCCAGTCTGTTTCCCTACGGCACCAGGGGGAAATGTTTTTAATGTAAATCAGATAACGCCATTCTGCTTGTTAAAACTCTTCAACATCTAAAACATTTCTACCCTGGCATACAAGACCCTCTATATCTGGCCTGTGCCCACCCCCTCTCCTCAATCAGACAATGCCAAGTGTCTCCTTGTTCACTGCAGTCCGGGGACCCTGGGCTGGTTTCTGATGCTTTAACATGGCAAATTTTCTCTGGACTTGGACACCTTCTGGTATTACTTCCACTGCCTGCAATAGTTTGCCCTTGGTTTTTGCTGCTGTTTTTGTTTTTTTCCAAATAGACTTTATTTTTTAGAGCAGTTTATGTTCACAGCAAAATCATGCAGAGAGTACAGAGACTTCTCATATGCCCTGTGCCCTACACATGCACAGCCTCCCCCGCCATCGACACCCCACACCACAGTGCTGCACTGTGATAACTGATGCACTTACAGCGACACGTCCTCATCACCGAAGCCCACACTTTGCATTACGGTTCACTAGGTGCTGTACATTATAGAGGTCTTGACAAATGTACAATGACATGTGTCCACCATACAGAGTAGTCTCACTGCCCTAAAGATCCCCTGCGCTCTGCCTCCCTCCCCCAAACCCCTGGAAACCACCAATCTCTTTACGTCTCCATGGCTTTGCCCTTTCCAGAAGGCCCTATAGTTGGAATCACACAGTATGCATCTTTTTCAGATTGGCTTTTTCACTTAGTAATATGTATTTAAAATTCCTCCATGATTTTTCATGGCTAGATAGCTCATTTCTTTCTTTTTTAAATCGACAAATAATAATTGTACATATCCATGGGATACATAGTGACGTTTTGATACATACAATGTATAGTGATCAGATCAGGGTCGTCAGCATATTCATCATCTCGAACATTTACCATTTCTCTGTGTTGGGAGCATTCAATATCCCCTTCTAGCTATTTGAGACTATGTAATATGTTATTGCTAACTATAGTCATCCTACCGTGGTAGAGAACACTTTTTTTTTAGAATCAAATAATATTCCACGGTCTGTGTGTACCACTGTTGATTTATCCTTTCACCCACCGAAGGACGTCTTGTTTCTTACAAGTTTTGGCAATTCTGAATAAAGCTGCTTAAACAGGCACCTGCAGAATTTCGTGCAACATAAGTTTTCAACTCATCTGGGTAAAGACCAAGGAGCACAATTACTGGAGCTCTTGGTTTTTGATCTCCTTGGGTTATATTTTTATCTGGATAACAGCTGGATAAATATTCACTTATTCATTTGCTCAGCTCATCAATTCTCTCACCGACCATTGCTTGAGTCACTGTCACATGTGAAGCATGATCTGGGTGCCGGAGACACGGCAGGAGCAGAAAGTGCCCCCACCCCCACCCTGACATCCATTCTCAGGGAGGGAGGTAGTCACACTCACGGACACTGCCAGGTGGTGACAGGGGATAGGAAGACAGGAAACAGAGGGACAGAGGTAGATCAGAATGGCTGCTTCGGATCAGTTTATCAGGCAGGCCCTCTGGCCAGGTGGCACCGGGGCAGAGATGGGAATGACATGAGCGAGAGAGGCCACCAGATCTCAGGGAGAAGAGAAGTCTGAGTGAAGAAAGAGCCCTGGGGAGACCCCGAGGAGAGGCCTTCCAAGGACCAGGAGTAGGGGTGAGAACGGAGATGCAACAGGTCTTCCAAGGTTGAGATCTTACTTTTTCTTGGTACAAAGAGGATTCTGATTTGACTGTGTCTGACGGCATCCCTTAGTTTTAATGTATGAGGCAGACGTCGGGGCATGAGGATGGGGGAGGATGTCACACCTGACGAGGAGTGGTGGGGCTGCATGTGCACTCGTGATGGTGGAGGGGGGCGGCCTGGGCTTTGGGTCCAGCAAGTGGGAGAGCAGGGGACACGTGCAGGGAGTGTGCTGCACAGAGACGCTCCTTGCATGACCCGGGAGAGTCCACTGCCTGGGATGACAGTGACGGTGACTGCCATGAAGGAAGAGGCAGAAGGACATCATGGAGCACACCCACAGGACTCGAGGCGGCTTAGCTGTGGGGATGTGGGAGGACCAAGAGAGAAGGGCTGAGAATGACATCAAAAGAAAACCAGAAAGTTAGACATGCAAAGCCATACCAAGGAGATTTCCCAGAGAGACTGGACTTGAATGGACCTTGGAGAACTGGTCAGACTTAGTGCCTGGGATAGCAAGGGTGTCACCTGTGTGCCAAGCCCGATCCTGCAGAGTGGCGGGTGGGAGCTGTGCGCCATGAAGGATGAGAGCTGGGGTCAGGGTACACACCACCGCGTATGTGTCCACCAGCTGAGCGCCCCAGGGAGGAGGAGGGGGAGTGGCGCACACATGCCTGGCACCGCAGCTGGGGAAGGGCAGCACCAGGCATGCAGTGGTCCCAAAGCCACTTAACCCATTATGGATTTTTAAATCACCATCCTCAGTGGGATTCGCTCTTGGGGCTCTCTCTTACCCTAGATGAAATCTTGAGCACGCACCCTGCTTGGCAATCACTCCTGGACAACACAGAGTCCAGTGCAATTTGTTGGTTGCTTATCTCGTCTTCAGCTTAAAGCTTCTCCTGCCTCCAGCGGTGTCTGTTCTTAGACACCAGCAAGAGCAGTGGAGGTTGGGGGAGCAGGGAAGGTGGGCTTTCCCTTGCTTCAGCACTTCCCTGATTCCTCGGCTAGTTTGTGATCCCTCCAGGTTTGGTCTGGAAGAAGGGACTTGGAGGAAAAGGCACAGTCTGTCACATCTCATTCAGTTGTGACTTGGGATCCTGCAGTGCTTGAATCATAGTCTGAGGTCAGAGAACAGGTTGTGGAGGCAAGCTTCCTCCTGCAGCCCTGCAGGGGCCTCCTATGGGAGGGTCCAACATTTTCAGCAGAGCACTCGGTCTGGGCTCAGCCAAGAGACCAAAATCACACTGGTGTTATTTTGTTTTTGTTTTTGACAGGGTCTTGCTCTGTCACCTAGGCTTAAGGGCAGTGGCATGATCATAGATCACTGCATCCTTGAACTACTGGGCTTAAGCGATCCTCCTGCCTCAGCCTCCCAAGTAGCTTGGACTACAGGTGTGCCTACCATGTCTGGGTAATTTTTCTATTTTTTGTAGAGATGGGGATCTTCCTATGTTGCCCGGGCTGGTCTTGAACTCCTGACCTCAAATGATCCTCCTGCCTCAGGCTCTGAAAATGCTGGGATTACATGCATGAGCCACAGTGCTCAGCAACATGGATGTTTGAAGGCAAAAAAAGAGCACCAAGATACCACAGAGGAAGTTGCTGTGAGAAGCAGCTGCCACCATTTGGGCTGGAGGAAACAAGGGAAAGAGGAAGGACTGAGCAAAACGCAGAATCTCAGAGGAGGCACCACCTAGAGCTCAAAATCAGACGCCTGAAGGGGGGCCCTGTCAGGCTGGTGCTGGGTCTCTGCTCGCGGAGGCAGGGTCCGGTGGAGCGGGGAAGCCAGCATTTGCTGGTGTCTCAAAGGGGACCACGAGGCTGGTTCTGCGTGTGTGGACTCAGGTGTTGCTACCTGGATGAACTGCCATTGCCAGGGTGCAACAGCAAGGACAGGGTGGCAGGACTGGGAGTCAAACAGGACAGGATGTGAAGCACGGGCCTCTTGTCTTTTGGTCACCTTGTGGGCATCTGTTGGCATGGCTGAGCAGGCTCCAGCAGGGGAGGCAGCCACGTGGCTACCGAGTCCCAGCACCACCAGGCAGAGTATAAAAGGGAAGGCATGGGGTTGGGAGATGGGGGGTTGGCTGCCAGCTCAGGGCCCTGGGATTCATCTCTCTTCCAGTCAGCAGGAAGTGACAAAGAGCATGGGACAGGCCTCTTCTGCTGACATTCAACTAGTAGAATCTAATCACATGTCAGGTGCAAGAAGGCTGGGAAACTCTTATATGTCTAGAAAAAACAGAAACAGGTTTTGGTGAGCAGCTGACGTTGTCTGCCGCTGGTGCCTTCTGGATACAGAAGAAAGTCAAGGCGGCTGCAGTTCTTTGGATGGCAGACGGAGGAGCAAAGTTTTATTTCTGGCGCAGCCTGTCTGGGCCCTGGCCTGGGCCCTGGCCACCCAGCAGAACACCTGCTGGCCTTCTTTCCTCCCTCTTGGCTGTCCTCAGGTCCATGGGCAGCTCTCACTGAGATGCACAGTATCTAGTACACAGAACCCCAGAGCCCTTTGTCCCAGGGCTGATGGGAGTGTGGCTCAGCCTCAGCCACCTCCCATTGATCTCCTGTAGCCGTCCCATGGTTCCATCAGAGTGCTCCACTCTATGGCCCCTTGCTGGCCTCGGGTAAAGGGGAAACATTCCTTTCCCTGTCCTACCTCTTCTTGGGGTAGGTGGGACATGCCCTTGCTGGCTCCCTGCAAAGAATCCCCTCCTCAACCCTCCTCCACCTCAGCACATGTCACCTCTGAACACCTGCCTTCTTTGTCCTACGGTCCTGGAAGCTTCTCATGTGACAAGCTGGTACAGTTGCCAGGTGTTCACAAAACACCCTGTAAGGCAGGGTGGCCCTGTCCTGCCTTGCAGAGGGCTACTGCAATGTGGAAGTCCTTTAAAATTTTGCTTGAACAATCATGTCAGCTTTGCATTCTATTCTAATCTATGATTGCTTTAAAACAAAAATGTGGTTTTTGTCTGGTTTCTGAGTAAAATCAATGGTGCAGGAAGAAGCAATGTTTATGCTCTGGCTTCACATCACTTTGAGGGTAAGAGCTGAGGCTGTGAGCAAACCACGGATCCCTAGGGACAAGTCCAAACAACACCACAACCTAGAGCATTAAGAAAAACTGGAGCAAAGGTAGCTTAGGAGCAAGCACGGTGGGCATGAACGGTAGGCAAGGTGGTTCCTACAAGACGCATTCCACCCTCAGCTGTCCTAGAGGATGGGCTTTCCCTCCCCTAAGAAGGTTCGCTGTGTCCTAAACGCAGTTGGAAATTTCGCTTATGTATAAAACAGACAGGGAAAGACAGACATCTTGTGGGCACATGGTAGCATTACATTACAGGCCTGGAAATGAATATACAGTAACTCAATCGATAATATCACTGAATTATGGACTATTAGAGTCACAAACTACTCCACGAAATATCTCTTGGGTTTTTAAAAGAAAGAATATATAGTTCATTTTTCTTATGGGTAAATGCATCAAATGAAGGAATAGCTCTTTTCATAAAGCAACATACAAGAACTTCCAAAGAACAAATAGCTTTCCATTTTGAGTTCTCCTTGGATTACAGACCAAATCCATTAGCCATTTCGGTGGAAGCATACGTTAATAAACTAAATCATCAGTTACCTCTGAAGCACATTATATTTCAAAGCTTTAGTTTTAAGACCTTACCAAGTATCTGGAAGGTACTGAGGGTTTGGGCAAGAACTGACACTTTTTCGGTTGGATCCTCTAAAGAGCTGACTAGACTCAAAAAGCGCAGGCAATCCCAAGACCAGAGGCTGGAATGCAGACATTCCTCCCAGTCATAGGGTGCTCGAGCAGAAAAACAGGTTTTTCTCGAAGTTTAACAAGAAAAGTCCTTTAAAAAAAAACCCTCTTTTCTTCCTATGAGTAGGCTAAAGATACATTTATCTATTTTCCAAAATAGACGATGTCATCAATAAATTATTAACAAGTACTCTCTGCATAGTGAATCCCATGGACTTGGGACTGTCCTTGTCATTTTTTACTTCAATTACAGTTAGCCCTTTGTAAGGAAATGTCAGCACAAACAGGTCACTTACTTGAGAATTTAAAGATAGATATGCAGTTCCAAAGCAATAGTTCGTCACTTTTTGCCGTCTGGACATTTACTTGTCTGTTTCCATCACGGTGACAGAATAGGTGTGCCCTATCATGTGAGAAAGAGGAAAAATGTAATTTTGAGCATTCTTCACTTAGTGGCCTGCATCAATTCCCATTATGACCTATAATCACATGTGTTTTTGTACAGCCTGCATACTAAGAATGATTTTTACATTTTTAAAAGGTTCTTTAAAAAAACCCAGAAAATGACAAATAGGTGGCAGAGACTTGTCCCTGCAAAGCCTAAAATATTTACGATGTGGCCCTTTACAGGAAGTTTGCCTACTCCTGAATTACCCAAACAAGACTTGTTTTCTTTTAATGTCTTGAGAACTGGCTTTGAGAAAGGTAGAAGAAATGCACTTTCATTTTTGAAGGGAAATACTTATTATTTCTTGCCCTTAATGAGTTGCAGCACATTTGGTCATTGACATTCACTTAGCACCTACTATGTGCAGCACTTTGCAGTGTTTAAAAGGAAGACTCATCTCTATGACATAAAAATCACTATCATCCAAATCTAAATGTGGTGTTATTAAAAATTACTCAATGTTAAGGGGCAGAAAAGGAGATAGGTATTACTTAGGGTTGCAGAGGTAAACATGGAACCTAAAATGGCAGGTAGGATGTAGAGCTGAAAGGAAGGATGTTCCAGGTGAAGGGAAAACAGTGGTAAGTGTGGATAGGGAGGGAGGCAGCAGTGAGAATTCCAAGCTCCCCCAGTGGTGTTTTGTGTTTCCTGGCTGTGGTTGGATGATGTAGAGGGAGAGAAAACTGGTGTCTCCCTCCACGAACGTACTTCGAAACAAACATTCATTGAAGCAACCTTAAATAAAAGGGAAGTTCTTGTGAAGTTAAATTTGTCTGGGATCTGAACCTAGAACTGGAAAGTCATCGAGATACATACAGGTCTCTCCCTTTCTCTAACAGGTCACGTGGTCTGTCTTCCAAAGGATATGAGGCTGTCCGGAAATTACTCAGCCACTGTTAATATAACGAGAATGGTTTGGGCAACATTGATATAATCTGGCAGCCAAGGCGAGTGGACAGTAATACACATGTGTGAACAATGACTTCACCATACTAGTCTGTGGGGCACTAGATGCCATTGGGTGAGCATATGTACTGTGTGGCTGTAGCATTCAAAAGCACTGAGAGAGTAGAATAATGAATCCGCATCAAATTTTGCTTTAAGCTTGAACATGCCTCCACTGAAACTATCCAGATGATTCAGAAGGCTTTGGGGGACAATGCAATGAGTGCAGTGCAAATTAAAGTGCGGTATGAATGCTTCAAAGATGGTTGAGAATGGGTTGAAAGGGATCCACATTCTGGAAGGCCTGCAATAAGCAGAACACCCGAGAATGTTGAACATGTACTGGTTAGGTTAAGAGACGCTGGGAGAACTGTGTGAGGTCCCAAGGTGCCTACTTTGAAGAGGAATGAAGCGTCATTGTCCTATCTACAATGTTTATTGTATCTTCTTCAATAAACGTGTCTATTTTTCAAATTACATGGCTGGATACTTTCAGGACAGACCACATGCAGCTGCCGCCTCCTGCGCGTCTGCTCACTTCCCCCTTCTCTTTTAACCCCACTCTTGTTTTTTACCCACTTGTCGCTGAGTAGAGCCCAGACTTCTAGGTGGACGTGCCCTACCCAGGGCATGTCCACAGTTAGGTACAGGGCTGTCTTCCTTGGGTGTCAACGGCAGAAAATCTGTCAGAAATCTAGCTGTGGGTGGGTATCTGGTTCCTCCACTGCACAAGTGGTAGCCAGAAAGTGTAAGCAAGGGTGCGGGTCTGAACTCTTAAGAAACCCCAGGGGAAAATACAAATTGCTTGTTGGGAAGAGTTTTCAGTTGCAGTTTCCATACTTACGAGTTAGGAAGAGGCTGGTAAGGCCTGGGCATTAACTTATCATAGGTAATGCTCGCGTTGAACTTTAAGAAATTTGGGCTTTATAAACCAGACGATGGGAAGCCACAAGAGGCTTCCAAGAAAGGTACTGAGGGGCAACTGGCTGTGATTATGAAAAAGATGATTCTGGGGACGGTGAATAAGGTGCCTGGAGATGGGAAAAACTGCGGTTCAGGCGAGACATCGGGACCTGAATTTACCCAGTAACTGCGGCCAGGGCGAGGATTCTTTTCTTTTTCCCCTTTTTCCCTCACTCCCAAGAGGTATCAACACAGGACTCGTAGTGGTGGGATAATGACCAAGTGGGTGTGCGGGATCGCCAAGGATTCGGCCAGGCTCAGTGCTCGGCCCCTGGTGAGTGGCGGCGCCCACAGCTGGGGCCTGGAAACCCGCCGCTCGGTCTTTAGGGGCCCCCACAGCGATGAACGCGGAAACACGACCGAAGAATGAGAGGCCGGAAAACAAGCGGAGCCACGCAGAATTGGAGCGGCCACCTGCAGCGAAGGCCGCTAACAGGCGCTGAGGCGCACAGGACACCGCCAGAGAAACAGTTCGACCTTTGCCCGCCGCGCGGCGCGCCGGGAACTGTAGTTCCCCCTTCTCCTGCTCCCGGACCCGGGGCGGGCTCCAGGACGGTACCTCTCCCTCTGGTTATAAATCGCGCACTTTCCTGTCCCGGACGCGGGGTCCTTGCACCCCAGTAGGCCCCTAGAGCTGACGTCATCAGCGGGTCACCTGCCCTCATAGCCGAAGCGTTCTGGTGGCTGTGGAAAGCCTGTCGTACAGCAAGCTGGCAATAAAGGATTGGCTCCTAGCAGTGGGAGGACTGCACTTCCGATGCCTCTTTTCCCGTTGGCTTTTCCTTCGCGGACGTCTCCTCCGCCGCTGCTCCGGTACCTCTTTTGTTCAGGCGGCGCCTTAGGCAGCCCCGCGCCGCGGCGAGGGGTGGGGCGAGTCAGGGCGGGGCGGGGACCTGGCTCAACTGCGTCGCGCTCGGGGGCCGCGCCGGGCAGCCTTCTCTTTAGTGCCTGAGGCAGCTCTGGCTCGGAGAGCCTTTCGCCAGCTCCACGGGGACCTCTGTGCACGGATGGACCCGCCCGGACCCGGCGGGAAGCGGCCTGGCAGGCGGCGGCCCCGGCAGTATCAGCAGAGAGAGGACAGGGCCGAAGCCGCGGGTCCCTGAGACGCGCGTGCCCACCGGGCCCGGCGGCAGCACCATGATGCCGGGCGAGACACACTCGGCGGCGCCCGGGACGGCAGCAGACCTCTCGCGATGTCAGGGCTGTGCCTCCCTGCAGCAGGTGTGGCATGTCCCGGGGGTCGAGGGAGCCAGGGGCGACTGGGCGCAGCCGGCCGAGGGTGCGGGGCTGTGGGGTCCCGCGGGCCGCACCTTAGCGCGCTGCTCCCACTTCCCAACAGAAGCGCCCCGTCGCCCCCTTCTCGCTCCCTTTTCTCCTGTTTTTCTCCTGTCTTGTTTTTGGGACGACTTCCTTTGCTTTATTTAGGCTTGGGACCCGTAATTCATTTATTGGGATGCGATGGTGATGGGGGGCGGAGGGAGTGAGTTTTGGAGGGCCCCCTCTTTTCCTGTCCAGCCTAGGGCTGACTTTTCGGTTAGTATGTGATAGGTGAAATGCTGAGGGTAGTTACCACTCCGAGTATAAGGCTTTGATTGTCTGGTCCATCTTAAGTATTTGTTGCTTGGAGGCAGGATCTTATGTGACATGTGTGGGTCCTTAGACTCCAAGGCTTCGGGGAAGCATTTCAGCTCGTATCTGATGAGCTCTCCCGAGGCTAATTTTTTAAGTATAGTAAGTCAGGTAATTGGTTAAGTCAAGTAACATGTCAGTTGTTTCATTAAACTAATCAATTAAAGGCAGGCAGAGATTGGAAGTTTCTAACAGGAGCATGGATTGTTCTTTACAGTGACAGAAGGAGAGTTGCTAGAGTCTGGCTGCAGGTCTCGCGATGTTATTTGGGAAATAGTCCCCCTCGTTTCCAGTGACTCTCTTAGCTGTTTGATGTTGGGAGTCTCATTTAACTCCTTACAGTCACTGTCTTCAGTGATAAAATGGAACTCATGGAACTCACCATCGCCATAGCTACCTCATGTAGTGTTCTGGGCACTGTAGACATTGTGGTGAACAAAATAGATGAGATCTGCTTTCTTAAGATGTGTGTGTGTAAATAAGACTTTAGAAGATTTTAAGTGTTAGGAAGAAAATAAAGTAGGATGTTGGAATAGTGGTCGTGTCTCTTGGCTGGAGTGGTCAGGTAGGATGTTTGTGAGGTGGTGACATTCAGAGAGGAATTAAAAAGTGGAAAGTTTGCTGTAGTGAGAAGGAGAAGGCTGTCTTTGAGCAGAGCACAGTGTGGTTGGCATGAGTGTAGTGCATGGGAAGATGGTTAGTAAGGAGAGACTAGAAGGGAGTGCAGACTAGGTAGGCCATGCAGAGAAGCTTAGTTTTTATTTTAAGAGCATTATCCGTGAACCGATTGCAAACATTTTAAGTATTGGAAGCAGGGGAGGGAGCAAATGCCCTGCCATTCTGGGTAGAAGGAGGACTGATAGCAAAATCATTGTCTTTATTGAGCTGCGTTGTGTAGG
Organism: Propithecus coquereli; assembly: GCF_000956105.1. Lineage (NCBI taxonomy): Eukaryota > Metazoa > Chordata > Mammalia > Primates > Indriidae > Propithecus > Propithecus coquereli. Next base: position 1,588,813 of record NW_012149408.1, read on the forward strand.
TGTCTTATAATGTGCCCCCCCCAAAAAAAAAAATCCAGAAACGTGAGTGGAATTCTCTCAAATCTTTAATAAATTATGTTTATTCTTTGAACCAGTTCACTCACTGAACAAATGTTTATTGATCATCTGCTGCCTTTTAGGCATTGCAGTAGCTGTGGTGGGGTCAAAAAGACAAAAATTCTTGCTCTCTTGGAGCTTCCATTCTAGGATGGTAGCTGGATGAATAAAACAAGGAAGTTACGTTATTAGATAATAAATACATTGGTGATAAATTGAGCAGAGATGGGGAAGGAACGAATGTGTGAGGAGTGGGCCAGTGACTGTTGGAATTTAGATAAGGAGTCCTGGAACAGTTATATTTGAGCAAAGGTTAGAGAATGAGCTCTGTTGAGATCTTGGGAGAAAAGCGTCTCATGCAGTGGAAACATCAGATGTGGAGGACTGAAGCAGGAGCTGGCTTGGTGTGCTTGGGAAGAGCAAGAAGTCCAGTGAGGCTGGAGTGGAGTGAATGTTGGGAGTTGGATGAGGTCAGAAAGGTAAAAGCAGGGTCTGATTGTGTGGCCTGTGCAGACCATTGGTAGGGTTTGGGCTTCTCTCATTCAAATGGGAAGTCATTGGAGGCTTTTGTGTAGGAGAACTACTGATTGAATTATGCTTCTGAGTCATAGAGCTGATCTTCCTTCAAAAACCTGGTCTACTCTAAGTTGAAAGTAGCAACTATAGCTTTCTGGTTGCTTAGGCTAGAAACTAGATGTTATCCTTGGTGCTGCTTTTTTCTCTCACAACCTATATTTGATCTGTCAGCTGGTTCTGATGGTTCTCCCTTTATTATCCACCTGCTTTTCACCATCTCCACTGCTTCTACCCTGGTATGAACTACTCTACTCTTAGGGCCTAGAAATTACTGCATTAGCTTCCTAAGCAGTCTTCTTCCTTCTACCCTGTATTTATTGGTTCACACTGTTGGTTCTCAAAACAGCAATAGGAGTAATCCTGTTAAATCTCTAGATCCAGAGATCTGCAAACTTTAGCTGTAAGGGGCAAGATCATAAACATTTAGGCTTTGGGGACTTGTTCACAATTATTCAACTCTACCACTTTAGTGTAAACACAGCCATGGACGATCCGCAAAGGATCGTGCTGAGTGCAGCTGTGTTCCAGTGAAACTTTATTTACAGAAACTGGAGGAGTGCCTTAGTTTGCAGAGCTCCTCTCTGGGTCAGGATACTCCATTGCATTTGGCTTTTCCGTGGCTTGGAATTGGAATGCCTTTAGGGGAAAAAGGTGGTCAGTTGTGAGTACAGTCTCTGGAGCAATTCCGTAATTTTACAAAGTGAGGCTGGAAAAATACATTCCTGTGAGCCACCACACCTGCCCTGCTCTGTAGTTTTAACACAGTGAAACTTCTTGATCTTGCATAAAATTTACAAGCAATGTATGAGTCTTTCCAATAGGAGACAGCAGTAGGAGTTGCTGGGACTTTATTCTGAACTGCAATGTTTGACCAACTAGCCTCTGTCCTGAATTTAATAGTGGTTTGCTTGCACTGCAAATCTTCCTTTCGTGTCTTAGTCCTCTATCCCCTTTGTTCTTTAGTAGTTAGAAGGGTAGAGTACCTTTACTGAGATGATTACTTAATATAGAAGTGCACAAAATGACTGCATTTTATGCTTTTTTTCATAATCTCACAAATTACCTCTTCTGTTTCCTTCACCCTCATTGATGACAGTGTTTCATCACTGATCTGTAGTACAGTGTCCATGTGGGCTGCAGAGCTTTGGTCGTCATGTAAACCAATGTGGGGCCTTACTCTGGTGATGTTATATACAATCAAGCAAATCTTAAGTTGCATTTTTTTTTATTTCAGTGGAAATATTACTTTATTTCTTCCTTCTGCAAGGCATTTCTACACATCATTTACTACATTATTCAAATTGTTTGAAATTGATTCATTTTTTTTAAATTTCAGACTATTATGGGGTTACAAATTTTTTGGTTACATCTATTGCTTTTTTACAGTTTGAATCAATGTTATAAGTGTGGCCATCACATAAATAGTGTGCATTGTACCCATTCGGTATGAATTTACCTAACCTCTCCTCCCCGCTCTCACCTGCTTGATTTCTCGAGTTTTACTTCCATATGTGCATATAAGGTTGATCAATTAGTTCCAGTTTAATAGTGAGTACATGTGGTAAAGTTGCATGGTTTTAAGTCAAGCTAGTCATGCTGACATAAGTCACTTTATTCTAAAGAAGGAGAGTCTCCTTTTTGCCTAGCTTCACTGCAGGGCAAAACAATTGGACTCTCTTGGGGATCCAGATGAGTGTTTGAGACACATGGTTATACTGTTCAACTCATGTAACTAGATTAGATTCAGTTTGGTGTTTGGCTGTCCTCGGGACAGATTTGAACCTACTATTTACATAAACTTGTGCTGGACTCCCATTCATAATTGCCAGTGGTTTAAACTTTGTGAAACATTTTTCCCCAGGCATACTGATCTATAAGTGGTTCTAATACAAGGAATGCTCACAAAGTTATAATTTATTCATTTCCTAAAGATATTTACTGAGGATTGTTGTATATGTGATGCCATGTTGTGTTTTGGAATACAGTCAGGAACAGAAGAGGCATGGAGCTCATTCTAGTTGAGGTTACAGTTGAGTGAAAAAGCAACCACAGTCTAAGTATAATGTGATAAGTATTACGGTGGGCCACAGAGGAGGTGCTCTGGGAGCACGTAGGAGGGACCACTATACAGGACTGTGTGACCTCTGTGAAGCTTCATAGGAGAAATGATTCTAAATGGAGGTCTGAAAGATGATTTATAGTTAACTAAGAGGAAACAGGTGGAGGGAGAGTATTATAGACAGGGGGAATAGCTTGTGTGATGGCTTGGAGGGGAGAAAATAGTTACGGTAAGTGAGCACAAAGTAAAAGACAGGGGTGATGGAGAGTGAGGCTCCGGAGGTTGGGATTTTGCCTTCATAGGACCCAGAAGCCACTAGGCTAGTTTTTGGTGGGTGAGTGTGCCTAGAGCATAGTTGGAGAGGGGTGGGCATTCCCACCTTGCTGCCCTGTTCCAGTATACACTATGCCAGAGGTCCTAACAGCTGATCCCTTAGAGATCAGTGTAGGCTTTGATTGATTTTTAAAAAGAGCAGTTAATAAACAGTTAGCAAACCAGGAGTTGGAAATGTGCTTTATCAAAGAAGGGTCAAGCTGAACAGTTGGCCAGATCTCCCCCAGCAAAACAATAAATATGATTAGTGTGATTTTTAAAAATAATTATTTTGAAATAATTTCAGACTTATAAGAAAGTCTTAAGAATAATATAAATAACTGTACTCGTCTCAAATTCAGTGGAATTCTCTCAAATCTTTAATAAATTATGTTTATTCTTTGAACCAGTTCACTCACTGAACAAATGTTTATTGATCATCTGCTGCCTTTTAGGCATTGCAGTAGCTGTGGTGGGGTCAAAAAGACAAAAATTCTTGCTCTCTTGGAGCTTCCATTCTAGGATGGTAGCTGGATGAATAAAACAAGGAAGTTACGTTATTAGATAATAAATACATTGGTGATAAATTGAGCAGAGATGGGGAAGGAACGAATGTGTGAGGAGTGGGCCAGTGACTGTTGGAATTTAGATAAGGAGTCCTGGAACAGTTATATTTGAGCAAAGGTTAGAGAATGAGCTCTGTTGAGATCTTGGGAGAAAAGCATCTCATACAGTGGAAACATCAGATGTGGAGGACTGAAGCAGGAGCTGGCTTGGTGTGCTTGGGAAGAGCAAGAAGTCCAGTGAGGCTGGAGTGGAGTGAATGTTGGGAGTTGGATGAGGTCAGAAAGGTAAAAGCAGGGTCTGATTGTGTGGCCTGTGCAGACCATTGGTAGGGTTTGGGCTTCTCTCATTCAAATGGGAAGTCATTGGAGGCTTTTGTGTAGGAGAACTACTGATTGAATTATGCTTCTGAGTCATAGAGCTGATCTTCCTTCAAAAACCTGGTCTACTCTAAGTTGAAAGTAGCAACTATAGCTTTCTGGTTGCTTAGGCTAGAAACTAGATGTTATCCTTGGTGCTGCTTTTTTCTCTCACAACCTATATTTAATCTGTCAGCTGGTTCTGATGGTTCTACCTTTATTATCCACCTGCTTTTCACCATCTCCACTGCTTCTACCCTGGTATGAACTACTCTACTCTTAGGGCCTAGAAATTACTGCATTAGCTTCCTAAGCAGTCTTCTTCCTTCTACCCTGTATTTATTGGTTCACACTGTTGGTTCTCAAAACAGCAATAGGAGTAATCCTGTTAAATCTCTAGATCCAGAGATCTGCAAACTTAAGCTGTAAGGGGCAAGATCATAAACATTTAGGCTTTGGGGACTTGTTCACAATTATTCAACTCTACCACTTTAGTGTAAACACAGCCATGGACGATCCACAAAGGATCGTGCTGAGTGCAGCTGTGTTCCAGTGAAACTTTATTTACAAAAACTGGAGGAGTGCCTTAGTTTGCAGAGCTCCTCTCTGGGTCAGGATACTCCATTGCATTTGGCTTTTCCGTGGCTTGGAATTGGAATGCCTTTAGGGGAAAAAGGTGGTCAGTTGTGAGTACAGTCTCTGGAGCAATTCCGTAATTTTACAAAGTGAGGCTGGAAAAATACATTCCTGTGAGCCACCACACCTGCCCTGCTCTGTAGTTTTAACACAGTGAAACTTCTTGATCTTGCATAAAATTTACAAGCAATGTATGAGTCTTTCCAATAGGAGACAGCAGTAGGAGTTGCTGGGACTTCATTCTGAACTGCAATGTTTGACCAACTAGCCTCTGTCCTGAATTTAATAGTGGTTTGCTTGCACTGCAAATCTTCCTTTCGTGTCTTAGTCCTCTATCCCCTTTGTTCTTTAGTAGTTAGAAGGGTAGAGTACCTTTACTGAGATGATTACTTAATATAGAAGTGCACAAAATGACTGCATTTTATGCTTTTTTTCATAATCTCACAAATCACCTCTTCTGTTTCCTTCACCCTCATTGATGACAGTGTTTCATCACTGATCTGTAGTACAGTGTCCATGTGGGCTGCAGAGCTTTGGTCGTCATGTAAACCAATGTGGGGCCTTACTCTGGTGATGTTATATACAATCAAGCAAATCTTAAGTTGCATTTTTTTTTATTTCAGCGGAAATATTACTTTATTTCTTCCTTCCGCAAGGCATTTCTACACATCATTTACTACATTATTCAAATTGTTTGAAATTGATTCATTTTTTTTAAATTTCAGACTATTATGGGGTTACAAATTTTTTGGTTACATCTATTGCTTTTTTACAGTTTGAATCAATGTTATAAGTGTGGCCATCACATAAATAGTGTGC
>NW_012149408.1:1607199-1608859 GCF_000956105.1 Propithecus coquereli
ATAGGTGGTGAGGCTCTAAGGGAACCTGTTCTTTTTACTTGATGTATTTTAATGTGTAGATTTTTTGTTTTAACAGATATGTTACATGTATAACTGAAAAAAAGCATATTATCATAAAGGGAAATATTCCTGTAACCATCAAAATCATTTGCACTATCTAGAAAAAGACATTTTTGAGATAACCAGTAAAAATTGAGCGTAGTCTGGATGGTATTACTGAATTATTACTTGTGTTTAGTGTGAAAAGGCTATTGTGGTTATGCTTAAAAATAAGTTCTTATTTCTAAAATATTCACTGATGAAAAAAGGAGACATTAAAGGAAAGAAGTCAGTTAAAGAAAAGAAGAAACCACCTTATTTTTAAATCTTAGGAACATTTGAACGGTGTAACTAACGATGTTTTCCCTTTCAAGTTGATAGAAGTAAATCTGTGGTTGGTCCCTAAAGTGTAATATTGATCTTTATAAAATGAATTTTTTTTTTACTTAATCTTGGCCCCATTTTAGTATTCCTATTCATCTGCCCCCATTTTATTTATTTTACAGCTTTTTTTTATGATTTATGTGTTTTGGGGTAGTCTTAAATCCTTTCAGAAACAATGCAGGGTGAAGATTGATGCTTAATAATTAATCAGTGGACTAAAACAGTTAATACTTATTGAGCTCTGTGAGCACACAGAAAAAGAATCTTTACAGCTCCTTTCTGTGAAAGGAATTACCACCATTCAGATCAAGAACAAGTTTTAGAGAGGAATAGGAGCGTGGGCTCAGATTGTGTATGTGTTTCTATACAATATAAGTAAGAAATTTACATATTTCAATGTAATATATTAAACAATATGTTTTTATTTTATGAATAACATTACAGAAAATAATTGCCTTAATTACATGTGATAAAGATATAAACAACTGACAGTAGCTTTTTGTATTTCAGAATTTGAATGAATATGTTGAAGCATTAATTACCTTAAAACAAAAAATTATCAACACCGAGTAAGTATATTTGCATATGTTTGGCAGAACTTTGTGAACCTGACAACTGGCTGAAGCAGAAGCAGGTGGTGGTTTTACGCCCCACGGGCCGGAGAGAGGTTTCTCCTGTGGAGGCCTAGATGGTGCTGATTGTAATAAAACTGCTTGTGAGCCTCTTCAGCAAGGGGAACTTTGGATTTGTGTTCACAGGCCCTTAGAACAAGGCTCATGAGTTAGTAGGAAGTAATTTTTGCTAAACTGGAATTTTTTTTAAAGCCATTTTCTATCTTCAAAACTTTCTTAGGTTTAGGGCCGGACCTCCCATTTCCTCCCAATATTTCATGGCCATGGTGGGAGATTTAATTTTTTGAAAAAAATGTGTAATAGTCTCATGTATTTATAGGCCAAGATATTACTTAGATCAAAGGGATTTTAAATTAAAAGCTTATATATCAGTGTAATGCTTTTGAGGAATTTAAAGTGATATACGTATATTAATTTAGCATAAATTTGTTCAGGAAATCTAGGAAGAGAGAGTGCCTTGCATGTTTTGAAACATAATTTTAACATAGCCTATTTTCTAGATAAAAAAGTAACCTAATTCTTCTTTTCTTTGTTGCAGTAATTTGTTAACAGAATATCAGAAGAAATGTGATGATATCCTTTTACTGGCTTTTTCTGTTGAATTT
>NW_012149408.1:1609159-1612093 GCF_000956105.1 Propithecus coquereli
GGCATCATACGTAACCTAATCATCTGTACCCCCATAATATGCTGAAATAAAAATTAAAAAAAGAAAAAAAAAAGAAAAGGAAAACAGATCTGCTAAGAGCCACAGGATGAGAGCTGATCAAAAAATGCCCGCCCGACAGACAGAGACACCTGTGGCTAAGAACAATTAGCCCAAGGGACAGTTCCTACTTAGACTCCTGACTACCTGTCTCAATACACAATAACTTGATAAAAAAAAATATGGAGCCACTATGTCTCTGTTTAACCCTTCTGTTAAGTGATAAATTTACCTTAGAACTTAAAAATTAGTCCTTAAAAGATTTTGTAACCATTTGTTCACACAGATAAAGTTAGTTAAGGGATCTGAAAAAGCCTTTTAAAAAACTTTTAACCTAGGAAAAACTACCTGTTGTTATGTAAATCTGTTACCCCTGACAGCCAATCACTGTACCTATGAATGCCCATATAAAACTTTACTCTTGGCATTTCCTGATTGATGGAGAGATCGAAGGCCCCCTGAGTATCCCGCTTGGCCTATAATCTTTATAAATCTATAAAACTATACCTTCGTCTCTGTGTATTCTTTTATTTCCATTATTTTCCATTTTCTATTATTTTCTTATCCTTTACAACCACCCCTACCTAAGGGACCCGATTTTTTGCTGGGAGTGTGGCCGTCTCCCCACAGTCTACTTACTGCATTATCATCTGTGTATTTACTTATTTGCTATATTATCCATATATTTTACTTAATTGCCTGGCACAACCATTTTCCCAGCTACATTGGCCATCTGTTCACCCCCTCTCAACCTCTAGGTCTAGTGACTTGCCCCTTGCCCTGTGTGCCCAGCCAGTGTTGATTCCATTTCCCTAAGAAAGAAGGGAACGTGGGAGCAGTATTCACAGGGACAGTTCAGAAGGATACTGTATGGATAAAATTGGAGCAGTCTGCCACAGGAAAAGAGTAAATGGGAATAAAATGTCTTGAGTAAGAAAATGGGCTACTCTGGGAATTGTGTTAGTGAGTAAGTATAGCCTGAGGGAATCACCCAGAAGGCAAAGAAGAACAAGAGTTGGTAGTTTTGAAAGAAAAGAAGAGATAATTGAGAATAAATCTAAGCTTTCCAATAGGCAATATAATAGAAGTTCCAGAAGAAGAGAGCAGGGCTGCTGGAAGAAAAGCAATAATCAAGGAAGCAACCCTTAATATTTCCTGGAGAGGAAGAACACCTTGAACCCACTTCATTCCACAGAACCCGACACGTGCATGAATGTATGTCCATCAGAAGACCCTAAGTGCCCTCCACCCAGGCATATGCTGCTAACTTTCACAATTCTAACGTTTATTATTTAGAGACCTTGGTTTCAACCAACGTAAGTGACATACAAACCTGATTGGGGGAGGAAAAAAATGTTTTAGTAGGGTATTACAGTATCTGACCAAAGATACTACAGTATCTGACCAAATTTGAGCTGACATGCAGCTGGGCCTCAGGAAATAATGTTAGGTAGGGACTGGAATGCTGTAGGGTAACTAAGAAGTGTTCTTTTTTGTTTTTTCCTGTATAATGCTATGTTTTGTGATTTTTAATTGCTCACACTGTGTGTTGTGTAGTGAGCTTTCTTATCGTCACGCAATAGACTTGTGCTGCTGACTGTGGGAGGTGAAGATTGTGCTTTCTTTTATGTGTATTGACTATTCCAGATTTTTAATCTGTGAATTGACAGTTTATATTTTTTCCTTTTTTCCCCTACTTCCTATACTTCCCTTCTGAAAATTAATTTGTGAGAGTTGCTTATATATTATGGATTGTTTCTTTTAAATAATTCCCTCAAGACTGTCATATTGACTTCATAATGTCAAGTGCCATGTAAAAGTTAAAATTTTGACACAGCTAAATACCACAACACACTTGTGCTTTGGTGTATAATTTTAAAAATCCTTGTCTACCTTGAAATTGTAAAGATATTATCCTGTATTTTGCCTGATAGTATTAAAGCTTTATCACTGTAGGCTGTAGAATTTATTTTTGTTTTATGAAAGATTTGTTTTAAATATGGAAAGCCAAATGCACTAATGCTATTGAGTAGTCCATTTGTTGCCTTTTTGATTTACAATTTTTTTTAAAGTCTCTGTATGTATCATACAATACATAAGACTAAATTCCAAAAGAGTTAAAGATATAAACACAAGAAGTTAAGAGCATAAAAGTACTGGAATAACATATAGAAGAATCCTTTCCTTTTACCATCCTGGGGTGGGATAGAACCTTCTAAATTTTATGGCGGAAAACAAAGATTTAAAAAAAGACATATTCAGCTATATAAATCTTTAAAACTTTTGTATGTATGTGTGGGTATATTTTAAGGATCCAAACAAGTATATATTTATAACATCTGATGAGAGGTTACTATGTCTCAAATATTAGGTAGGGCTCATAAGAAAAGTGCAACTACATGTGTACAATGAGCAAATGGTAACAACAGGCTATTAATAAAAGAAAAGAACATGAAGGACCAGAACAGATATGGAAGATGTCTCAATATCACTAATAAATATTAATGAAAATTATCTCTAAGATTATCAAAGATCACAGCTATCACTAATGCAGAGAGCTGGTGAAGTTGCCGGAAGCATGAGATGTGGGTGTGGGCGGCTGAACTTCTCCGGAGGGCAGCCTACTGCTAAGTGTCAGCATTAAACATCTCAGTACATTGTCTGGTCCAGCAATACCACTATTTGGATTTTATTCTAAAGAAAAATAGAAATGTCTTGCAAAGGAATGGGCAAGGAAATCATTGCATGCTCTTAGTAAAGACTGAAAAAGGACCTAAATGTCCTTCAGTAGAGAATTGGTAAATTGAATATATCCAAATGATTTACAAATGCAGTAACAGTTCTGAAAGGTAACAAAAAAAATTAAGAATGATTTTT
>NW_012149408.1:1612143-1613383 GCF_000956105.1 Propithecus coquereli
CAAATATGAACACTTTATGACGTAATTGCTCTACAGCCTTCCAAATCAGGATGTTGACATTGGCTCAGCACTTCAGTCCATACACTTATTCAGGAATAGCTTTTTCCTTTCCTTTATTTCAAGGTCCTGTCAGGAAGATGTGTTATGTTTTATTGTCATGTCTCTTCAGCCTCCTTCATTTAGTCTTTGTTTTTCGTGTTTGTGAAAGTTTAAACAGTAGAGCCCTGTATTCCCCAGGGAGTATCCGGAGACATTTGTGGTTGTCACAGTGTTGGGAGTCCCCAAGACCACACCCAGGTTCAGTACTCAGTAAGACTTAGCAATGTAGTTATACTTGTGGATGTGGTTTATTATAGTGAAAGGATACAGAACAAAATAGGGGAAAAAAAAAATCACATGGTGCCAAGTTCGGGGGAACCCAGGCACCGGCTTCCAAGAGTCTTTCCCTGTAGAGTCACACAGGACATGCTTGATTGCTCCTGCAGTGTATTGTGACAACATTTGTGAAGTGTTGTCTACCAGGGAAGCTCATTGGAGACTCAGTGTCCAAGGTGTGTATTGGGAGCTAGTTATGTAAGCACCCTTTGCCTAGTGTGTACCAAAATTCCATACTTTTAGAAGGAAAGCAGGTGTTCAGCGTAAATCACATTGCACAGTTTAGGCACGTTGAACCACTTTTATCAGTTCGGGGAATGGTGGGAAGTAACTCCCCAGAAATCCAAGTTCCCAAATGCCAGCCAAGGGCCCACCTTGCAAGCTGGCCTTGCTGTCTTCAGGCCTGCTGTGTTAACGTTTCTGCACACACCTGTTGGGACTGGGGAAGTGTTGTGGCCAACTGGTAGAGGCCAGGGATGCTGTAGAACATTCTCTTTCTGCTCGAAATGTCAGTGGTACTGAAGTTGAGAAACTCCTCTCTCCTATTTATTTACTTATTTTTTCAAGCAGTCTACTGTTGCTCCATAAATTAATATAACTATATTGGAGACAAAATGTCTCAGGAGTTTTACAAAGCTTTGCCCTAAAGAAATATGTAAACGTGTTAGTTTACATATCAAAAACTGTTTCTCCTCAGGAGGACATCTCTAAAAGATCAGTGGCGGCTATATCCCACAATGGCTCTGCGATTCTCAGGCCTGAGGTTCAGAAACAACCCAGGTGTCCATCAATCCAGGAGTGGATTAATAAAATGTGGTATATGTATACCATGGAGTACTATTCAGCTTTAAGAAACAATGGTGAT
>NW_012149408.1:1619758-1625922 GCF_000956105.1 Propithecus coquereli
AAATCTAGGAAGAGAGAGTGCCTTGCATGTTTTGAAACATAATTTTAACATAGCCTATTTTCTAGATAAAAAAGTAACCTAATTCTTCTTTTCTTTGTTGCAGTAATTTGTTAACAGAATATCAGAAGAAATGTGATGATATCCTTTTACTGGCTTTTTCTGTTGAATTTTAGAATTAACTTATGTCTTAATTCCTGAAAGAGATGTGAGAATCGTTTTTTATGCTCATCTTTTGGAAGGCAATATTTACAGCTGAAGTAGGGAACACTTCCTGCAAGCACAGTAAATAGCTAGTGCTTTCACTATTAATGCATGTTTAATGATAGATTTTAAAATGAGATCTAGCAGTCTTTATTTTGTTTTTGTCATTGATTTTGATTTTCTTAAGATCTCATAAGCTTTTTAATGAGTGGGTTTTTCTCATTTGTTCTGAGGATATGACATGTTTTTTAGGTTTAGGAATAATGTGAAACTGAATGTGATACTGTCTGAGTGTTGTTTTTGAATCTGCAAAAAGTGCACTGTGGGAAATCCAAAATGTTGGGAAATTGACTTTCGTTAATTGGTTTTGCTATTTGTAGAGAATTAGTGTGTATATCTGGAATCATATAGAAATAGTGTAATTGTATATTCACAAGAGAGTTCATAGGCATTCACAGGACAGTTCTTGGCCTTATATTTGATTAGTACCCATTTCATGAGCACCTGTTGTGCACTTAGACTCTGGTTAAATATTTTCTCAGCAGTGGGAAAAAAGTATGTGTAATCGATCTCTTCATATCTTATGGTGATAACACTTACCTTGATTTAAGTTTCTCCCATAAAAGTATCAAATTTCACCCATAAAAATAAATGTGCACATACCTTTAGGGATTCACCGAAGTTCAGCCTCATCTTCAATATTGGCACAGATTCAGCTGTTCAACTTTGGTAATAACCAGATACTGCTTCAGTATTGTTTCTGGCATACAAACTTATATGTTATCACCAGTTATTTATTTGTATTGGTACTGTCATATCTAATTTGTGTAATTAAAGTGATAAAATTAAGACATATCATTTAGATTTCTTTTTAGTATCTGAATTTCTACATTCAAAAATAGAGCTAATTGAAAATCTTATTTGCTTTATTTGTTGAAACAGTCCATTTAACGATAAATGCATATTACTGAAAGAGTATATCTTTGATTATGAAAGCTATATGGAAACAATTATTAAAACAATTTTTTACATAGCTAAATAGGGAAATAGATGGGCAGTTAATTCCAATATTAGGAGAGTATGTGTTCATTATATCATTTTTGGAGAAAAGCTGTAAGCTTTTTGAGGTAATTACACATGTACTGTACTACAGAATTATTGTTTTACTCTTCTAAATTTTGGCCACAAAAATTTTAAATAAAAATTATTAGAATTTTCTTTTAACTATATAAAACTTTTGATTATTCTTGAATTCCAGAAATTCATTCTGCAATAGGATATTAGGCTTCAGCTTCAGCTACAGATAAATACTTGATTTTCTAAAAACACGTTTGGCATTTGCCCCAAATAAGTATTTGTCATACCTCAAATATGCAGTAGTTTGCCCTGCAACTTGAAGTGCCAATGTCACAGCTTTAATATGTCTTTCTTATATAATTTGGTTCCTTTTGCTACAAAAGTACCAATAGAATTTCCCATTTTTTTCCAAAATGGGAAAGTTATTTCTTCAATAACTGCACTCTGATAATTTAGTATTACTTCAGCGCTTTACTTTTTTGTGTGTGATTCTGAATATTTTATTGTTTATTAATCACTGCTCTTTAAATGGCAGGGAATATATTTAATATTTTATTTCATCAGATATTTTTTGAACTTCTCTATTCTGCAAAGACTGCTGTAATTTAGGATGAATAAAATATAGTTCTTGACCTTGAGAAGCTTACATTCCAAATAGAGGAGGATGCAGATAATGTTTTTAGGAACATGCATATGCTATATTGTGATATAAACACAGGAATTTGTAGGAGATGAAACTTAAAGGAATTATCTTTTGCTGTCTTAGAATAATTTACTGGCAGTATGAGATGAGTTTATCAGATTGTATAAAGTACAAAACTAAGGGCTTATGTAGATTTTATATTCTATTTCTTTTCTAATTACTCATAAATTATAGTTATATATTGTTTTTGTAAGTACATAACTCTTGTTTGCTGGAATAATTCTCTAGACTATTTGAGAAATGAAGAACAGGTTGTTTGGGGATTCTGATATATTGAGAAATGAAGGTATTTTCTATTAGTTACATATTGTTTTGTCTTTATTCTTTAATTGTAATCAATCGTATATTTATTCAAAGGACTTTTTATTTAGAGAAATAAATGTTTTGACTTTTGGTAGATGTTATGGTAAAGGAATAACTCAGGAAAAAGACTTCTGTATTATACATGGGACTTTGAACATGATTTTGTAGGATTTGTGATCTTCCTTGTATGTACATTGTACACAGATTATTAAAGATAATCGTAAAGTGAGTTTTATCTCCAGACAAGTATAAGAAGGTAAAATTCTCAGAGTTTTCTTTAATAAGTTATACAGCTGCAGTTTGCAAGAAGGTGAGCCAACCTGTTTTCATAGTTGGTTATACCACCTGTTCGAGTAGTTGATTTGGGGTAGACATTTTTCAGAGCAGATTTTTAAATGAATTTGAACAAAATGTAAATAGGACTGACCCATAATATAGAATGCTGCTTTCATGCTCGTAATAAAAGATTTATGTTTTCAGTATCAAATTATTCAAATTAATTTATTACTGATGTCTTAAATTACAACCTGGTGTTTCATTTTTGAATAACTTTACATTGCCATAGAGATGATTTAAACAATTTAAAATAGGCCTACTTAAAGTTTTGGCAATATTTCATCCTCTCATTACATTTATCACTTAGAAGAAGGCGAAACATGGTTCTAAACTAAATCAGGAAATTGCCTAGTACTTATTTTGAATAAATGGGGATGAGTTCAAGATTGGAAAAGCCAGGATTTTTTGGCAGATTGTCCTCTAATGTATTCTTCAGCAGATTGAGCATCTACTGTATTTGTTTCTCAAGTTGATTTTTGGTATGTGTTTACCCAAAATGGACTACTATGCCTAAGAAATGGAAAGCAATATGACTATTATGTTGTATAAATAGAGGGAATGCATTTAAAAAAAGAGATTTTTTCATTCCTTTCCTTGTTCCAAGTTAGAAGTAAAATCTAAAATCATCGGTATATATATTTAATAACTCACTATAGATACTTTCATATAATAATGTCAATATACTGTCCATTTCTAGAGAGAATAGTACTCTGCATCACCAAGTGGAACAGATGCTTCAAAAAATTTCTCCTCTGCAGAAATGTCAGGAAGAACTGGGATCTTTAAAAGCAGAGTTAGAAGAGAAAAAGGTAACTAAAATTATTTTCTGAAAAGCTTTATGGTCAATAAATTAGGATCAGCTCATTCACTTTAACTGGGACAAGGGGAGTTTTTATGTGTTTAAAAAAGGAAATAAATGCTAGTCAAGACTCTTTAAGTGTATTACTGTCCTTAGAGAACATTGAACTAATTGATAATTGGCTTAGTCTTTACAGTGATTATTTGCTCTGCAGTACTGTGTCAGTTCCTATGCTTTTTGGGAGGATCAGGATCAGTAGAGGAAACTTCTAGCTGTGAATTTATATGGTTTTATGTATTCTGCATTAATTGCTTTTTCACATCTCTTTTGCCTTAAGTGTAAAATAACGTGCAAAAATTTCAACTTTAAAGGCAGAGGAATCATGTGTAAGAGAGTGCAGGAGAGAATTTGATTTCTTCAGTGGCTCTGGTCTAGCCCTGGTGAGCCTAGTGGTGAGAGAAGCCACGAGGAACCAAACATGATTACAAAAAAAAAAAAGAGAGAGAGAGAAATTTTAAAAAAAAGGATGAAACAAAGGTGGCAGGGTTATAGAGGTAAAAGTATACAGACATTGCTTGAAACATGACTAGTTTGAACTATAAGAGCACGTTCTTTAAAGGACATCTTAATGCAGACCAAGGCAGAGGCCCTGAGTGCTTCATTCACCACTGGGCTCCCCTTCTGCGAGAGATACACAAAATGAGAGTCTTTCAGTAATATATCACGTGCCCTTATAAGTAAGTGTTCAGGTTAGAGGTTATTTCCTGTGCTCAGGAGGATGATGTGTTTGATCTTTTTGGGTGATACTTATTAAGCTGAGATGGAGCACTGGGAGAAGATGTCCACTTCAGCTATGAAAATCTCATTAATGTATCTTTAAATGGAGGCTCTTCTTCTTTTCAAAGTCAAGTTATATTAGGTCATTAAATATGAAATGTCTGATATTGAATCAAAAGTTTAGTTTATTACATCTCAAACAAGAAGCAGTACAATTAATCAAAGTATGTGCCTAAATTATCGACGCAGTTTTGCCACCTTAAGGGTAGCTTATTTATGCCAGCAGTGAAGAAGCCTGGAGAGTGAGTGGCAATGAATTTGCAAAAGTCGTTTTCCACAGCTTGTTGAGAATTAAGTATTTTTCCTTGCAAGAGGTGGTCCAAAGCCTGGGAGAAGTGGTAGTCAGTTGTCGCAAGGTCTGATGAATACAGTGGATGACGGAGAGTTTCCAAGTCCAGCTTCTGTAATTTGAGCAGCGTTGTTTGTGCGATGTGGCCAAGCGTTGTCTTGCAAGAGGATTGGCCTCTCTCTAGTGACCAATCTAGGCCGCTTAATTGCAAGCATCCTCATCATTTTGTCCAATTGGTTGCAGTAGACATTGGTAATCGATTGACCAGGTTTCATGAAGTCGTAGTGGATAACACCAGTGCTGGACCACCAAACAGACACCATTAGCTTTTTTTTTTTTTGATGAATATTTGGTTTTAGACTGTGTTTTGGCCTTTCATCTTCATCTAGCCATTGTGCTGAATGCTTGCAATTGTCAAAAAGAATCTATTTTTCATCGTATGTAACAATACGGTGTAGAAATGGTTCACCTTTCTGTCATGACAGTGAAGAAAGGCAAGCTTCAAGAAGATTTCTCTTCTGGCGCTTGTTTAATTCATGCAGTACCCATCTGCTCAGCTTCTTTACCTTGCCGATTTGTTTCAACTGGTCCAATATTGTTGGAATAGTAACGTCAAACCTTGCTGCTAATTCACGGGTAGGTTGAGAAGGATTTGCTTCCACTATAGCTTTCAGCTCATCATTATCCACCTTGGTCTCAGGTCACCCACATGGCTCACTTTCAAAATTAAAATCACCAGAATGGAACTTCTCAAACCATTGACATACTGTATGTTCATTAGCCACATACTTCCCAAACACCTCGATGATATTTCAAGCTCTCTGCACTGCACTGGTTCCATGATGGACCTCATATGCAAAAATAACACAAATTTTTGTCTTATCCATAATTTAATAAAAATTGCTCTAAAAAAACGTGAAAAATGATCACAAGCCAAAACGCATGTTTGAAAGACTGAAGATATACTTTCACAATGGGAAAAAAACACAAGAAGTGTCATAGTGAAATGTCAGATATCAACTGTCAAACTTAGTACTTAAGGAAATCATACATTTCATACTTAATGACCTAATAGTAAAAGAGTTTGTTAAAAATGCTGTAAAATTGGTCTTCTGTATAAATTTTGGTTTATTCCTTATAGGAATCTTAGAAGAGAATTCATAGCTTTTACAGATAAAAAACATTTGAAGTTCATAAAGTTAGGTGGTTTGAATGAGACAAATTGTAGCCACCCTGGAATGGTTCTCATTTCTCAACCTGTTCTTTCTAGGCTCATTTCATGAGAATATTTGTGCCTCTCGGTCTTCCTCAAATTGTGCTGTTTTAGTAGTGATGTGTAGCTTTCCGAGATCTTTGACAGTACATATTTATTTTTCTATTTTGTAGAAATTTTGTTAGATGTTTATGCTGTTAAAGTTAAACCCTGATTATATAATTTCTTCAGCCATATTTGAGAGGAAACATGAGCATTGGAGTCATACCCTAATGATAATTAGAGTTATACTTAATAGTAAACCCTAACTAGTCAGTCAGTCACTGTGACTTTGGAAGAATGAGTCAACCTGTCAAACCCTCTGACTCCTTGTTTGTTAAAAAAAAAAAAAAAAGGGATAATAAAT
>NW_012149408.1:1625972-1627503 GCF_000956105.1 Propithecus coquereli
ATAGTTATATATTGTTTTTGTAAGTACATAACTCTTGTTTGCTGGAATAATTCTCTAGACTATTTGAGAAATGAAGAACAGGTTGTTTGGGGATTCTGATATATTGAGAAATGAAGGTATTTTCTATTAGTTACATATTGTTTTGTCTTTATTCTTTAATTGTAATCAATCGTATATTTATTCAAAGGACTTTTTATTTAGAGAAATAAATGTTTTGACTTTTGGTAGATGTTATGGTAAAGGAATAACTCAGGAAAAAGACTTCTGTATTATACATGGGACTTTGAACATGATTTTGTAGGATTTGTGATCTTCCTTGTATGTACATTGTACACAGATTATTAAAGATAATCGTAAAGTGAGTTTTATCTCCAGACAAGTATAAGAAGGTAAAATTCTCAGAGTTTTCTTTAATAAGTTATACAGCTGCAGTTTGCAAGAAGGTGAGCCAACCTGTTTTCATAGTTGGTTATACCACCTGTTCGAGTAGTTGATTTGGGGTAGACATTTTTCAGAGCAGATTTTTAAATGAATTTGAACAAAATGTAAATAGGACTGACCCATAATATAGAATGCTGCTTTCATGCTCGTAATAAAAGATTTATGTTTTCAGTATCAAATTATTCAAATTAATTTATTACTGATGTCTTAAATTACAACCTGGTGTTTCATTTTTGAATAACTTTACATTGCCATAGAGATGATTTAAACAATTTAAAATAGGCCTACTTAAAGTTTTGGCAATATTTCATCCTCTCATTACATTTATCACTTAGAAGAAGGCGAAACATGGTTCTAAACTAAATCAGGAAATTGCCTAGTACTTATTTTGAATAAATGGGGATGAGTTCAAGATTGGAAAAGCCAGGATTTTTTGGCAGATTGTCCTCTAATGTATTCTTCAGCAGATTGAGCATCTACTGTATTTGTTTCTCAAGTTGATTTTTGGTATGTGTTTACCCAAAATGGACTACTATGCCTAAGAAATGGAAAGCAATATGACTATTATGTTGTATAAATAGAGGGAATGCATTTAAAAAAAGAGATTTTTTCATTCCTTTCCTTGTTCCAAGTTAGAAGTAAAATCTAAAATCATCGGTATATATATTTAATAACTCACTATAGATACTTTCGTATAATAATGTCAATATACTGTCCATTTCTAGAGAGAATAGTACTCTGCATCACCAAGTGGAACAGATGCTTCAAAAAATTTCTCCTCTGCAGAAATGTCAGGAAGAACTGGGATCTTTAAAAGCAGAGTTAGAAGAGAAAAAGGTAACTAAAATTATTTTCTGAAAAGCTTTATGGTCAATAAATTAGGATCAGCTCATTCACTTTAACTGGGACAAGGGGAGTTTTTATGTGTTTAAAAAAGGAAATAAATGCTAGTCAAGACTCTTTAAGTGTATTACTGTCCTTAGAGAACATTGAACTAATTGATAATTGGCTTAGTCTTTACAGTGATTATTTGCTCTGCAGTACTGTGTCAGTTCCTATGCTTTTTGGGAGGATCAGGATCAGTAGAGGA
>NW_012149408.1:1630176-1655090 GCF_000956105.1 Propithecus coquereli
TATATTATTTTAAGTTTTATAGCTTTTGTTTAATTATACTCTTAAGTCATATTACGTCTATTAAGAATCTGGTTACATCCATTAAAATGTTTAGCGAATTGTACTTTGATTTCCTGCCTAATTCATTTGGTTAATTTCACACTGTTAAAGGATGACAATTTATCTAGCTTATCAAGATCAAAACAAGTTATGGCCAATGGTCAGTGACTTTCAGTTGACAATATTTATCTGTTTCTTTTTTAGAGTTCTCTAAAGTTGTATCAGGATACTCATCAGGAATATGCTCGAGTAAAAGAAGAATGCTTAAAAAGTGATGCTCAGTAAGTGATTTTAAAATTACTGTAGAAACAAGGTTTTCATCTTTGAAAATAGGTAATCTTTAAATCAATAGTGTTTCTTTTTTATCTGTGTTTGGACATTTTGCCCATAATTAGCTGTGTGACCTTGAATTATTTAATCTCTCAACCATGGTGTCCACATCTTTAAATTATTATACCTACTTTGAAAGTTTACAAGGGAGACTAAATAAATCATCATCTATTAAAGGGCTGCACAAAGAACTCCATACAAGTTTTTATGTTTCTCTCTCTCTGTATATTTATATATGCATGCATGTGTGTCTCTGTATAAACTGTAGTTATTGGCTCCTTTCTTTGCACCAGTACTTTAACAGATATCGTGTGTAATGGGTGTCTTTGTTGCCATTGATAAAAAGGGCTATTCAAAAGTGTCTTCCTAATTTTGAAGTTTGATACTACATTCATGCTATTCACAAAATACACATGTGAGCTAGATACTCAGTAGTTAAATGTGGCTGTGATGTAGCAGTGACTCGGAGTTACTTGCCTTCTCCAACTCTCAGAAATCCATCTTAAAACAAGTGCAGTTCTCCAACCACTGCCTTCCGTAAAGTGGTGCTGTGAACATAACACTATTCATGCTCCTGAAAAGTAACATTGACTCATTAGACGCTGGACTGACTCTTGGAGACCATCTGGACACATCTGCTAGGCTCCTAGATGATGCCATTGCAGTGCAGGGGAGGTCCCAGATGTGCTCATGGCAGAGCCTGGATAGGTACATAGCATGTGTTTCAAATGGAAAAGACAGATTGCTTTAATTCACTGTGGGGATAAGTGCACACTAAACAGTGTGTTATTCTTTCTTAGGTTTATATCATCAGAATTGAAAATTTCTTTGTTATGTAAATCTCAGTTATTAAAAAAAGCTACCACAAATTGCAATATCATATTTTTTTCTGTTACATTATTTTTTGCAATTTAACTTACAAAATTTTGTTATTAGGAAGAAGAAACTAGAAGCTAAGGTGAAGAAGCTGGAAGGTAATTGGCACTCTTGTTACCTGGCTAATGGAAGTCATTGGTCATTATGCAAATCATTGGTAACTATGAGGTTGTACTACTTGATCAAATAGTTGAGTCGTTGTGGTTTTCGATGGCACATCCTTGCATGATTTCATTAAGGGGTCTATTAGAAAGACATGTGCATACTACACTCCTCTCGGTCACCAGGTAGTAACATAGAGACGAAATGTGGCGAATCTCTGAGATGTTATTGCACTCAAAACTGTAGAAGCAGACCATACTTTTGATATAAAAGCAGTAATTAATGAAAGGATTTAATTTTGAAAGTTGAACCTCATGGGGCTTTCTTATTGTTTCCTAATGAAGTATATGGTTAGTAGAAAAGGTTACTGTGCACAGTATTAAGACATTAATGTATTTAGATAGTTACAACACCCCCGTAGAGAGGTTTCTGTGAGATTCTTTACATTGGGGATTGTCTAATTTGTATCTGATCTTCTGTGTACCCGACCATCTTGTTAGGGTCTATTCTACAATGAGTAGGCACAGTGTAAAGGGGCCACACAAGAATCTATCAGGTCCTTGCCTTTGAGCTAATAACCCTTTCTGATTCCTGATTCCATGGGAATTGGACTCAGGATCTTTTCATTTGCTTTTTCTTCCCTTCGTTGTGTGGTTGGGGCACCAACATAATGTCAGATAGGGACAACAGGGCCCCGCCGATCCCCTCTGCACCTGATACTCCTGTGCTCCAGCCTGGATGGCAACAGTCTTTCCTGCTGTGGGTTTCTGACCCGTGGGACTGCTGGTGCTCTCTTTCAGAGGTGGCTTAGTCTCATCTAGAGTGTGAAGTGAGACTTGAAATTTAGTTACATCAGGGCACATAGAATAGTAATTGTTGAAAGTATCTCCAGTCACTAATTTATGTAGATTGAGCCAAATATTGTAGACTTTATAAATATTTTGGTAACAGTTTTTCCTCTGATTTGATTGTTGCGTGACAGTATTGCAGGTAGTACAGCATTACTATGTTCTGTATATTGGCTTCACTTGCTAGATGTGGAGATGTGTCTACTGTATTTCAGCAAATGTTTTTAAAGTGCCCTGAAATGCCTATGAGACTATATGCAACTTTTAGAATATACTTTTGTGAAGCAAGAATGTAGCCTTTATTTTTCATATAACAAATATATATGTATATATTTTTAAGTGATATGGCATAATAAAGATTATTAAATAAAGAAATACTCAAACTGTTAGAGGAGTCAGGAGATGATTATTACTAAGGTGTTTTATGGGATTTTACTTTTCTTAGTAATTGTGTATGAGCACATTTATGTAAAGCTAATACTGGTCAGATTATTACTAGTGTGTCTGGATCATTTGGTGCTTCAGAACCAAAAACTAGAATGAAGGAGTTGCTGAAAGTCCAGAGAAAAACTGTAAAAATAACTAAAAAGAGGATGTCTAACAAAGGTTTTGGGAATTATGGTTTGTTAACTTGCTAAAGAGAGTTCCAGGGAAGAAGAGTAATATCGATAATAAGCATTGAGAAACTCTTCTGTCCCCCAACCAGATAGACAATGTTGTCAACTATATTCTGAGGTAGAATCATAGTTCTAAAATTTCTCAGACTTTAAGGTTGTTGATTACTGAAATAGAAAGAACACGGGGTTACCACGGCATCTCCCTGTCATGCGCTGGGCTCTTGCCTGACTGGAAGGGTTTCGGGTGGCTGTGCCTAGTTTGGAAAGGATTCTTAAGGCCTATTCCACTTCCATGGTTTGATAAATGACAGTGAGAAAAGAAGTGTTCCTGAATGATAAAACACTGAAAGAGCAATAACTTTGTACAGAGTTTGTTTCAGAGTTTTAAGAAATGAGAAAAACTTGTAATAGATTAGATTTTGAGTATTTCATTAAGCATAGTAGTAAAGTTAGTAAATTGTTTTTCTCTCTCTATTGATTCATCGCACTTTTTAAATGAAGAGGCTGCCGTCAAGCAAACTCAGGACTTCAAGCAACTGAGAAATGAAAAGAAAATACTTGAAAAGGAATTTAAGAAGACACAGGTACTAGATAAAAACAATGCACAAACATTAAATTCCTAGCCCCAGGGCTCCTGTCATGTCTCTGTGTTGTAACTATGTAGGCATCAGGCATGAGCACCTGGCAGAGGCGGTCACAGTAGCTTGTTAAGTTGCACCTCTTTTACATTTGGTCCAGAAGGACTGCATTTCTTATTCAGCATAAACACTATTAGTGCTTTGTTTTCACAGGAAAGGCTTGACGAATTTTCTAAACAGAAACATGAAAAGGGTGAGTAGTTAGTTAAAGCTTATATAAAAATCATTTTCATATGCAGGGTTTTTTTTTTTTTAACTATTTTTTCTCCCATGTTTTTAGAATTGAGACATATTGGAACACAAATTTCAAGTGATTCGTATGGAAGCATAGATAAAAGTGAGTATATTAAAGCTTTTGTTTTAATGTTGTAGATTGCTTTTAGTGGTTTGGGAGGCTGCATGTTGCTCTTACACATAATGTGAAAATGCCAGGGCTTAGTAGATGTTTCCTGTTGGAAGACGACATACATTATTATGTGTCTTCCTTAGATCCACATATATGGTCATCTTATTGTCTTATAATATAGTGAACAAAAGCATCAAAAGCAATATTGTTGGGAAAGGAAAACTAGTTAGAGATATAATTTCTGCACTTTTCAATTTTAGTAAGTATTGATTTTCTCGCTGTATTATAATTGATTACATTAATTTATTGAATTCCCTAGGTGCCAAATATCTAAAAAATGTTGAAGTCAGGTAGGAAAATTACTGTAGAGTCAAAGTCCTGTAGTAGATTTTCAGAATATAGAAGAATTTAGGGAAGACCCAAAGTTTAAAAGAAAAGTAAACTGGTGGTAATGGAACAAGGGAAATACAAATGTGTACATGCACATTTTATTGCTGAGTGCCTTACAGATGAGAAATCTAACTTGAGAAGGTGAGAAATTAGAGTTTTCACTCATTTATTGTGTGACGCTTGGCCATTTACTTCCCTGTTTTGTGTTTTCATTCTTCCTCTTAAAAATGGAGATTATGAATTTGAATTTCTCCTGTATCTTACAAATTTTGGGGGGAATAAATTTTAAATGTTTAATACGTAAGTAATGGTAAGTCATGTCACTTATGTGTTGTTTTTCTCTAAGTGGAAATGATTAAAAACATTTAAATTGTTATGTGCAAGCATATAATGTCTCTTAAGTCACCATTACCTTTTTTTTTATTGCTTCTTTAAATTTTTTCTTAATTTAATTCAGCGCACAAGTTCATGTTTCCCTTGGCCTAATGCTTTAATAGTCCACGTTTCAGCTGCCTGGGCACTAATTGGCCACTTACACTATCACTAATAAATAATTCCATGTGCTTTCTACTCTGTTCTTCCTACTGTTGTGTATGGAAAGTGAGACTTTGAGATAGATGGCTGAGAGAAATAGAAGACTTGACAACATTTTGCCTTCCCAACCAACAATCAGCTTTTGAATCGAATCGCCTTCTCTTTTGGACTGACAGATGTGTTTCAGGATTCAGCTGCTCCCAGGCCTTGCTGTTCACAGCAGAGCCCCTCTACCCACTTCCATAGTTGCTCTCTATCCCTGCATTCGGTGTGATGTTTTTCAAAGAACTTGTTACTCCTCAAGTAAAATTATTTTATGTTTTGTTTTTATCTACCATCATGATGAGGGCAGGGATGTTGTTGTACATTTTATTTTCTCCAAATAAATAAATGAAGTCTTTAGGAATCTGCTGATTATTTAGCTGTGGACCTTGATGGGTTTAATACCTAATTCTTAAGTGTATTCTTAACATTTTTCCTTGTTAATACTTGACTTCTGGAAGAGATTTGTAAGTTAGGCACTAAAGAATATTGGGTTGACTTCACTTTACAAAAAGGATACCCAAGTGCAACCCTCCCTTTCCTTCCCTTCAAATTCCAATAAAAATGACCGAAAATAAAAATATATTTTTAGTAGGTCTCCTGGATAGTTAAAAAGTTTTCCATCCGTAGTGGAAGTTAATGAGGAAGATGCACAGGAGAAGGTATCAATTGGTGATGAAACCCACAATTGCAGAGAAAATAGCAGCTCTGAAAAAGCAAGTTTTGTGGAAGTCCAGAGTTTCCCCAAATCAGAGGTGGCACAGAGTAAGAGAAGGAGCAGGACATTAGTATTTTGCCAGGCAGTTGATTAAAGGCTGAAAAGTTTGCCAACCTGCTGGTTTCAAAAACTGTTTCTGGCCTTTGCCCATAGATTGGCCCTTGCCCATGGACTGGCCTAAGTTTAATTTTCTAAATTGTTAGCTATGACATGGAAGGTACCCAGAGTAGGTGCGGATGTCAGAAAATTGGGTAATTATGGCTACTTTGAGGGATAGTCCCTCCTGTCCCCAGAATATAAGATGTTTATATACTCCATGTAAACCCCCACAACTGTGTTCACTCGCTGCTGCTTCCCCCTCAAAGGCAGGGTTCTATAGGTTTATGAAACCAGAGTCTACATTTATTACCAAAGGCACAGGACTGAAAATGTAAGCTGCAGAAATATACTTTCGCTACCAAAGATGTTCTGCCTAAACGCATCTAAAACTTAGAGAAAAAGCAGTGACAAGAAAGGCACCAGATGCAGGAAGACTGAGGAAACAGTTTTAAATCATGAATTAGGAGAAAATGTTAACAATCGAATTATTATTCTTAGAGAAAATCAACATATCCATAGACTGCTGCTATGGAATTGAATCCTGTTGGGGATCTTGAAAATTAAAAATATAATTGCATAAATAGTAGAAAAGCAAAATTGTTGGATTGACAAATAGAAGATCAATTCATTTAACCAAGAGATTAAATTCTAGGTGCCTCTGAGAATGTGGTGCAAAGCCACAGACAAATGAAAGGTACTAGAGAAAATATAAAGATTGTGAGGTAGAGCCAAGTGTGTCAGTATTCATCTGTTGGGACTCAGAGGGGAGAAAAGAATGATGAAGAAAGAAGAAGATCAAGAAGTAATGGAAGGAAATGTCCCTGAGCAGAAAACACATGCAATATTCATATCTGTAGAGCATGATTTTTGTGTGTAGTCTCTAACTGACATGTTTGTAAGAAATATACCTAAAAGCAAATGAAGCGGAAAGATTGGATATAGAGGGATGTATAAAGATATTTCAAGCAACGGTAACATCAGAGCAGTCATATGAGGCAAAAAATAATTCAAACTTCGAAATGAATTTACATGATTAAAAGGCTGATTAAAGGTATAATTCACCAAGAAGATACTCTATCATGTACCTAAGAGCATGAAACTATGTCAAGCAAAATTCTTGGAAATTTTGGGGGGAATAACCAAATCTCTTCTTATCATGGGAAGCTTCAGTGTTTCTCAGAAACATAGAGTGAAAGCAGATGAGTGGAACTGAAATCACAATTCCAAGATTGATAATTTACATACAACTCTTTGTAAACTGCATACCTAGAGTTCTTTAAAACATTTTGCGAACATATGTAATAGTTGACTAACATAACAAAAAATCTACAATTTAATATGAGACATTAATAAAAATCCCCCTCCCTCTACAAAAACGAAACCCACAAAATTTACCTAGTAAACACACATAAACACAAGCCCCTCTTGGATAACAAATAAAACTGAAATACTAAACTGTGTTGGAAATAAACAATAGGGCGATATTTTTTAAAACCTTCAAGATGTAGCCAGTTCCTTTGATATTGAAAGGAATGTTTTGTGGCCTTAAGTGATCATTTTAGAAATCAAGAAATACAGAAAATGATGTGTTTAACTGAAGGAGGGAATTGGTGAAGATGCAATGGAAGTGAACTGAAATAGGAAATAAAGCAATTTGTTTGGGACCATTAAAACTGTTAGCTGGATCTTTGCAATGCTGATGAAACCAACAACTCTTTGGCAAGTTTGATCTAGAGAAGAAGGCAGAAAAACCCAATTGCACCAGGACTGAGAAAGCTATAAAACTACAGTGGAGAAATTTCTTAATTCACAAGTTCATATTTAAATGTGAGAATATAGATGAAATGGACCATTTTCTAGGAAAGCAGGCTCAAATTTACTCAGAATAGTTGCTAAAGAACTAATACCATGATAAATTCAGGTGGCTTATGGACAAGCTCTGTAAAGCCTTCAGTGAAAACCTAGTGTCTTTATGTTTCAGAACTTAGAAAATAAGAAATGGTTCCACCTCATTCTCTTAGGCTAGCATAACTCTGTGCCAAAACCAATTACGAATAACATACACACATATCTTAAGACTCAGAACTTTTCTCACTTGTTAATATAGCTGCAGAAATGCTAAATAAAGTTTTAAGAAATCAAATCCATGAGTAATTTAGAATACAAGCAAATTATGCCTTAACAGTTTATCTTAGGAATACTATAGGTGGTTCAGAGAATGTTAATTCAGCACTCATTCCTTAAAAAAAAAATGGTGAGGGAATAATAAAAAATAATTTGAACCTGAGAAAGTTTTAAACATTAAAAGTTTAGTCATTACTGTCAGAAACAAGGTAAGCATGGTTTTTTTACCTTCATTACTTACATACTGGAGGCTCTAACCAGTGCAGCAAAATAAACATGAAAGAATAGGAGCTGTAAATATTAATAAGAAAGAGTCAGACTGTCATTATTTTAGATTATGTGATTAATGTAGAGAATCCAGAAGACTCAGCTAGAAACAGAATTAGAAGTAATAGGAACTTGGTAAAGTGAGCATATACAGTGAACTTACATAATATACTATTATTAACCTGTCAGAAAAGAAGTAGAGTAAGAACAACTTATTCTCACATGGCAGCTGAACCAGCAGATGTCTAGGAAAATACCTAAAAGCAGTGTGCAGTACCTCTGTGAGGAAAACTAAACCATTCCTGAAGAGCATTAAAGTCTCAAACTATAAAGATGTACAATTTACCTGAATATATTTATAAATATACAGACTCACTCAAAATCCCATTGAGGTTTTCTATGGAAAAGGACAGGAAGATGGTGAAGGTTTATCAGGAAGCATACATGTTTGGAATAGTAAAATTTTTAAAAAGGAAAAAAACATCCAAGATCATGCCCTAACAGATATTATAGCATGAACTTTTCATGATTAAAGAAGTATGGCATTGATACAAAAACAGACAAGGCGATGGAGTAGAAAAGAAATTTCATAAATATTTAAGTCCAGAAATATTCATAAATGCCTTAGAGTTTGATAAAAAGAAGCATATTAAAGGAAAGATACCGTTCAATTTAGTGAGGTTTTATCTTCACAACTAAGTATAAAGCCACACTGAACACTGAAGATTTGTTTTCTGCTTTGTTGGGAATGGATAGTATTTTTGTGTGTGTGTGCTCAGATTAGAGGTAATGATTCTCAGAATAGACATAGCTCTGGTTAATAGCCTCCATAAGAATGGATAAGTAACTTTTTTTCTTTTTTTTTAAGGTTCCTTGTTTGCTGCTTTGGGTATACCTAATAAGCAGGGATCCTGGTCAGGTCATTTAAGCAAAAGGGGATTACAGTATTTGGAAGCAGGCTTTTGGGTAGGTTAAATCACAATGTAGATAAGCTATGTGATCCCAGAGTTTTTAAATTCAAAAATGAATGTGCCTCGCACACAGTGATAATCAGGAGGTTGAATTGGCTCAGAAGAGACTGGGATTGTCTAGCCTTTCAAACTTACCTATAACTGCCCTCTGCATTTGTCCTGGTCCCTTTCTGTGGACTTCATTTTTTGGAGTGGTGCAGTTTGCCATCTTAAATAGGGCTAACCTGTTTCAAAATTGTGATTCCCTGGAGATACTTTGATTTAAACGGTTGCTCTTTGTAGCCTTTCTTGAACTAGATTAAAAATTTCACTAATTTTAATAAATGCTTAAGGTTAATTTAAAAACTTAAGTTTAAGGAAACTATAATAGAACTTTGAGGTGACCTGAAAGTTAGTTAATACTCAAAGCTACTTTTAGTTGAATTTTGATCAGTGTGGGTTGTCTTTTTATATACATTTCACCACAAGCTATTCATATTTATATTCTCATGAATATTTTTTGCTTTGGAAGGTTTTTTTGGAATTTGTGTACTTAATGTTAAAAAAGCTTTAAAACCGTACTATAATATTCTTAATGTTACAGTAATTTCATTAGGGTTGCTTTAGTTATAACTGCCCTTGGCCTTTCAACTTGAATTAGTGGTTCTTAACCAATTTAGGAATCCAGACCCCTTTAAAAATTTATATAAATTCCAAAGGTTTTACTTTCCTTTTGAAAGCATGTGCTTCTCTGTTTGCTATGTGTGATTATCTGTTCCTCTCCATATGCTCATGCACACACATTTTGTCTCCCACCTCATTTCCATTGATGGATTTGCTACGATCCGTGAACCCCCACCAGGTTAATTATAGCATGCACAACTCTGATGACTTTTCTAATAACCTCATATACTGAGGGATGCTTCTCTGCTCTTCCTTATAGAGTCCGTAGAGCCCAAATCCCTTGTATTGTATCGGTCATTAACTGCTTCCTTCCCCCATCTCACAGCACTCTGTGGAGAAAATGTATGGGCCAAAGATTAATTTGTTTACAGTGTTGCAGCCCTTTCCATTAATGAATTGTGCATAATGGTTGAGTTTGGGGAAGGTGTTGAAGTTACCTAGTTTCCTAAGTCCCTAATAAGTCTGATTTCGCAGAGTTATGTTTTGGCCTTGTGTAGGCTGGCGATGTGACTTTAATGCTTTCTTTTTCACAGGAAAAGTAAAACTGCTTCTGAAGGAACTCTGGCTCTGTGTAAACACAACACATAGACTACCTGGTGAAGGCAGCGGATGTATCCCAGGTAAGTGTCCCAGCAGGTGTGTTCCTGGTGAAGGTAGCAGATGTGTCCCAGAAGTACATTTCTGTACTTCTGTACTAGTAAAATAGAAATGCTTACCATAGACATTGCATCCTTTAGTTTTTAGTATCTCCTGATTCTACATGAAAAGAATTGAATAAACTAGAATGGATACTTTCAATTATACAAAATGCCTTTCCCTTCAGTGTGACTTCTAACCTCAGTAAGTGAATTTAGCTTTTAATCTTTTAATAGCTTTCCTCAGAGAACATTCAAAAGAGCTGGAAGGACAGATACAGAGGTATGTTGGACAGGCATATACGGAAGACCTGAAGGATGCACAGTTTTTTTCTAGATCATTTCATGAATTTTAGTCAACCCATCAGCAGTTTAGCTTCATTCGTTTTTTGTAACTACCAATTCCTTTTGGCTGAGCATGTTGATTTGCAGTAAAATGTCACAGAAGCATTCTACCAAGTTCACAGTTAGAGTCAATGGAGGGTTTGTAAATAGATGTTAGCCAAATACCTATTTGGAAGAGTGGAAGATAGCTGTCTTGTTTATAAGATTAAAGTGCTTCTTGTTTAACTTTTTGTCATTTTACTAATTTCTTATGGTTGGCTGCTGTGAATTCACAGATCATTGAGGATCTGAATCTATAGAAACATGTGCACCTCGTTTTCCTCTCAGGTTTCTGAAGACAAAGTTCCCTCAGAAAAATGTTAATAGGCAAGTTACTGATTCGTATTTATGCTGCATCCAGAACTCATCAGGTATACAAAGGCATATTTGATGGGGTTCCTTTAAATAGGTTTTTCCCTCCATTCACCTATTGGGTAATAGCATTGATAGTAACCACGTGGTGCTTGCAACTCCTGGATTAGTCACTTCAGTTCAGCATTTCTCTATCTGTGTAGGCAGAAGCAACCTGGGGATCGGTCAGTAGTCTGTTTTAAGCACTTGGTTTTATGATTATGATGTTATTAAAAGGGCTGTCATTCACTTAGTAATCTGATGTTTTTATTTAAAAACACAGTTTTGAGGAGTAAGTCTGTTATGTTAATTTTTTCAAGGTAGAAAGGGAAAGCATGGTATTTTTGTAATCTTATACTATAAAACATATTTTTTTTAAAAAAAACTTTATTTATTTCATGTGAGAACAGTTACAAAAATAATTTAGAGAACTCCCTTGGAACCCTTACCGAGCTTTCCCAAAATTTCACATCTTCCATTACCAATGACCCAAACCAGAACATTTGGTTCAATCCTGTTCACTAAGCCGTAGATTTCCCCAGTTTTTCCACTGATGTCCTCTTTCCGTTCCAGGGTCCCATCCATGACCCTAGTTGCCTCTAGTGGTCATCATGCTTTCATCTCCAGTCTGACAGTTTCTTGGTTTTTCCTTGTCTCTCGTGTCTTTAACCCTTGGGAGAGTATTATTTTGTAGAAAGCCTGTTGCTCTGGCTTGTCTGACATTTTCTCTTGTAGATTGAGGCTGCGTATTTATGGCAAGGACAGCGCAGATGTTTCCCTCTGCTCGGGGCGTGGTGCTGGGGAGAAGTGTTAGCACTGGGGATGGTAACCTTGATCACTTGTTCAAAATGGTGTCTGCAGTTTTCTTTATTGTAAAGTTACTCTTTTTTCCTAATGAATTAACTTGAGAAAGATATTTTAATAATATGCAAATGTTCTGTTTCTCTCAAATCGTCACCCACTGATTTTAGCATCCGTCAGTGGATCTTTCTTACCTGCTACAGTTACTGCTTTGGTGTTTGCCAAATAGTGATTTTTGTATTTCTCTCATTCCTTCTGCATTTATTAATTAGAATTTTTCTGTAAAGAAGAGCTGTGTCCTTTCTCCATTTATTTATTTATTAACCTATTTGTTTATGTTAGTACAGTCTCATAGATACTTACTCTATACATTAGAATTCAATGCTACCATTATTTATTGTTTGAATTGCTCTAGCTTTGTGGGAACTTCTTCAGATTGTCTCATGGGCCCTTCAGACATACTCCATCCTTTTTTGAGTACTTTACCTTATGCTATCTCAAGATGTTTCAGTATCAACTTGTGTTTTCCCTCCCCAGCTATCAACCACTTTTCCAAGGAGCCTGGGATTCTTTGTAAAACTTTTTTTTTAAAGCTTTCAAATATAACAAATGATTATTATGTCTTTGCTAATAATTAGTACCACTGGAGTTCACCAAAATCAAGACCCAAAAGGATTGGCTTTACTTTTTATAGGAACTTTTTCTGTTCAGTTATCATATGAAGTATTGAGGTGACCTTGTTAGGTCTCTCAATTAGAGCATTGTATAGATATGGCTGTGGGTAGGCTTGATATTGGTTGATTTCAGATCACATTTTGGACAGAGAAAATAATGTCCCTTTCAACCTATATACAAAAAGTTGTTTCTCTGCCAAATTCTGCTAGTTATATGGTAAGATTCACCAAGAGAATGAGTGAGTTAACAAGGCCCATGACCACCTCTGCCAATGCCTTTCCAACTGTGCATTATGGGAATGGGTTGGTGGGTTGTCTCATCCGTCCACCCGTCTACCTGTGTGTCTCACTTTTCTTATTGCAAGGGTAGCATACTTAAATGAAATGTCTTCTAGGATAATATTCAGGAAGCAATTGACTGCCTTTTTAAAAATGTTTCTACTTATGGGAAGGGTAGGGGTGGGATGAAGAGAGGTTGGTTAATGGTACAAAAATATAGTTAGAAGAAATAAGATATGATGTTTGATAGTACAGTAGGGTGACTATAGTTAACAGTAATTTATTGTATAGTTCAAAATAGCTAGAAGAAAAGAATTAGAAAGTTCCCAACATAAATAAAAATGTTTGAGGTAATAGATGCTCCAGTTGCCCTGATTTGATTGTTACACATTGTATGCATATATCAGAATATCACATGTAACCTCAAATACGTACAATTATGTGTCAATAAAAAAAGAAAAATTGAGCAGATAAAAAATATTTCTTACTTGAATTTAATATTGTAAGCATTTTAAGCTCTTAGAATGAGGTTATTTTTTTTGTAAGTTTTCTTGATATTGTAAATATTTGATACCTACTTTTTTACCTTTCCACAGAAAAACCTGCCAAAGAAAACACCAGATCCAGAGTGTCTGGGAAAGATGGTACACTACCTCCAGCACAAGGAAGTCCTCTCGGGGCCTCAGATGTGCAGACATGCCTCACAAAACTGTCCATGGAGATAACGGGTGATTTATCTTCATGTAAAAATGTGGAAAAAGAGAGGCCTGGTAGAGCAAATTACAGTACTGGCCGTGTTTTTAAGGAGGATGGGAATCCTGAGGTTGTAATGCAGAGTCATAATGATGGTGACAGTACTGACTTTTCTGACCATGATCATTTTTTTGATGAAGATCTTCAAGCTGCAATTGACTTCTTCAAACTTCCCCCTCCGCTTCTGTCTCCAGTGCCCTCACCCCCTCCAATGTCATCACCACACGTGGCTTCCTTACCTTCTTCACTTGGACCTGTGAGTTTTGTTCTTTGAATTTGAATTAGCAAGTGGGCACATTGTCCATCCTAATATGTCATTGATACTCAAAGGGTATTTGTGGTATTTTGGCAAAGACTATTAATTTTAGCCAGTTTTATTATGAGTAACATGAGAATTTAAAAAGGCATGCCAGTACCCCTTGGATCAACGTATATACATATATAGGGTGATTTTTTTTTTTTTTTTTTTTGAGACAGAGTATTGTTCTGTCTACTGGCTAGAGTGCAGTGGCATCATAATAGCTCACGACAGCCTCAAACTCCTGGGCTCAAGTGATCCTCCTGTTTCAGCTTCTCAAGTAGCTTGGACTACAGGCGCGTACCACCATGCCCAGATAATTTTTCTAGTTTTCATAGAGATGAAGTCTCACTCTTGCTCAGGCTAGACTGGAACTCCTGGCCTCAAGTGATTCTCCCGCCTCAGCCTCCCAAAGTGTTAGGATTACAGGTGTGAGCTGCTGTGCCTGACCTGAATTTTTTTACTTTGTGTTATGGTTGCATTTTTTATTTGTCTTTATCCACAACCAAATTATAAGTTTCCTGTAGGAAGACGGTGTCTTCATTGTTCTTATCTCTAGTGCCTGGCACAAAATAAATATGAAATGAGTATATTAAATATATATTTGTATGCATGGAATTTTACAGTGATAGGAAAATCCATGTATATAGTATATATTCCCATTAACCTAGTGAAGCTGAATTCTCCACCATTATTTGATGAATTCATCATCATATCATGTGCTTACAGAGTGGTTTGTAGTGGTTTCTGAGGAAGTTAGTCTTGATGAAGCATATTTGTATACTTTTGGGCTTAAGGAGCAGATAAATGTGTTCAGTTCCTTGGAGTCACCTTCTTGCTTTAGGAAACATCGCACGTCTGTTATGTTGCAGACACTGGGCTAGGCAGAGATGACAGTGGATGCAGTTGCTGCTCGGTTGGGTCTGTTGTGTGGAGGTGGGACCAGTAAGGGGGCAGACGAGGGCTCTGTTGTGCCCTGCAGTGCTGGGAAACACTCTGCTCGAAAAGGACACAGAAGAGCAGCTCAGTCCTGAATGGAGACCAGGGCAGGTTGGGATGCGGGGTGCTTCTGAAGGTAGGCTTCTCCTACGGAGTTTCGGAGAGTGGGTGAGGGTGTTTCAGGGAGGAGCTGTTCACAGAGCATATAGGACTGAGGGTCAGCACCTTGTTGGGGAATATTTGTGCAGACCACATGGAAGGCCCGTGTGTGCCCTCCTAACAAGTTTCCACTTTATCCTGAAGGCAATGGGAAGTCCTGATGAATGCAAAGAATGGGCTTGAAGATAGATTTTTATTTGAAAGTTTCAGGTTAGTCACAGTGCGAATGAACAGGAAGTGGGGACAGTCAGGAAATGGGCGAGACTGTAGACGGGCAGTGGTTTGATAAGCAGTTCACATGATTCTTGACACCTGAACCCAAGTTAGGGCATTAGGGTTAAAGAGGTGGGGACTGGTTTGGAAAGTGTTACAAGAGCACACAAGCAGCATTTGGTGACATTTTCAGTGTTGTGGTTAGGGGAGCTGGAGGAGTCAAAGATGTTCAAAAATAGCAGATAGAAGAAGAGACCTTGTTTGGGTGGGAAAATAATGTGTACAGTGTTAGACATTAAGTGTGTGTGTTCACAGGCATAGTGCAGTGGTAGATACTAGGTATGTGTGTACATGGGTGTGGTGCTTGGAGGGAGACTGGTGGGACACAGATGGTTAGAGCCTGTCAGCCTCTGAGTGCAGCAGAAGCCATGTGACTCTGATGTCATCCCGTAAGTGTGTAGAAGGAGAAGAGGATGGAGACCCAGTCTGAATCCTGGGGAACTGTCCCTATGTAAGTGACAGGTAGTAGAGGAGGGGCAAGGAAAGGAGATTGAAAAGAAGGACAGGAGAGCAGAGGAAAGCCAGGAAGTAGTGGTCCTCTAGAATAGTGGTCCCCAGCCTCTTTGGCTCCAGGGACTGGTTTCATGAAAGACAATTTTTCCATGGACTGGGGGGCTGGGAGGGATGGCAGTCAGTGGGGGAGCGGCTGTAAATACAGATGAATTTTCTTTGCTTACTTGCCTGCTGCTTACCTGCTATGTGTCCTGGTTCCTAACATGCCACGGTCTAGTACTGGTCTGCTGCCCGGGGGGTTGAGGACCAGCTCTATAGTTCAAGAGAGCAAAGAATTCTTTCAGTAGGAGCAAGTGTATGTCAGCAGTTGTTAATCTTCACCAGTCCTCTGTTCCTTCGCTGAAGACCCTTGCTGAATAGCAGCAAGGTGGTTGATGTTGTTACGTACCAGGTGGACACATGCTAGAGGCAGTTAACACAGATAGGAGGAGACTAGCTGGGGGCCAGGCAGGGTTTCTGGAGCAGAAGTGGGTACTGGTTGGCTGGAGGACAGGGGCTGGTAGGGAGGGAGCTGTGTAAGGATGGCGCAGGTATGGTTTATGACAACAGCCAGGGAGCAGCATTCATGTGAGAATGTGTTGGGGAGACCTGTGACAGGATGCATCCACAAGATGCCCCCTGAGCAGTGGCAAGGCTGTACTGCATGGGAGTCTTAGGCATGGGACAAGGAGGAAGATAGAGGGCTGTGTCCAGAGACCATACATCTGTGTCCGGGGCTTTGTTACCAGAAGGTGGAAAAGTAAGAGTTTGGAGGTAGGAATGTTTGGAAGTTAAAAGAACAAACATAACTCTCAGCCCTGTGTGGAGTAATAGGGTGTGGGTCTTGGGAGGGTGTCTCATACTGAAGTGGTGGCCCTTAGGGAGGGCCGGGCACCTTCAGGGAGAGGGCACAACATTGTTATACCAGAGATGGAGAGCTACCTACCCACTAACGGAGACTCTAGAGCCTACACGGCCCTTTCTCAGATGTGATTTTAAGGATTCTTCAGAAAGCATGTACTTTTTTTTTTAAATGCATTTAAGTGATAGTCATGTTTAGTCTGTTGAATTAGTGTTTTACTAGTATAATTCATATTTTTTTTAAGGAAATCTACTTTGGAGAGTATGCAGATTCCAGCGATAATGACTCAGCCCAGCTTAGAAATTCTACTGAGTCTGTTTCAGAAGATGATACAACTGAATCACAGAATTATTTTGGCTCATTCAGAAAAAATAAAAAAAGTAGTATATGGGAGGAAAAGCCCAAATCTCATGGACCTATTCAAGCTCTAAATACATTGGAAGTGAATAAAACAACAACTCTTGGATTTGAGACTTCAACAGCAACACTGAGAGAACCTTTGGCTCGTGAAGAACACTGGACCATGTCATCTCAATTTGTGAGTGATAGAGAAAGAGACATTTTCCAAGAGTCAAAAAAACAGACAGAGATTAGGGAAAAGGACAAGTCAGTGCAAACTGAGAGGACGTTTCCTAAGCCCACGCGAAGCCTGTGCATTGAGAAGTTGTCTGGCAGCCCAGCACAGGGGAAGGAGGCTGCCCCTGAGGAGTCAGAGCTGTGGCATTCTCCTCTCAGCAAGAGGCCATTAAATGAACCCAGTGAATCTGAAGGAAAAACCCTATTGTCCAAAGCGATAGGATCACCCACGACAGAGTTTACTAAGTGGACGCTAACTAAGGAAATCACTCCTGAATCAGACGATGTAACAGGTTCTGACCATTTGCGGAGAGCATCTGGAGAAATGGAAAAGGAAACAGAGGATATGCAAGGGTTCATTTTGGGAGAATCACCTGAATCAGAAGACGACGATGCAGTTGATGCAATGGATGCAGCAGGGCTTGATGTAGAAGCCAGCGTTTCCTCCTCTTCCTCGGTAGCATTGTCTATGTGCAGTAATCCCCAGTCGTCTTCTGGGTTAGAATGTGTTAATGATACAAATATTCCAACTAAAGTATTCCCTACTGAATTGCATCATTTGGAACAAGAATTACAAACTAAAACTTCAAACACATTACATCTGCAGTCTGAGCCACCAGAGTGTTCCGTAGGAGGAAACAGCCTGGAGAATAGCTTGCGTGCTTTCAGCCCTGAACTGAGAGCATCTAATTTTAGTGATCAGAAGAGCAGTGAGATGGAATGTACAGAAGTTGTAAAAGGCATGACCAAAATACATTTACTTCCTCAGTCAGTATTTATGAAGGCTACAAAAGATGGACAATGTCAAAGTCAAGATCCAGGAATTGAGCTCGCACTGAGTAAGACAGATTTCACAACATTAATAGATTCTCAGGCTGGCTTGATCAAGGGTGGTTTGGGTTTCCTTAAAAGCACTTCATGGCACCGTAGTGATTTATTAAGGAGAGGTGGGGAAGAAAGTCTGAGAGCTAAATCAGAACATGAAGAACAGGCAATGCCGTCCCTACAGAATAAAGGACCAGCACCCAAGCTTGATCTTCCTAGAGAAAATAATAATCCTGTGGAATTTAAGACCGCTGCATCGTTGCCTAATCAAGTATCAGTTATCACAAAGCAGGCAAGACCTGAAAAGATTCCAAGTGCTAAACTGGAACACTTGAGACTACGTGGGGATGAACCTACCGTAGCAATGGGAAAGAGTGACAATGAAACTGACGATATGTCATCGACAGCAAAATGCGGTGGGGAAAGAGATGATACAACACAGAACACCAAGGAAGTGGCTGCTGTGAAAAGCACTTCACCAGAAGTTTCTGCCTCTAGGAGAAAATTAGATTTCAATTCTCCATGTGGTTCTTTACCAGTAGAAAATTCTGATGGTTCCACAAATACTGAATTATCTTTCTCTTCTGAAAACATCTTTGTCCAAAACCAAGACATCGTGAGGGAAGCTGCAGTGCAGGGAGAAGCTGCAGTGCAGGGAGAAGCTGCAGTGCAGGGAGAAGCTGCAGTGCAGGGAGAAGCTGCAGTGCAGAAGCAAAGGCAGCTTCCTCAGGCCACAGATCCAGACTCTGGTGGGACAGGTGGCAGTGAGCCACTTCCAGCCACAGAAGTGACAGCATCAGGAGGTTTTCCTGTTGAAGAGAACCCCTGTGAGGCCTTGGCTATAGCAAACAGTTCTCCTAGCACACTGCAAAATGCTAATGAACTTTTGAAATTGAAATCTAAAAATTCTGATGGGGCTTTTCCTGAATGTTTTGTCACAACAGGAACTTCTTTTCCTTCAGCGTTCTGCAGAAAAGATGGAGAGACGGAGGGTATGTCCCCAAGTAGCCTTGCTGGCACTTTGCATTGTTACACAGGCATTCGGGAGGGAAAGGAGGACACCGAGGTAGAGGAGAGTGAGGGGCTTAGCTGCAGTGAGGGGGAACATGAGCCTGAAGCCGTGATGGGGAGTGAGCAGCAAGATGCTGTCAGAGACCCACAGAAAGATTTAGGAGATACAGACGCTGGTGTAGCTGAGACAAGACCTTCCTTAGAGATAAGTTATTTGACCTCAGCTTTGCAAGATTTTAACATAAGTTCTCTTCCTGAGCTAGACAGACTTTCTACGTCAGATGTCGTTACGTTTCTTGAGAGTTGTCAGTTAAGGGATTATAGTTCAGGGGACTCTGTTTCAGAATGTTCTAGTAAAGGAACCCTAAGTAAAGAAATGAACAAAGAACTAAAGCAAAGTGAAATATCAGGAGAAAAATACAAAAAGCAACCTTGTGAAGAAGAAACACTTGGAACCTCTGAAGAATGGATTGAATCAGAAGATGATGATTCTTTAAAAAATACAAGCCAGTTTACTCAGTGTTCTTTAGAAACACTGTCTGAGGTTCTCACCAAGATTGGGCAAGAACTTCAAACAAACTATGAAAATTGTGATGGTAAAGATACTGGTAATTTATTGCTCTTAAATATACATAACAACATGACAAGTGAAAATTTAAGAGAGAAAGTTCCACCTCAGGAGATGACTAGCTCCTTGGCACACACTTCAGAACCACCCCCACTGGCAGCCGAGTTGGACACCCGAGGCAGCTCTCCCATTAGCGGTGGACCTAATAACGAGAACACTCAGAACAGGCCAGAGGATCGCTCGGATGCAAGCAGGCACGCAGACAGTGGGGAAGAGCGCCAGGCAGAGCCTGCAGAGCCTGCAGAGCCACCAGCCCTGGTCTCTGACTCGGCAGGAGAGCCAGTGACTGAGCAAAGTGCTAGTTGTGAGGTTGAAACGACATTTCAGTATCAGATATCGACAGTGACCTCAGAAGTTATAAATGTGCTTATCAATAAGGATCAAAATCTAGTCATTGAGAACGGGGACAACTGGACAGTCATCAGTGGTGTGGCTGTTGTTCCACACGTGGAACAGGTCACACTGTGTGAGGCTCCTGGAGACATCCCTGTTTCTCAGGACCAAGGAGGGCTGGATGCTGGTCGCGTCCCAGTGACTTCTGTTGAGAAGTCCCCGGAGGCCAGTCACGCTGGCCCTCCCTTTCAGGAGCCTCCATGTGGCAGTAGTAATCTTTCATGTCCCCAAGAGGATGTTTCCAGCAGTGCTCAGAGCACCAACTTTGATAAAAGTCGTTTGCGGAATAGACCTGTTAAGCCCAGTATATGGATTAGTTCTCAAATATATGATCAAGACTTCGACTCTCAGACTGTTGCATCTGATCACACATATTATAACTCGAAACTTGAGCCATTCAGCAAAAGTAAGACTCGATCAAAGATTTCAAACAAAGATCAATCTAACAAACCAGTGAAGACTTCAGCATCAAGCAGAATTGAAGCTCATCAGAGTGAAGTTTCTCAGTCATTTTCAGGGGAAAAAAGTAATACAAAAACTCAAAGAAATCAAACTCAGACCATTTTAGCAAATGCTGATACATCTACTCCTACAGATTGTTCTCCTGACACTCTGAGTAAAATACGGCAGGAAGTGGGGCCTCCCCTGCCTCCTCTGCTAGCTCCTCTGATAGCCACACCTCCAAGGACTTCACAGCCACTTTCTCCCCTGGCACCGAGTTCTGGTCCTTCCTCACCACCCTCTCCCGTCAGCCAGATCTCTCCCTTCTGTGAAATCCCGGTTCCTCCTGTGATGTCTCCATGGCCAGAAGACCCCAGGCGCACCTCTCCTCCGGGTCCTTCTCCGTCTCCGTCTGCTGCATCAGCAGGTGAGAGGATAGTGTCGTCTCCTCTGCAGTTCTGTGCAGCCACACCAAAGCATGCACTTCCTGTGCCTGGCAGACTCCCGCCCTGCGCATCTGGCCATGCTGCTGTGGGAGGGCCTCAGGAGAACTCCGTTAAAATCCTTGACACCATGTACCCTGAGTTGTCTGCCAGGGCCCGGACCCTCAATATCCTCAAAGGGAACATTCAACTCGCTCGAGGTCCCTCCACTGAGTGTAAAAATTTACCAGGACCTGTCAGTGCTATGATAGGGTTCAAAGCAATCACTTCAACATCAACTGCTTTTGTCAAAACAGGGAGCAGCTCTGGTGGTGACTGTAACCAAGATAAAGCCAGAGATGTGGGGACTCAGCAGAATTCCAGTGGGAAAAGAACATTGTCAGCGCCTACACTGAGGAGTGCTAAAAGATTGCGCCTGGATGGTGGGTCCCCAGAACCAGAAATTGGGGCCACTGCAGAAGGAGTCCATAAGAACCTTCAAAGGAACCTCCCTCAAGCTGAAGTAACAACAGAGGAGGAAAGAAGTTGTTCTAGTCCAACCGTCAGTACGGTTTCACAGCTGCCTCTAAACCCCAAAGAAACTGTGGAGTCACATGACAAAGCCATAGCCAATGCACTGAAGAAAATTGCAGAACTTTCTTTTGATCTGTTACCTGTCATTCGTAGTCATGTATATGTGGGAAATATCTCCAAAAAGCCCGTAATGAGAGATCAAGAAAAAGAAGTTGTTTATGAGTTTAGCACAACAAAAAAGGTATGTGGCTGCTTTTCTCTAAGTGCATTAGGAATTACATGTCCTCAAAGACAGAGGCTGTCTGTCTGCAAAATGTGTAGAGGACCTTGAGCAAAAGTTTTATTTCAAAGATGAGAATTATCTATATAAACTTTATGACAAATACTTTATGTCTAATCTTTTATAAATTTGAAATATGATAAGACACTGGAGGTTTGTTTGATAATTTGTATCCCTCAAATACTTAAAACTTGAAAGAAAAAAATGTATCTGCCAGGACTAAAATTGATATTCGCACGTGATTCTGGCATGCGTAGAGGCTTAAAATAATTTCAGAGTATCAAATTATTATCACGTGATAGATCCCTTTTCCTTTAAAAGTAGTATAAGCACACTAAAGTGTTTTGATAGTCTTACAGAAAGACTCTCCAGTAGTGGATATCACAAATTTAAACAGGACCAAATGCTTGATTTAAAGATAGGGGGAAAAGAGGGATTGTGCAAATTTATATATGTAATTAGGGTTTTTGTAGTTCTGCATTTCCTAAATATCTGTTGGTACCTTGTGTGGATGATTTCCAGTGCTCAGTGGATCATACTTAAGTGGTTATCTGCATATACTTGGAGTCATTATGTTATAAATATTTATTTTTTTTTTTAGATTTACTTTCAGAAAGTAAAGAACTCCCTAAGTAATTTTGAAAGGAAATGAACAAATGTATCATTATCATTTAATGCTCCTCTTTCTGAGCAAGAAAAATGTTACCCAATATTTTAAAATCTAAACAGTATATAGAGTAAATTAGAGTTTAGAAAACAAGAATGAGAGTAGAATTATACTGAATTTAATACACATACATACACATAGATTATTTTAGCAAAAACTGAGCAATTATGACTTATTTGAGTAGTGGTAGTGACAGTAGCAACCAGGTGTGTTCAGACTTGCACTCTGGCATCTGCAGCTTTACCAACCACAGGAAACAAGATGGCTGTGCTCATTTCTTAGATGTCCCCTGCCCCATTCTTGTGGCTTACCATACTTGTCAAGTTTTTTACCAGTCACTGCTGTCATCTACCTTCTGATATCGTGCAAGTTTTATTTTTCCAATAAATACATAATTTTGTAATTTTTAGCTATTCTTAGGTAGGCGAAAGATAAATAAGCCTTTTATTTTATTTTTTTCCAATTCAGCATTTAGCAGAGTGCTTGCTTCACTCTATTCTCTCAGAACTAAAAATTCAGAAGATGTCTACAGACCACAATTACATTCATGCCCTCTGCAGAGTGTATGTGGGTATTTGTCGGCAACTTGGAGACTTGGAAAGAGCTCGCTTGTTTTGCTACAGCCTACTCAAGGAAGGTATGTGTAGATTATGACATTTTTGTATTAAAAATATA
Organism: Propithecus coquereli; assembly: GCF_000956105.1. Lineage (NCBI taxonomy): Eukaryota > Metazoa > Chordata > Mammalia > Primates > Indriidae > Propithecus > Propithecus coquereli. The sequence goes on from NW_012149408.1 coordinate 1,653,133, forward strand.
CTGTTGCTTTTTTACTGTATTATACTTGGATCTATATTTTCGGCTATGTGATTGTTGTATGTTTTTTAAAATTATGTTTTATGCATTTAATAGCTTTAGCTATACCTAGCTGTTCCTGGTTTTCAGTAGGAGAATCTACTTAAACTTACTTATATCCATACATACGTTTCCGCTTACAAGTAAAGAAATATCTCTCATCACTGCATATTTGTTTTATACCCTGTACAGCTGCTTTAGAATCAGATATAGTTTCCATAACTGTGGGAATACATTCAAAGTAAGTGACAAGCCAAAATTCTGTGCCACTAGCTAGAAAGGGCAGCAACCCTAAGATGAATTCATAAGCTGGAGAGAAGAGTGGATTAGAGAGATCTGGAAAGGAGTTGGGGACATGAGGGCTGTCCTATGGTGTCTTTCCCTTCACTGCTATTTCTTCAGTCTCTGCTAATGGATCAGATTGGGAGGCATTCTTCATTATATTAAATCATTAGTATATTAAAATCATAAGATGATATAACAATACAACTTAATATTATTAATACATCAGAAGGTCTTACCCTTTACTGCCATGTCATGGGATTTATAAGTAGGATAACTGAGTCTATCCATCACTTTTAGTGTTATGAATGAAGCTGCTAAGTGTTTCAGTTGCCCATTTCATTTCTTTGTTTACTCTTTCAGTCACTCATTTATTCAACAAATCATTATGGAGTGCATGCTCAGTGTTAGGAGTTCTGTGGTGACCAAAATCAGATGCAGGTATGATTGTCCAGTGGGCCGACAGGCCGTAGTCACAGCACACAAACTGTGGAGTTAGCAGCGGTGGGTGGTAGGATGGAGAGGGGGGTGGGTTCACCCGAGACCATGTTGGATTTCTTGTTCTTGCTCAACCACAGCAAGCTCGTTCTCAGCTCAGGCTTTTGTGCTTATAGGTTTCTCGTTCTGTTTCCCTGCTTCCCTGGACTTCGTTGTGGCTCACTCCATTACTTCGTATACTTCCCTAGTGAGTGTGTGTCCCTTGTTCTCCTCTATTTGCCTCATGGCACTTACCACTCCTTACTACATCATGAATCTTGTTTGCTGTCTCTGTCCTCCACCAGCTTGCATATGCTGTAAGAACAGGGCTTTATTTGTCTTGTCCCTACTCTATCCCCACCCCAGAAAAGTGCATTGTTGGCAGCGATGACGTATCTGTCAAATGAATGAATTCTACTGAGGAAGGTGGATTTGCAATGGTCTCAGGGGTCAGTGAAGCTTTCCTTGTTAAAGTGACTTCTAAACTTGAGATGGGAAGATGCACAAACAGGACTTAGGTGAAGAGCGAGGAAGAGAATTCTAGGCCAAGGGAAAAAGATGTGAAGAAGTTCTGTGACAGGAGGAAGCGTCACCACATAAACAGGATGTAAAATTAACAGAACAGAATAGTGCAGTGAGTTTATCCTTTGAGCTGCCCACTCTTTTGAAATGGACGACAATAGTTAAAGTAGAACAGAGAAAACTAAAAAGATATTAAATGACCAAATACTCTTCAGCTGTACAAAGGAACAGACTGCTGATGTATGCAACAGCATGGGTGAAATCTCAAGAACATTACAATGAGTAGGGAAGCCAGACAGAAAACAACACGCAATACACAAATCCGTTCATAAATATTTGAGAAAGGGCAAACTAATTTATACCGACAGTAAGCAGGTCAGGGGTTCTCTGTGTCTAGGGTGAGGTGATTTCACTGCAAAGTGCCAGAGCGAGAGAACTTTCAGGGCAATGAGTAACGATTGTGATGGTGGTGGTTACATGACTTTATTCATTTGTCAAAATTCCTTGAACTGTTTACTTAAAAAAGATTGTATTTTATTGTATGTAAACTATACTTCAATTAAGTTAATTAAAAAAAGAGAGACATGCCAGAGAGTAAGAGAAGGTATTTGCAACAAAAGGAGTGTTATCCAGAATTTATA
>NW_012149408.1:1655140-1656760 GCF_000956105.1 Propithecus coquereli
ATGTTCTATGAGTAAGTTAAACTTGTGCAAATGTATTTTATTGTATGTAAACTATACTTCAATTAAGTTAATTAAAAAAAGAGAGACATGCCAGAGAGTAAGAGAAGGTGTTTGCAACAAAAGGAGTGTTATCCAGAATTTATAAAAAATATTTATTTCTTCAAATCAAAAGCTTTACATGTTCTATGAGTAAGTTAAACTTGTGCAAATGTATAAAAATTGCCTGTACTGACACATATCAGATGGGAGAATTCTGGGACTGAGGAAGTTTGGAGAAAGAATTTTTGCCTTTTCTTTATGTTTTAGAGTTTTTCTTTTGTCATACAGAGCTGTATATTTGTGTAGTATTGTGACATTTTATATATATGTTTTCATTTACGGTTTCTGGCTCATAACTCCCGTAGCCCTAGTTATAATCTTGGGGTGCTTTAGGCCTCAGGAAACAGAATCTCTCTCTCTGACCTTCTCCTGCCCTCCTTTCACCTGTCCAACGCAGGACTCTAACCTGATTGTGAGTTCTAAGACCCTCGTTCCAGAGAGGGTCCCGCCCCATACCCTGGGAAAAGCAATGCTGCACAAAGAGGCCAAGAAGAATCTGAACAGACCTTGCTGGGTTTCCCCACTCAGGCTATTAGAGAAAAGGATATGAGATCATACCCGTTTTACGCAATCACACTTGTACACAGTTGTCCATCATGCCTATTTAATGAAAAACCCGAAAGGACTGGATTTGGAGAGCTTCTCTATAGTTGAACATGTGGAGGTTCCTGGAGGGTGGCATGCCCAGGGAGGGTGTGGAAGCTCCTAGTCCCCTCCTCCATTCCTCTCCCTTGCATCTCTCTGTCTGTATCCTTTTGTAAGGTCTTTTATAATAAACTTTTAAACATAAGTTAAGTATTTCCCAGAGTTCTATGAGCTGCTCCAGCAAATTTATCAAACCCAAAGAGGGTGTCATGGGATCCCTAATTTATAGCTAGTCAGTCAGAAGTTCCAGAGGCCTGGACTTACGACTGATTCTGAAGCAGGGACAGGCTTGAGGGCTGAGCCTCAATCTGTGGGATCTGACGCCTGTCTCCAGGTAGATAGTGTTGGAATTGAATTAGAGGACACCAAGCTGGTGTCCACTGCTTGATGTGGGGACCCTGCCCCCACACACACGTGGTCACAGAAATCTTTGTGTTGACGGCTGTGGTGTTTTTTAGGAAAAACATTTTGAGTTTTTCCTAAACATTCATATTTAAAATGTAAAGAAAGTTTGCCAAAAAGGAAAAAAAAAGCAAGAGATTTTGAAATAATCAAGACCAGAGCCTCATCTGGGCTACGCATTTATAATCCCTTCAGCTGCACAATGCTTTACAAGACACCAATGAAATTAATAAAATTTATTCTTAGTTTGTAATTTATTCCCTTGATCAGACGTAAAGGTTTATTGCATTATTTTCTTTCTCATAGATTTTCCAGAATCTGAGAAATTGACTTTGTTTATTGCAAACATGTGGCATGATGTATTTCTCTCTCAATCGGTGATTAATAAAGCAATGCAGTTAGTTGCCAGGCAACGTGCTAAAGGAGAGGTTCTGAACTGCCTGAGAGCTTTTCTTAATTGGGAAAAGGTGAGCT
>NW_012149408.1:1660540-1679242 GCF_000956105.1 Propithecus coquereli
GGAAGTATTTCCCTGAGTTGGCCTCTTCAGGGTGGTGCATCCCCCAAGTTTTTCCAGTGGAGTTGATACGATCCTTAAGGGTCTTCTATATGTAGAATTCACTACTTGGCTTAAGTTACTACTCAATTTTAAAGTTGTAAATTTATAAACCTTTTTAAAAAGCCTTTAAATTTATAAATCTTGTTTCATTTATAAATCAAGTAATTGTGACAAATGTAACAATGTTTTTACTTTTGCTATTGATTAATGTTTCTTCAATTCGTATATTTAACAAATTAACATCTAAATCATTTATAAACTATTAAAATTTAATTATCTTACACTTTGAAATTATTCCTAAACTTAAGATATATTCCTCAAAAATACTTGAAACTAGACCTTCAAATTTAATAAGCAAAACCTTTCTAAGCACTTTAAGCAGCTCTGGAATGTTAAATGTCAATTGAGGATGTAGACGTTGTAGTAAATATTCAAACACTGTTTACAAACTTAATTATGTTCTCTTAAACATTTCTAATTAAAATCATGATTCTAATATCAAATACTTCAGACTATAACCACAACTTAAACATTCTCAGCACTTATGCAGGTACACAACACACATACAGATTATCACATGTTCACAATTATTGCAAAATATATTCTTAAATATATAATACAAAAGAATTAATATATAGATTTGATTATCTTTGTGTCTAAAGTTATTTCTGCGTCTTCTCAGGTTGCAAAGTCACTGACTTCCCTAAGGAGGATATTTACCGTCTTGGCTGAGTTTCAGCTGTTGGGTAGATTATCTTGGACCATGATTTGGTTGTGGGTTATCTGATGGAAAGCTTGAGACTCAGATCAAAACCTTTCAGGATATTGATGCCGAAGCCACAGGTTAACATACTGAGCTCTTCATATAATAAAGCAAATTTCCAAGCCCAAGCCTTTTGTTGTACTGAGTATGCTAAGCCTGTATTGCATATGTATTATTGTTTTACTGAAACTCTGATAGAGTGCTGCTGGGAAACTCTGATAGAGTGCTGCAGCTACACTATCAGTGCTCTGATAGTGTAGCTGCTGTTGTAAACAGTTGAGCAGCTTCTTATAAAGTTAAATCTTTTCTTACAAAGGGCCCAGCAATTCCACTTCTAGGTATCTTAAAGAGAAATGAAATTTATATTTACACAAAGACTTATGCATGAATATTCATAGCAGCCTAATTATTAAATAACAATAGCCAAAAGCTGGCAATAATCCAAAAGTCTTTTGATAGGTGAGTTGATAAACAGTGATATATACATGTAATGGATTACTACTCTGCAATGAAAAGGAGTGTTCACACTACTAATATACATAACAATGTGAATAAATATCCAAAAACATATAGAAGTGTGAAAAAAGCCACACATAAGAATTTAGTACTGTCTGACTCAATTTTATGAATTTCTGGAAAGGGCAGGCTGATCTACAGTGTCAGAAAGATAACAGAACTTAAAGAATTTTTTAGGCTGGGCATAGTGGCTCACGCCTGCAATCCTAGCACTCTGGGATGCTGAAGTGGGGGGATTGCTTGAGGTCAGGAGTTCGAGACCAGTCTGAGCAAGAGTGAAACCCCATCTCTTACCAAAAATAGAAAAAATTAGCCAGGCATGGTGGTGCACACCTGTAGTCCCAGCCACGCAGGAGGCTGAGGCAGGAGGATCGCTTGAGCCCAGGAGTTTGAGGTTGCAGTGATCTGTGATGATGCCACTGCACTGTAGCCCTGGCAACAGAGTGAGACTCTGTCTCAAAAAAAAAAAAAAAAAAAACGACTTTTTTAAAGGTTGAATCTTTTTATTATATCTAACTTTATAACTTGAATTCTTTTATTTGGGTTGATGAAAATGTTTGTTCCAATCTGTATTACAGCTAAGCTCTTTTCTACCTGATTGGATTGTGCTTCCTACCTGTGCTTTATCATCTTGCTAATTAACTACCATGCTAAAATCATTTCATGATAAGTATTATGATATTATGACTAAAATAAACATAATTCCTTATTCAAAATACAACTATCTCAAAAAGCTATTTTATAAGATTAAGTGATTATTCATCTGATGCTTATTATATTCTTTGAGATAACTAACAAAAGATGTATTTTTTTCTCTATTTGCTAGAATGCTCCTGTAGATGTTGGCTTCATGGTTTCTAAGCTGCTTTTGACCATTCAGTTATGTCCAAAAACAGAATTTCAGTCCAGTGAGAAATTTGGGGAAGACCTAAGCGATAATACATGGGAATACATATTTGCCATTGATCTGCTCTGCTGCCATCAGAAATGGATTTGGACACATGATAACATCATCAGGTTAGCTATTTTGCTAACTCAAATAAAGTTGGATTTTTTGTAAGGTATTCTTTTGAATGCTGCATTGTGGGTTGAATCATTTTTTTTTTTGTTTAAGTGTATAAGGCAGCTGAAACATTTACAGATGACGTTTTTATTTGGATAAGAGTAAACTACCCTTAATATACCTGTAACATTACCACATTCCCTTGCTTTACTTTTCCTCAGTGTCTGTCACTACTTTTTGTTATATTCTACTATTCTCTCTGTCTGCAGTGGAAATGACTCAGGAAGTGGGAGTGGGATGGCTTTATTTGGTCCACTGGCATAGCCCCAGCTTGTAGAACAGTGCCGACACGAGGGAGGCACTCAGCAAACCTGTGTTGAATGAAATGTAATGATTATTATGTTAACATACAGATATTCTAGGAAAACCCAAAGCAACAGAAATATTCAAAATTATAGATTAGCAGTTCTTCTCACCTGGCAGACAATTAAGCCTTATACTCTCAGGCACCCATTGTATGTAATAAATTAACTTTTCTCTGTGTATCTGCAGCCCTGGCACTATCTATGTGCCACCTCTGGGAGAAAATTGTTACTCAAATAGTTTTTCTGTAGGTGTTAATTATGCTGAGAAAGGATGGTATAAGGGAGTCTGTGGCATTAAAAAGGATACATCAAAGGGTTGATAATCCATATCATTTAGATACTTGAAGAATATATTCTATGGAAATTACCTTGTGTAAGTATCCATCTGTGTACAAGGATGTCTGTCACTCTCAATCCCTTGACACTAAGGATAGATTAGACATCTAAGGGTCAAACAACAAGAAATTGAATCAGGTAAAGCTATATAATGAGATAATAGCTGCATTAATGTACAGAGCTGTAAGTGGATTTTTATGTATCGACATGGAAAAGTGTTTCACAGTCTGTTACTAAATAAGACAGTGACAGAACGGTCTGTCCAGTGCCAGTCTGTGTGATGGTATGTGAGGGCCTACTGTGGGCCTCATGTCCCTGCAGCTCTTCATGGGCACCCAGGAGGCAGGGGCCCTTCTATCCCCATCAGAGCTGCTTTGTCCACGATCCGCCTCACCAGTGGGGAGGACAGTGTCAAATACAAGGGTCTCTGCCTGAGCGACTGCAAACTCTGTTCCCTTCCTCAGCACTTCATGGTTCTCTCCAGGTTGTTTACGTCCACAGAGAGAGCAAGAAGTATCTAGAAGAAAAGCCTAAAATTAGGAGAGTAATAATTATCAGAGACTGGGTTATTCAGGGTGCTTTTAATTCCTATTTTTCTTTTGTTTGCATTTAAATTTTCTAGTGATATATAGTGAATGCCTTGCAAAAAGTAAATACATTTTTTGAAAAAAGAAAAAGCAACATGGAATTGGTACTGTTTTCAGTCAGTGGAAATATTTTTTTTGTCCCTGTAAAGTGTGTTTTGATTATTGACATTACAGTTTTCCTCTGCGTTAGCTATTTTTGCGCACATAGCTTCATTTGTCTATGATTCTCCCAGGTAACTGTGGGCTGCTGGAACTCAGGGGCTGCTTTAAGTGCCTGGAGGGTCCAAATGAAAATGCAGGCTCCACCACTTCCTAGTTCTGTGACTTTGGGGACACTGTTCAGCTTCTTTGTGCAAAGCCTTATAAAAAGAGTCAAAACAGAATGATGAAAACATGTACTTTTGTAGCCTCTTTTAAGTCAGTGTGGGTACAGATATCCTGAATAGTTGGAGAAGATGTAACCTTCCAATACCTGTTCTTATTTTAACTTAAAATGTTAGATCCTTAGCAGTTACTCTTTTTCACTAATTGCCTATGGACCATTTAGAAGATAAGGTCTTATAATTTGAATGATGGTTAGTATATATCTTTTCTTGTTGCTGTTTTACAGTAAGGAGCTGTGGCCTGTAATGGATAAGTGGATAAAATACAGAAAAGGACATGCGAACATTGCATATATTCCTGATATTATTATAGCATCAATACTGAGGCTCATTGGTGAGTTGTCTGTTTTATTGCTCTTTTTTATTGTAATTGATGACATCCTGGTCAGGGTATAAGTGTATAGTAATATATGATGACTTCGAAACTTCACTGTAATGACTGATTTCACAACCGTCAGAGTAGAGACTTTTGTGCTTAATTTCCTCCTTTCTCTTTCTTTATAAATTAGTGTTTTATCCACTTTTGTCAGAGATGAAGATTTTTTACATTAGTACATTTTATTTATAATTGAACTCGTACATCTCAGATGCTAATATTAATACACGTGCACACACATATACATATACACTAGGATATATGAATTGCTGTAAATTATAATCTCATTTGGTTTCTAAAATAAGATATCTTCATTACAGAAATTAAATGATTGTTTAGGAATATTTTAAATGAGACATAAATTCTTCTTAACCTCAGATTAAAAAGAACCTCTGTGGCTGTTTGGTTCTACTCCTTTCCTATTGCCCACAAATCTTTGGCTTTTATTTTTCCTTATATTTTTTCTCTTTACCTTATCTCTGACAAGCTGCTATCTAGGCTCTGCAGAATTATCAGTGATGAGATCTCCTAATTTTGGACTGACTTCTGTATCTGCAACATGTATTTATTGCTCTTGGGGAATAGAAAATAAGGTTGATGCGATTTCTGCATTATGGCCCTTTAGATATTTGAAGATAGTTTTCATGACTTTTAAGTATCTTTGGATATTAGTTAATAAAAAGTCAAAGATAACACCAGTTGAAATAAGGTTAGTGTTTGAGAGTATATTATAAATCTTATAAATAGATCAAAACAGAAAACATAATATCCCTGCTACTTTTGTTACTATATCAGCAAATTTGCATTCCTCTTCTATGTGTAGGTCACATGCAGATGTAGCAACATTGTGTTAAGTAAATATATAAAATGGTTAAAGGCAAAAGCCTGGTTACCAGGTCGACACCTAATTTCACTGGAAATAACCAAAAATACACTTGTAGTCAAGTTTCCAAATAAGAGTGTGAGAACCAAATGATTGCTAAAGACTATATAAGAATTCAGAAGAGATATATGAAAAGATAAACAGAGGCACAGAAGTGGAAGTAAATTACCTATACCCAGTGAGGCACAGTCCCCAAATGGTTTTGCTGAGTTCTTCAGCTCAGGATATCCTCAAGAACAATTTCTGTCATAGATGCAAAGCAGTAGGGAACGCAGAAGGGCCAGTAGTGGACATTCCAATTTTAATAGCAGCTTCTCTTAAGAATTCAAGAAAAATTGTTCATACTTTGGACTCATTCTAAATTATGAAATCTTTCTGAGAATTTAAAAAATTAAAGATGTTTTAAGTCTATAAATATATTTATGTTGACCTAGATGAAGTATCTGTGAAATTTTCCAAGGAATGTAATATTTTTAAAGTCACATTTTAAAATATGATAATGTTTGCTGTTTATTTTGGAGTGGTCGTTTTTCTGTATTTATTAGTTGTAACAAGAGAGGAAGTAAGAGTGAAGATTGTGTTTTTGTGGTCACCGGCTGCATACCACAGTGGAAACAGCCCCTTGTTGTTTATAGAGAAGGGTCATGAAGTTCTTTTTAGTGACTTGCCCACTGCCTCTTCCAATTAGCTTATATCCTCTGGAGTTACCAAATTTGGTTTGTCATCCAAATTGCCTGAGAAACTTTTTTTAAAATATAGATTCTCAGGCTCCATCCTGTGATGTTCTGATAGGATTAGTTTAGAGTTGTGTCTGCAAAGCCCTGCAGGCAGGCCAATGATAAAGTGGGTTTGGAAAAGGTAATGATTGCCTTAAATGAGATAGCACAGTCATATGCTGTATGCATATGTGATGTGTTCCCTTAAGATTATAATATCATATTTTTACTGTACCTTTCCTGTGTTTGGATGTGTTTAGATATAAAAATACTTAACCATTGTGTTACAGTTTACCTACAGTATTCAGTACGTAACATGCTGTACAGGTTTGTAGCCTAGGAGCAATAGGCTGTACCCTATAGCCTAGGTGTATGATAGGATGTACCATCTAGGTTTGTGAAAGTATGCTCTGTGGTGTTCACAGGAGACAAAATTGCCTAATGATGCATTTCTCAGAATGCATCTCCGTTGCTAAGCAACACATGACTGTACTTAATTTTGGTTAGATGTCATAAAACTCTTTCAAACAAAACTGTGCAAGATTATAGAAGTGCTTTCAAATATATACCTTAAAATTAACCCATATGTGAATTAATAAGAATGTAGTAATAGTTTAAAAACAAGAATGTATAATTATAGGGGAAAAACTTGTAATTTTTGTCAAATTAAGGCTAGTTTGTACTCTAAATCTTTAAAATTCTGGCTGTTAAGAAATAGACAAATAATTTATGACTATTTGAGAATACATATTATTTAGAGTAATATGTGTATATTTATATTGGTGATATGTAATATATAATACAATTATATATTATAATTATATATTATGGAGAATAAAAATAATGTATAATTAATAAGGTATAATTGGCAATATCATAGAATGGTAATATAGAAATATAGTTCAAAGGATGGGTAATTGGAGAAAAAGTGTAACGTGGAAAATAAAAGCAAAGTCAGGAAGAGTAAATCCTTGTTGGGTCTGCTGAAGGAGCTGGCGTGCACGAGCAGGGCAGGCCTGGAGAGTGGGGACACGTGGGGCTGACCTGCGGGGGTGGCCAGTGCTGGAGAGCAGCTGAGTTCCACCCCACTCAGCCTCTTGGTCCTTTCGGTGCCGCAGTACCATGCGCTGATGCCAGCCCAGAGCCCAGCAGCTCTGGGCAGTGAGGGCAATAGTGCGGGCTCAGTGGTAAGGAGTCAGGGCTGTTTTTAAGAAGAAACTCTGTTAGTGTACCTTCTCACCATTTGTGAAGCTGACCTTGATTAAGAATTGATAAATAAAAATTAAGTTGTTAAGCCATGATTTAACTGAAGTCACACACCAATCATATCCTTGATTTAAAATTTTCAAAGTCCCATAACGAGGTTTTTACTCCATGGAAAATAAAACAGGCTTTCTGTCAGTGCAATTTAATATCTAATGTTAGATTGAGATATGAACATTGCTATTAGCAAATGGTCATATATGATTATTAAATGTGGTTTACTCTGACCTACCTTAACACTAATGTATTAAAGACCATTTTGTGAAATGCTTGAATTGCTTTAGATGCATAGAAATATGGAGGAGTGATAGAGCTGGATCTAATCTTTGCACTCCTCATTTCTTGGCAGAATTGAGGCTAAGAAAGGTTAAGCCCTTGTCTGAGGCCACTCAGTGGGAAGGTAGAAGAGCAAGGATAAATTTGTCCACCACTGGATTCGGTGGAGTGTAAAGCTGTATAATGCCATGTTTCTGCTTGAATCCTGAATAATGTGGCCTACTGGGTATTAACTGGAACCTAGAAGCTAGGAAAACTGTCCCACATGTCAGGTTTCTTCAGGTCAGACTGAAGTAGCCATTACTTATTGATTTCTACCCATTCTTTTGCCAGGTTTTTCAACTCTTTTTTTTTTTTTTTGAAATTGCCTCAACTTACCCTTTCCTTAACATATTTGCATCTAAAATCTTGAATGAAAGCTCTGGGATCTTTATCTTGGTCTTAGTTCTGCCCTGTAGACTCATCTTAGCAGGCTCTCCTCTCCTCTGGCTTGGTGACTGTGCTGTGGAGTGCATTGTCTTTGACCTTGAAAGTAGCTCCACATTTCTTATTTGTATTCTAATTTAGCTGAATGTCCTGGGCTCCCTCACATGCCTTCTGTAGGGACTTTTCTTCCCATCATTTAACCAATTTGTCATCTTTGCAAAGTCACCATATATTGAGTCTTTTTCCCCAAGTCATCTGCCCCAGACTCACAATTTCCTCTTATTTTACTCCTGATAGCTCCATTAATTTAAATAGCTGTAAAACCCAATTTCATTATGTGCTTTTAATTGAAAGAAAGGGAGCCATTGTAACACGATCGTATATTATCTGGGAATAAATGCACATCCCGTGGCTGAATGATCCCATAGCTGTGTTAGGCACATGCCCCTTTCTCTGCTATTTGTTATGCATCTAATGCCCTTGGTACATTGTTTCAGAGGACAGATCCAGTGGCATATAGTTAGCAGTTTGATCTAATTGCAAAGATATATACATATATATGTACATTTTTGAGACAGGGTCTCATTCTGATGCCCAGGCTAGAGTACATCACAGCTTACTGCAACCTCAAACTCCTGGGCTCAACAGATCCTCCTGCTTCAACCTCCCACGTAGCTGGGACTATAGGTATACCACCATGCCCTGCTAATTTTTGTATTTTTTTTTTTTTTTTTTTAAGAGACAGGGCGCTGCATTGCTCAGGCTGATCTCAAATTCCTGGACTCAAGCAATCCTTCCACTTTGGCCTCTTAAAGTGGTAGGATTACAGGCATGAGCCACTGTGCTCAGCCCAAAGAGATATTTAAAAGTGGTCAGTAACCTAAAATTTCTGATCTCTGAAGTAAATTACTTTTCAGTTTCCTGGGCTGCCTAGGAATTATTCAGGTATTTAAAGTGTCATCCTAGATATTCCTAATTTCTAATCCTAATATTGTTTGATCAGTAATTATTTACTGTATATCTGCCAAATATCAAAATAGAGTATATGTAACCAGCACCAAGCTAGTTCCTATAGGTGATACAAAGTAACAGAAGTTACTTAAATGCTGTATGCCTCAGTTTCTTCATATTTAAAATAGAAATGAGGCTCATGTACTGGGTTCAAATAGAAACCCATGGAATGTAGTATTGAGAGAGAATATGATGTCAATAGAAAAACCCAAACTCTCTAAAATAATTTAAAGAGATTTATTCTGAGCTGAATGTGTGTGACCTTCGACCAGGGAAACATGAAAATTCACCTGAAGTGGCCAGGTTACAGTTTGGTTTTACACATTCATGGAGACAGGAATTACAGGTAAAACCAGAAATCAGTACATGGAAGGTGTACAATTGGTTCAACCTGAAAAGGCAGGACATCTTAAATCTGGGGGCTTACAAGTCATAGGTGGGTTTTAGATATTCTTTAGTTGGCCATTGTTTGAAAGCGTTGAGGTTTGTCTAAAGACCTGAAGTCAGTAGAAAGGAATGCTGGAGTAAGATAAAGGGGTCTTCTGTCTGTCCTGTGTTGCTATACTGTAATCAAGTTGGAAAGTAAACCACATTATATTGGCTTACTAACACCTGTTTAGTGAGCTTTTATTGTTTGTAGTCATGACTCACTAGGCCTCTTAGAAAGGAATTTGGGCAAGAGAAAAAAGGTCAGAGTTCAGTCATCAATGAACACAGAACAATGAGCATACAATATGTTATCATAAAAGTGCATCTAAGATATGTTCCAGGGTCTTTCTCCTATATAAAAGAAGATGAAGGTTTTGTCTTGATGGAAGAAACAGGATTCCACCTGGGAGCGAGCTTACATCTGTAGGAGAACCACTGGAATAAAGGAAGGCTCCAAACACGAGGGGAGTGGGTGACTGACGCCAGTGCTGCCCTGCTTGCCTTAGCCTTCAGTGGATTTAGCTGCCCTGTGATCTCTTTGGTTCTCAGACCTTTTGGTCTCAGGACCCCTATATACTGTTAATCGTTATTAAGAACTCTCGAAGAACTTTTGTTACTCCAGGTTTTATCAATATTTATTGTATTAGAAATTAAAACTAAGAAATTTTAAAAATATTTAGTTATGCATTTAAAATTAATAGTAATAAACTCATTAACATAAATGACATTTTTAATGAAAAATACTATTTCCAAAACAAACAAAAAATAATGAGAATGACATTGCCTTGTTGCAAGCCTCTTTACTATCTGGTTTGATAGAAGACAGCTGGTTTTTCATTATCTGTTCTGCATTCAATGCCTTGCAATATGTTGTTTTGGTTCAATGTATGAAAAAATCCAGCCTCATACACATATGTAGTTGGTAAAGGGAAGAATATTTTCATAGGCTTTTCAAATAATTATGGATATTCTTCTGTGATACTATAATAAAACTCAACAAGTAGTAGTTTCTCAAAGTGTGAAATCTGAAACCTTATCAGTGAGCTTTTTATACTCTGTTATACTAAAATCCGTTGGTCTAGCTTGCATGTTGAAGGGATCCTTTTGCCAATATATGATTTTGTAACCTGCATTGTTCACTTGGAAAATAATTGATTCACACAGATCTTCCAAATGTCAGCGATATCCCCCAAAACACAGTATCACCAATCTCATCACAGAAAAGTCTTAAGCATCGGAAAGCTATGAAACTCAGTGTGGCTGGTGGACGTTGTTCCATAGTTCTGATTTGCTTAAAGGCTCAAATTTTATCATTGACCATAATGATAAATTTCCTTGAAGTTACAAGCTCACTTTGTTCATTTTTGAGAAAATGTCTGCTTCATTCCAAATACTCATAGTTTGTCAGTTCTTTTAATCAAAAGTCGTGTTCCACGGGAAAAGCACCCGGTTTCACTCACAACACAACAGTTCCACAAGTGCTTTTCTTCACCACAACCAGTGTGCTGGGTGTGCAGGGGAGAGCTGCATGTGAACTTCCTGGGCTGTCTACAGAATGTTGCAGAGTTCTGTGTTTGGGGGCCTAGATTTAGTGAGAACAGTTGTGACTGCCTCATCAAGGACATTCTTAAGTGAAATCAGCCTTTTTGACTGTGGGCGCTTGGCGATGAAGAATGACTGCCGTCCAGTGAGGTGCCACTGTTCAGGGTCCAGTCGTGTGATCTGCCGTTGCTTTTGCACCATCAGCCCACACTTTGGCGCTGGGAAGAAGGCACGACATAACTTCTCAGCATCGTTCTGAAATAGTTCTGACTTTGAGGACTCCAGGTTGTCTGCGGACCACACTTGAGAACTGCTGCACTATATTATCACAGCAGCTGCCAAAGTGTTAGAACCAAAAATGTATATTTTGATTGGACCACTGTTTTCTTCTGTTTGATCTATGAGCCTATTAGCCATTTCACAGTATCACAGGAGCCCTACGTTCCTTCTGGATTCCACTGATGACATTGTAACCTAGCTGGGAAAGCAACACGCTGTATATCATCACATACGTGTGAATAAAAGAAGAGATTGGGTATTTTGATCACCTCCTGTAAGACAATGGTGCTTTAAATTATGAAAAGTTAATCAACGTTTAACCAAAGACAGTTTACGTTTTGTTTTATTGTGTTTCCCCTAGGTCGTTTAGGCCAATTGGGTTTGAAGGAAGGATTTCCATCTGCTGTGAAAAATATTAGTTCAGTTATTGGTATGTTTATACAGCATGCTCAGGATGAAGGTAAAACTCTTGTTTGTTAAAATTACTTGTGAATCACTTGTGTTCCCTTATTAAACCCTTTTTGGAATCTTTACTATGCGCTGTGCTCTGTGCTTCTCTTGCTGCCTCATAGACTAGGGCATATTTGCAAAAACATTTTCAGCATTAGTATTTGGATGTGTGTCTGGATTTTGTGTGTTTGTTTATTTAAATGGCAGTAGTTCACCATGTTGGGCAGTGTTTCTCTAAGGAAAGGGGAACTTTCTTCTCCCCCTGGTGCTAACATTCTGTCTCAGAAACTGTGCCATGTGATCCCCAAAAAGTGATGTATTTAACCTGGGCTCTCTGCAAAGCCTGCTGGGTGGAGGCCTGCTGTGTCCCGACGGCCAGATGAGATCACACGTGTAAGCAGGGATGGATGCACAGTGAGGTGCCAGGTATCACTGAGTACTTAGCGTCTGGAGAGAACTTGGAAGGCTGGAAACTTTGCGAGCAAATCTTCATGGCAGGATTTCTGTTACATTTACATTTTGTATAGCATGTAATTTTATGTCTCATTCTGTTGTGAGAAAACCTTAACTCAAAGTAACCCTTTATAAGTGATGAATCTAGTTTCTGTTTTGAATATTGTGTAATCAAGGAATAATGTAATTAAGCAACATCCTATCAGAAATGTACAAAGTGACATCTTAAATACCGCATGACACCCAAGATAGTAGCCAGAATAATGGCTAATGGGTTGTCTTGCCAACAGAAACAGACTTGTTCTCTTGCTGGGGCGGGTATAACGTAGAAGCTGGGAGCATGAGGAAGGAGGAGAAGCCGATGTAGGGGCCTGCTGTAGGTTAAACACTGGGCTTGGCACTGCCCCACAGCAAAGCAGGGTCCCCAAGACAGCCCTCTGAGGTGAATAGGGGTCTCCCTTATTTTACACCTGAGGAAACTAAAGCCCAGGGAGCAGAGTAATTTGCAGAAGGTAAGGCTAGGCAGCGCCAGCCCAGCTGTTGGCCCTTGTCTGTCTGACTCCAGATCTCTGGTCTTTAAACAGTGCCACATGCTCCTGTTTATTCAGATTGTCTTCTTAATTTCTTGTGCTTTTACTGTTAAACACTTTTTTGAGTTGTGGCCTCATTATGTGCTATGCTCTATTGCTTCTCTCACTGAGTATAGATTAGGGAGAAAAGTAATTTTAAAAGCTACAGTTCTGCCTGCATTTTCAGCATTAACATTTGAATGTGTGGGCTTTTGTGTTGGGTTTGTTTGTTTGAAATAGTACTAGTTTACCCATTTGGAGAAAACTGAAATACAGGTTGAGTATTCCTTATCTGAAATGGGAAGTGTTTCAGATTTTGGATTTTTTTGGATTTTGGAATATTTGTGAATATCTGTAATCTGAAAATCTAAAATTCAAAGTGCTTCAATGAGTATTTCCTTTGAGCCTCATAGTGATGCTCAAAAAGTTTTGAATTTTGGAGTATTTGGGATTTGGGATTTTTTGGAGTAGGGATACTCAACCTGTATTATAGTTAATAATAAATTTTAACTAAATTAAGCTTTAATTTAACTAAGTAAACTTATCCTAAAGGAAAGCTATAATAATATACTGTAATTTATAACATAATCTAGAATCATACGTTGTAATCTAGTATGTGAAACTGTGATACAAAGATAGTTTTTATTTCATCTCATTTCATTGTGTTTTTTATTTCCAATGTCCATTATAAATACTTCAAGTGGATATTTAATAGTCATGTATTTGATGATTTTTTTTAAAATTTGTAGGTACATCTTAAATTTTTTTATTGTGAATGTTATTTAATATTTAGTTTTTATTGCTGGCAGAAGCAGAAACGATTCTGTATTTGGATAGTATTTCAGTAGATTACATTATTAAAATTTTGAGTAATGGACATCTTCTTGGATTATAACTGATTTAAAATTTCTTTTCAGATATTCCATGGGGTATACAGTTAGCAGCCGTATATGCTCTTTGTGACTTGAGTCCCAGCAATCCAGCAGAAATTTCCAAGATCCTGGAAGCTTGGCGGAGGGAAGCATCCAAGAGTGTTCCATCTGCCATCCTCAGCTGCCTGGAAGAAGTCAGCGCGCTGAGTGCAGAGGGGCTCGGCTGACGCAGGAAGGCCGCTGTGGCTAGAGAAGTGCCTTGACACATTTTGAATATAAGTAGATTAATCAACTTTCAGAAACAAAGGAAGGTTTAAAGAAGACACAAAATAGATAAACTGACAAGAGGCTCTCCTTATCGTTTGGCAAGGAGACAGGAGAAACAAACAGTTGCACAGTTGTTTTTCCCTAAATCACATACATTTCACTTAAGGCTATTGTGATCATGTGACATATGGATTGTATTATTGTGTCTTGGTCAAACAACAAAAACTTGAATTTAGCCCTTTTTTTGCTGCAGAAAGTGTCCTTTTAGTGGCTTTTTAAAATCGAGTGGCATTTTATAATGAACTTACCAATATAAAAACATGATTTGGTTCCTGAGCTGTTTTTGGACTTGTGCTCAAATGAGTGACTAGGAAAAAGTAAATTGGCAAAACAAAGACCTAAAGAGTTTTCCACTTCTTAGCTGGAAATGGGCTACAAAAGTTTTTCTCAAGATGTAATACATAATTGATCAGAGTAAAACATGGAGAGCCCTTAGCAGAAACTCACTTTAAAGCATTTTCTTTATATCTCTAAAGTTCCTTAAAAATATTTAACTATGTATCAGGAAGAGGAGAACTGAAGAGTAGAAGTTCCCTTGCAGGTTTGTGTATCAATGACATGTATATGAGCGATTCAGAGGCGACCGCAGGCAGAGCTCTGTGTGCTGTGTACATATGGACCGTGCTATGATGTGTCTCACATTTGATGATATTCCACTTTCGGAATTTTAGTATTTGTATATAGAACATGGGTTTAATAACTCACCGTGGTTCTGATTTGTCTTATATTCATCATTTCTTAAAACTCTTGTATGTGTTTTTTATAATAAAAAATAAAAATAAGCCATGCATGTTAATTGTTCTGATTAGTAAAGAGTGACACGGGCCTCACTTCTGTTCTACCAAAGATGAAGAACCATACTCTAACCAAAGATAGGAGTAAATGGCCATTCCTGAGGACACTCGCTTTCTGGTGACATAAACATATTTAAAGATGTTGCATTGCCAGTATTTGGTTTTGAGTGTTCACTGGGATGCTCTTTAGTGATACCAGATACCATATAATTAAGTGCTCATGATTGGACTTTTTGTTCCATTACAATTTGACAGCTATTACCCCTTGTGTTTTCTTAAGTAACTATAACACCTATAACAAACATAATTGAAATGTATAAATAACTCTGCCCTTTTGGAAGCTTTTTGTTGGTATAGTCATTCTTTCTACCAATGTATATCGAGCATACTCTCTCTTGGCGCCTTGCTGGGAAGAGCTGAACAGCAAGGCATTTAGGAGCCAAATTCTCAAAGAGCTGTGATGTATGGGTAGAGGAAAATCCTAAACAAGTAATCACTCAATAAATGCAACAATCTTAAGTTGAAATAACTGCAGTGAAGAAATCACGTAGGTTTGCAGTAGAGGTGTCATGAGATTACAGTAACCAGGACTGTTCAGAGGCAAAGGGATGCGAAAAGGGTGAGAGGTGCAGCGGAGAGGCCAGGCCTGTCAGGAGGACCACAGCCGGTGGGCGTGGGGCTTGGTAATGGGTAAAGTGTAGATAGATTTAAAAATCTGTCTCAGCGGTAGTATCAATGCTGTGTTCGTGAAGTTGGGGGTCAGGGACAGGGAAGAATCGAGATGCCCAGGTTACTGAGTTGGGCTCCTGGGGTTGGGGACAGGTGTGCAGGTTTGGTGGTAGGAATCACCAATTGCAAGCTTTTCATTTGGGACATGGGAACCATGAGACATCCAAGTGGAGGTGGCAGGGAGACTTTATGGGCAAAATTCTGTAGAAGGGATCACGGAAAAGCTACGGAAGTTGATAGCACATGAAGGCGATTCAGAGCTGTGTGTGTGTACTTGTGTTTGCCTCCAGAGAACAATCACTTCCGCCAGTTCCTGCTGCACTTTAAGGTGGTGTGGGAGAGTGGAGGAGACAAAAGGCAGTGCAGGGGGTGTGTGGGAGTGACCCTGGCAGTTGTTTCTTGGCCAGGCATGTGGCTCCCTGTGCAGCTGGTGAAGTGAGCGTGGGTGGCAGTGACCTTGGTGAGCGTTTTCCACATAGTGACAGGCTTGGAGCGGCTGCAGAGACGGTGGGAAGTAAGGAAGAGCAGAGCAGCGTGTGGGTTGCTGACACAGTTTGTGAAATGGTGCCTAGTTAAGTGGATTTGTCAGGTGGATCAAACGTAACCTCAGCAGTTCTACGTGTTTTCGATTATTGCAGAACTGACGTTTTCTGCTGTGTATTAATTAGCACCAGTGCTATCTCCTGGTTGCCATGGATCTGACCACCATGGTGCCTTGTTTACTTTTCAGCTTCCACTCTGTGTTGTGGTCTGATAACAAATAGGCCTGAAGTTGCCCATGGTCCTGTGTCACCCTCAGAGAGTGAACCAGGTTTAAGATATTAGTGATTTCTGATATCCAAGCAGAACATTGCTGTAAGGTTTTCTCACTTGACAAAAAAAATTGTGTGAATACAAAAGTAAATTAACACTGGAACTTAGAGTTGGATGGGGCTTTGGGCTAGAGTCCTTGTCCCTGTGACCACACAGGTGCTGGGTGGCTCCAGCTGGGTAAGTGCAGAGCTAAGCAGGAGGGACCCAGAAAGAACCAGGCTGGCCGCAGCAAACAACAGCAATCTTTCTAGTTGTCCTCGCATGACGATGGTGCAGGAAGCACGGGAGCTGCCGGTCAGGTGCAGTGAAGGGGTGAGGAAGATGAACAGAGGGTGGGCAGAGTACTCCTGAGTACATCTGACCCTTGGCGCGCATGCACATTCCTAGGGTGTTCCTGTCTTTTCTTTCCAAGCACAAAATCAGCCTATATGTGATAGGCTGAGTACACACTTAAGGTTGTAATTTTCCACAGAGAGAGTACTTTGTTAGTTACATTGTTTAATTTGCTTTTTAAGATAGGATGTGGCACTGTAACTCAGTAAATTTAATTTTAGAAGAACATGAAACAAATTTGTACTTGGGACTGGAGGGAATTGCACCGTGGCCACTAGAGGGCTCTGTGGTCTCGCCCGTGAGCAAACCATGCAGGATGGAAAAGGCACCTTAGCTTCAGGAGTTTACCAGCTGGAGCCTTTCTAGCAGGGAAACGGATTTTCATTCCTATTTGGGGTAATAGTTTACTGCCTAGGTCTGTTATCTCCAGAAGTAAATGGGAAAAATGTGTGGAAAGGATAACATAAAATTGTTGAGAGTATATTTCAAAAAAAACAAAACAAATACTTTGCCTGTTCGGTCAGATTTTTTTCTGGTGATTTTTTTAGTCATCCTAAAGCAAAGTGCTTTGACCTAAAAAAAAAAAAGTGGCCAGGTGGGTAATTGGCAATTGGTGGTGACAGCAGGTTCTGTCACAACACACCTGATGAACCAGCAGGCATAGAAGGTAGTGAATTATATCATCCTGCCCACGTCAAACACAGGTGTTTTCAAATAGCATCCTTGACACATTGTCTTGTATAGAATATAAGAATTCATAATATTACAAAGAATTTGTACATATTACAAAGAATCTGTAGTGTAGTTAGAGCTCATAAATGTGATGCAACAAGGTTTCCATGAGGGATGTCTAGAAATGTAGGGGAAAGAGTTGTGAAAGGCAGACAGATCTATCAACTTGTGATTTTTGTCTCTTGCTTCCTTCCATTTACCTGACACTTTCTCAAAGAAATTCAGTGTGCCTGATTGTGAAACAAACAGGAAGTTCCTTTTCCTAACAAACAGGAAGTTCCTTTTCCTGCACCTCTATAGATAATTTTAAGGAATTAGAGAACGAACCGTCATTGTTTTGCAGTTTGTTTAACCCAGTTAAGTAAGTTCTAATAATACAGGCAAAGAAAGAATTGTGAGGAAGAGCCAGGGAGAGATGGGACAATTCAGTTCTACGAAAATGAATGCTTTTGCTTGCTTTTATGAAGGACTTTGGGTTTTTGTGAAGGACCTCAGGACCTTGGGCCAGCTCAGCTCAGGCCACCCCCGCCCGCCTCCCAAAAAGTGCATACAAGACGTACTTGAGCCAGGGTGCCAGTGCTCACACTGGGAGCCCTGCCCTCACCCAGCCCGGCTGATTTCCCTGCTGGGCACAGCTGAGGCCTCTGTGCTGTGGCGGGGAGGAGTGGGAGGCTCAGCCGGGCCTGGCTTGTTGGAAATGGAGATTCTGGGGCCTCACTCAGACCCCTGAATTCGAAACTCTGGGAGTGCCTCCAGGAGGTGATATGGGTGATACTAGCACTTGGGGAGCTGCCTCAGTGCCCTGAGCACTGCCGCCTGCCTGTCCTGCTCTGGACACCTGCCTGCACCTGCCTGAGCAGTGTCTGCCCTTCCAGCTGCTTTCTGTCTTCAGAAAGTCACATTTCTGGTCTCTAGATGGCTCTTCTAGCAATTTGGGAAGAGGAGGAGGTAAGCATGTTTATGGCCTCCCACCGTCTTGAACTGGATCCAGTCTCTAGCTTCTTTAAAAAATGTTTTCTGTAGTCCTTAAGAATATTTTTTCCTAACAGCCATTAATTGCTACTCTGAGATAACCTCACCCTACATCATGAGTATACAGCTGATAGAACTCAAAAGGGAAAGTGAGAGGCTGAAAATGTAAACCCTGAACCCCCATACCTTCCACAGCCACAAGCCGCCCCTCTTGGGTATTATTTTTCTATGTTAATTGGTATTATATATCCATTTTAATAGTTTAACTTGAAATGCAATGTGTACTATTCTTTAATATTCTCATATTAACTTTGTATTCCTGTTTGCATGTAGCACATGAAACACTGAAACGCCAGCGCTGGAATGTCCCCTTCCTGTGACCCCAGCTCTGCTAGCCCAGGACAGCACTGACTGGCAGTTCTCAGGCTGCCCGCAGGGACGCCCAAGCCAGGGAGGCCTGAGGGC
>NW_012149408.1:1679394-1694820 GCF_000956105.1 Propithecus coquereli
CCCCGCCCCACCCCCTCCCTCCTCGCGTGGCCGCCGAGGTCCGTTGGCCGCGCGGTGCCTCCCGCGTTCTTCCCGCCAGCGCGGAACCAGGTCCCGCGGGCGTGCGCTTCCACTCGGGGCCCTGTGCGGACGTGGAGGGCCTGCGGGTTACGCGGGGAGTCGTCTCCCCGCAAGCCGGAGGTGCGGGGAGGACCGTCCGGGCGCTGTCGGGACGCGCCTTCTCCCCTGGGCGGCGGCGGCGCGGCCCGAGCCCCTCGCCCGCCCTGCCCGGCGCTCGCGCCCCGGCAGCACCAGCGAGTCCCTCAGAACCAACCCTGATAAAGATGCGGCCAAACCTCAAGCGAAGCAACCTCGCTGATCTCTGAGCGATAACCGCTCAGAACGTTGCCACAGCTGTGAGGAAACAACGCCCGGACGTGCAGCGTGCAGGCGGAAGCTCGTCCCTGACGACGCGCCCCGCTCGCTCCGCGCCGCCCTGAGGGCTCGTCCGCACGGACGGAGCCGGTCGGCGAAGCCGCGGACCCTGACGCCAAACACGGAGCCTCTGCCCTGCCCCCTGCCCACCCGCGGGTAATCGAGGCCTCACTTCATTTTCTGGCCGCCGGCCGGCGTCCCGCGTGTTTCACGCCAGCGCTCACCCCCGGAACAAGTTTGTGGAGAAAGACGATTGAGCGCTTTACAGAGAGGCTTCTGGGCGTCGGAAATGCCTTCTGCCCAACAGGCCTGCGTCGGCGCCGGGCAAGGACGGCGGTGGGGACGGCCCAGGTCCTGCGTGGGCTGAGCACGTGGTTCTGAGCCACCCGGTCGCGCTGGGAAGCTCGCGTCAGCACTGAGAGGCGCTCGCGGTTTTATCCCAAGCTTCTGCTGCCACGTCGCCCCGCGGTTCTGGGCAGAAGAGGAAAGAGTCTGCAAGGGCAAGAACCTGCCGACTACCGGGTGTTAACCCAGAGTCTTGTTGGTGTGGAGACACGTCCGTGAACGCAGAACCCGGTTCACGTGTCGTGGCAGCCGCCCGTCCTCTTTAGAGTCATGTCGCTGTCTTCCGGGAGACGTGGTCGCCAAGGGAGAGACACGACCCTGCCCCTCCCTCAAAATGCAAAAGAAGTGCTGCATAAAACACAAAGAGCCTCTCCCGCAGGTCATTTTTTGGAATGTCACTCGAATAGTTGTTATTCTTGTTTGAGAGACGGGAAACATGCTGTGTTTTCCTGAACAGCCGCCTCCTGCGGCTGCTACACCTTCACTGAAGACGGAAGATCGTGACTTACGGTGTACACGGTATGTTCAAACAACTTTCACACAACTTCAGTTCCGAATGTCTATAACTGAGGGCCATCCTCTGTTTGCATATTGAAAATCTGTTAGCTGAATCAGCAGTGGAGCAGAAAATGGAATTTTTAAAGCACTCACTTCTGACCTTTTCTATTTTGTATTTTTAAGGAGACAAATTCAACCCCTATCACGTTGGCAATCATCCAGAATAATATTTTAAATGCATCTTTCTGTTTGCGAAGGTTGTTTGTTTAGTGATGAGGAAGTAAGTTTTCTGGATTTTGATGCAGATTCGAAGTGCATCACTTTAATTTCTAAATATAAACACTGGCATTAGGAAAACTAAAGTTAGATGAATATGATTCTAGAAACTATAAGCTTGCTTTGCTTTTTTTCACGGCTTTCTTTAGCTGTACGTCCCTATTTTTCAGTGTTCTTAGGACAAAGACCGCGTCATTGAGAATGGTTGGTTTTGATTCCTAGGTTGAGTTTTATCGTGTTGTTTACCTAACTTTCTTTTCATTCCAACCCCACGCTGTGACGGCCAAGTGGAGAGACAGGAGTCAGGGAAACAGAAACCTTAGCATTTTTTTTTTTAAAAAAACCCTTCGCCTGGCTCTCCCAAGTTTTTTTTAATTATTAGTATAATCATTACTGATCCTACACAAGTGTGTCAGATGGAAAATGTGCTGACTCGGATCCTCTCCGCTCCACCTGGAGGCCTGCAGCCACCTGGCTCCCAGCAGGGGGCGCGCTGCACCGTGGCCACGGGCCGGGCTCCCGGCAGGCCTGCCGTGGGAGGCCCTGCCCCACGCACAAACCCAGGTGTATAATATTTCAGATCAACCCAGTGCCATCGTTTCTTCAACGTGCTCCTGTGTATGCTTTAAAGGGGGAAATTTCCACAGGAGCAAAGGCTGCATCGGCTGGGGTGGCAACACTTCTAACGTGCTTGGGCAGGGGCTTCCAGGGCAGAACGTCAGAGGTAGCACTGAGAAATCAGACAGTTCCTT
Source organism: Propithecus coquereli (assembly GCF_000956105.1). Lineage (NCBI taxonomy): Eukaryota > Metazoa > Chordata > Mammalia > Primates > Indriidae > Propithecus > Propithecus coquereli. Next base: position 1,681,680 of record NW_012149408.1, read on the forward strand.
TTAAACGTAGTCACGATACCGCTTAGCTGGAATTGTTATGGTGGAGCCAGGGCTAGGGGTACATGCGCGCCCCTCAGAGGGAGGTTGAGAGGGGAATCTCTCTGTACTTACATGGCTTTATGCGGCTGGCTCCTTGCGTTCCTGGGACTTACCTTTTGCCTTGCTGTAGCAATGACGAGACAAGTATACCCCAAATAATATTTTTATAGGAGACACCCAAACATGTTTGGTAGGGCGTAAAACTCTTTTTTATAGAAAATACAATGCCCCTGAGAAATGCCATTCAGATAATGAAAATTTGACCTCACAAATTTTTCAGTTTAGGAGACATTTCTTTGTATTAAGCGAGACCAAGTTGCATTCATTCTGGCAGGGCCTTTGTGCTGGTTAGTTTATAGAATTAATAATCTTTCACCAGTGGAATGGAATGAGTTTGATTGCTTTGTTTTGTCTTTATCTTTGTTGTTGTTTCTGTGTATGGAGGGATGGGATGGGCTGGGATTTGCATTAAATGTTCAAGTTGATACATAGATACCAAAATATTCTTTGTTAACTATTGAAGTAATTCCGTGTCACTAATTTCAATTAATTAACCTTTAAAAATCTTTGCTTGATTAAGTTTTTCATTACAAACTACTTTCTTTTTTATACTGAGGGATATATCTCTGTCTTCCTTAGAACATGCTTGAAAATCAGGTATCGTTATCATTACACCTACTTCTAAAGCTGAGGCACACGCAGACTAAGTGACCTTAATATCAATGAAAATATAAACTTGTTAAAAAAAAAAAAAGAAAGAAAGTACTGATTACGATTCCCTAAAACTGCCTGTTGATTTGAGTATCCTCATGAAGTATCCAGTGGCCAAAGATGAAATGTATTTCCTGCATCCCAGACCCTGTGTTGTCACCATGTTAAACTGAGCAAAGAAACCAGGAAGGATGGTGACAAGATCAGATGTGGTGTACAGCCACTCCCCTTGTCACTTGCTGGTTCACCTTGGCCAGCAGAGCAGGAGAGGGAGCTGACCACATGAGGTGAGTTTGTGCGGGGGAGGCAAGCGCACTGTCCGCCCGACAGCCTGCAGACCTGGGCCGAGCACAGAGCTCAGAGCAGCCTCCTGAGGAGAGTTTCACCGCTCCTGGTCCACAGCGGACAGCCTCGGTACGGGAGCCTGTGGGTGGCAGAGAGAAGTTGCAAACTCAGTCCCTTGGCTGTTCTCTGGAACCTCCTTTTTTCCCCCTGGCCCATCATACCTTCTCACCGCCCCATTGTATGTATCCACATGTGAACTTTCTCTTTTCCTTTGAAGAAAGGGAAGAACAAAATACATTAAGAATTTCAAGATGATGTCCATGTTGTTAAATAGATGTTACACTAGATTGTCTCACAGCCTTTCTATATCATTCCAGATTTGACTATGTACTTCCCTTCTCAATCCTGAAGCTTGCACAGATTTAGTTAGCCAAAACATTTGCTCACAAAAATATTAATATCAAAGAACAATTAACACAGACAATATCTGGTCATGCAAAAATATATATTCCCACCTAATGATTCATTTAAAATTAGAAACAGTGTCTAAGCATTTATTTTAAATCACAAGGACTCTTTTGAAATTTAATTTGGGCGGAAATGAGTGTGTAGGAATGATTCGTTTACTTTTAAATGTAGTCATAGCTACATTCGTTTGCTTCAACATTTACAGTGACCGCGATGAAAGCTAATGTAAAAATCACGTTAGCGTAATATTTCTAAGGTTGTGATGTCTCAGTGGCCCATGGAAGAAGCAGGCTGCCTCCTTCTGAAGCTGCACAGTGTACATGTGCAAATGACTGTGTGGTTACTTTCTCCAAGAAAGACAGACATCCTTGTACCACTTATCCAAATCCTGAAGTGTGCCTTAAATATATGGCCCCTGAGGGCCACTGGAAACCACAAACCTGCCCAAGAATTATCAGTAGAGCCCAGTAGAAACACAAGATAAATGTGGAATTCCTGCAGAATTGTAGGCTAATAACACAACCAAAATGCTGAATGAAACATATTCAATGCACAGTTGAGCTGGTAGAAAATAAGGGAATCTCTTAGAAGTGAGAAAAGGCAAGAAAGCTTACACCCACGGGGAAAGGGACCTTGCAGCGCTGGCCCCAGAGGGGAAGGGGCGTGAACCAGTGTCTGGCAGCAGGTTGAAGGTTACAGGCCACGTGGAAGGGCCAAGGAGACAGGGTCTAGGCCAGAATAAAGGGTGTGGTATCTGCAACAACCCCACCCCAAAAAGCCAGGGCTCACATAACGAGAAATCTTTAGGGTAGGCCAAAAAAAAACTAAAACAAAACAAAGCACCATAGAAGAAGTTAAGGATCCTAACCTACCTACATCCTAGGCCTGAGTGATCAGAAAAAAAGAAAAAAACAAACAAAAATAAAAAACCAATGTCTCCCACAAGAATTCTTACCCAAAGGCCTGAACTTGTGACTCTGAGGCAGGAGTGGAGATCACCTGTGGGGCTCAATTCTCTCACACTTGTTTCCAGTGATGCCAGCTTGGCAGTTCTACCTCGTTCCTGGAGAGGTGAGTGCAAATCCTCATCAGAGGAAAGTTATTTAATTCAATTCTCAAAGAATTACCACGGATAAAGTGCCAAAGATCATGAATTCATACTCATACCCAAAAAAGTTCTAAAAAGATGAGAAATAAAACAAAAATCAAGACATCATGAGAGAATTCCCAGGAACAAACTATGCTTAGACTCAGATTTACAAAATTTGTGTATATTTTACTAATCACATTTAGAATACATAAAATGCATGTGATTGATATGTTGAAAGAAGTTAAGAGGAATATGAAAGTATGACAAAAGAATAAGATATAAAAATTTACTGGATAGATTTCAATAAGAACAAAATGGAACTTTTTAAAACAAAAAATACACATAAATATTTCAAAGCATAAAGCCAAGGAACAGGATAAAAGCAGATTAGTTATAAATGATGAGAGAATTTATGTAAGATTGCTCCGAAAAACCCAGAAAAACAGCTCAAAGAGAAAAAACAATAGAAAATTGAAAGTAAGAGGCATGGAAGATGTCTCTTCCGTTTAGAATGTAACAAATGACGGAAAACTGTTGCTCTCAACTTAGTGACCCAAAGAAGATTTATAAGCCACAAAATCATAGACTTTCTAAAACCAATCAGAGAGTTGAAAATAAAAAATAGTAAGTGAACTAAACTCTAGAAAATAGATTTTTTCAGAGGATAGAAGAAATTCTCATTCTTGATGCAGCTGCAAGAGAAAAGGAAATATATCATAGATGGGAGTAAGGAGAAATTAGGATGAATTTTAACTCACAATGGCACATATGGCTGACACAGTAGAATTCTGAGGAGCCCCGATAACAAAGTAAGTCTTCTTCACAGGCCCTTGTCAAATGCTCAGGTCAGTGTGCCAAAGCCTGAAGTAGAGAGCAAGACAGTTACCTAAAAGACTCCCCTGAAGTTCAAGGCACCGCCTCCCAGTCCAAGGCGACCACCTGCTGAGGAGAGGGAAGTGGAGCCTAAGAGCTGGGATAAATCAGTGTGAAGCAACCTCCCTTTTCAGTTGCCAAAGGCAGGGCATAAACAAGAGACCTGAGAGAATCCTCCTCTCCTCAAACATCAGGCTTTGCACTGACAGCTGCAGGTGGGGTGGGAAAGGTGAAGGAATCCCCTAAGGTATTTCAGACAGAGCAAGAGCTCCACACGTGTCCAAAAGCCTGAGCTGCACGGGAGAGCAAGGAGAATTCCCAAATACTGCGCGAAGCTATCATTGGAGTTGCAAATCTGAGAGAGATCTCTCATGATTTAGAAAATCGGTGATTTGGATGACATGAAGAAATTTTGGGAATCTTGCCAGTGCACGGATCCCAAGCACTGAAGAAAATGGAAAATCCTGAGCCCACTTTCAAAATATTTGAATCTAGAACTGAATTGAAGCAAAGTTAACTTGACAAAAAGTGCAGACACAGCTGCACTGGTGGCCTGGCTCAAGAAGAGGAGTGCACTTTTCTGAAGGGAAATATTATTTGCTTCAGTCTCTACTGTTCTGGCACATTATTAAATATGATGGAGAAGGGAACAGTTAGTAGCAGTAGACCCATAGATGGCCCCATGGTTGGAATTATTTGACAGGGGCTTTAAAATAACTAGAAAGTGCTAAATGACTTTTTGGGAAAAGTGTACAGTATATGTGAGGAGATGGCAAATTTCTGCCATTCATTCAGAGATATAGAAGCTACAAAAAAGAATTGACTAGAAATGCTAGAAATGAGAAATATAGTATTAGAAATAAATATCTCATTGGGCTTCATAATACAGTGACTCAGCAGAGAAAATAATCAGTGAACTTGAGAACAGGTTAATAGAATCATCCAAACTAAAATACGAAGAGAATAAATAGCAGACAAAAAATAAACATAACAAGACCGAAAACAAGAATAGCTGATAGTGTCTTTGTTTGTGGGACAGTATTAAATGGCCCAACATATGTATAATTGGGGTGCAAGAAGGGAAAGAAAATGTGGAAGAACAAATATTTAAAAGATATTTTCTGAGAATGATTTAAAGTTGATGAAAGACATAAACCCACAAATTGAAAACAATCAGGAAAAAAAAAAAGTACCTAAGCACATCATAGTTAATTGCTAAAAACCAAAACAAAAGAGCAGATTTAAAATGAGCCAGATAAAAGATACACATAACGTACAGGAGAACTAAGATAAGTATAATCATTGAATTCTCACCAGACATAATAGTGGTCAGAAAACAATGGAAAGATACTCTCAAAGTACTGCAAGGACACAGGAGAGCATGCACATGAACTCCTATACAAGTAACTATTATCCTAGAATTTCATATCCCACAAAAATAGCCTTCAAAAATGAAGATAATTCAATCTCAAAATATTACATACTGTAATGTTATTCTTGGAATGACAAAATTAGAGATAGAAAGGGAAGATAGACAAATGGTTACTAGGGGTTATGGATGGGTGTAGGGAGGAGAGAGCTAAATGTTACTAACAAAGGGCAACATGGAAAATCCTCGTAGTGATGGAATTGTTCTATATCTTGAATTTATCAATGTGTATATCCTGGTTATGATATTGTACTATAATTTTTCAAGATATCATTAGAGAAAGCTCAGTAAAAGATGATTATCTCTCTGCTCTTCTTACAGTTGCATGTGAATGCACTATTATCTGAAAAAGATCAGTTTAAAAAATGAAGGCAAAATAAATACATTTTGGAAAGATAGAAGCTAAGAGAATTTTAATAAGATCTTTAAGAAATACTAAAATTATTTTTCAGGATAAAGAAAAATTATAACAGAATCAACCCTGAATCTGTAGGATGTAATGAAGAGCACCATAAAGGGTACATATTTTTAGAAATATTTAAAAGACCCTTACAAATATGTGTGTGTGAGAGTACAAGAACATGTATGTTTATTCTTTAAACCGTGCCTATATATCCATGAATAGTAAATTTCATAATTTAGAAAAAGAGAAAAAAAATCAAGGGAGGTGATACCATCTGGAGAATGTCTGTCACATGGTCTGTGCTACACATAGGAGGGATGAAATGAAAGTGCTATTTTGACAGCAAGGAGACCAATAGTGATAAATACATGTGTTTAGTAAGCCACAGTGGTTCCATGTAGAGGAGCTGGAGAAGCAAGAAGACTTGAATTACACAAGCTCATCTAACATTCCTGGTGCATAAGGCTGGTTTCCAAGACCTGTGTTAACAGCCAAATTGAAGAAAGTGTATATTGCTGCTCTATATCACTGTTAACTCTTGAACTGTGTGGATTTTCTTCCACCTCTGCCACCACTGAGACAGCAAAACCAACCCTCCTCTTCTTCCTCCTCCTCGGTCTACTTAGTGTGAAGAAGATGAGAATGAAGACCTTTATGATGATCCACTTCCACTTAACGAATAGTAAATACATTTTCTCTTCCTTACGGTTTTTTCAATAACATTTTCTTTCCTCTAGCTTACGTTATTATAAGAATACAGTATAGAATACATATAACATATAAAATATGTGCTAATCAGCTGTTTATGCTATCAGCAAGGCTTCCAGTCAACAGGAGGCTATTAGTAGTTAAGTTTTTGGAGAGTAAAAAGTTACGTGTGGATTTTGACTGCATGGGGGTGTCAGTGCCTCTAACCTCTGTGTTGTTCAAAGGCCACTTGTAATTAATAGATTGTGCCTTGTGTGAGATCCATTAAAAAAAGAACCTTGATAACTAATATACTCCATATGAAGTCAATTCAAGATGGATCTCGAACATCATAAACAATCATAAAACTTCTAAAAGAACACATAGAAAACCATGTTCATGATCTTAGGCAAGGAAAGATCCCTTAGGAGAAAAATGGCATACTCATAAAAAATAATAAACTACACTTCAATAGATATAAACATGCGGAATAAGCAAGAGAGAGTGGTGGGGACAGAAATCGTCAGTGCTTGCGTTGGAGTGGGAGAGACTGCTGGGGAGGGGTCCACGATGATGAAAATGCCCCGTGTCTCGAGAGGCCTTCCCAGGGTGCACTTGATATCTGAGCGCTTCAATATGTGTAAACTCTGTTAAAAATAAAATTTTCCTTGTGTGAATGTGCATAATTTTGTTATCTCTGAGGCTGAGAGTATATCTGAAACCACAGTGGTCCTTGGAGTTGCTTCAACAAGGAAATTTCTAGGGGGAAAAAGAGCGGAATTTGAGAACTGCACTAGGACAAGCAGCTCTGCCTGCCTCTCCCTAGACCCTCCTCCCTCTGCGGTCTCCTGCTGCGGACAGCTCTTCTGGTTCCAGGACAGCAGGCGGATCACTGGCAGCCTAGTCTCTGCAGAAAGGTAACTGTTCTCACCCTGTGGAAGTTCTAGAAAGAAGGAAATATAGACAAGCTGGGGTGGTTAACTGTGTGTGTCAACTCGGCTAGGCTGTGGTGCTCAGGGGTTTGGTCAAACACCAGTCTACACGCTCCTGTGCAGGTATTTTCTAGATGTGACTGTCGTCACTTTAAAGGAGATGGCCTTCAGCGAGGTGGGTGGGCCTCATCCAACCAGTTGAAGGCCTCAAGAGCAAAGACTGAAGTTTCCCAAAGAAGCAGCAATTCTGCTTCAAGACTGCCACAGAAACCCTGGCCGAGTTTCCAGACTGGCACCTGTGGAATCTGGACTCACAATGGTGACATCAACTCTCCCCCGAATTTCCAGATTCTGCTGCTCTGCCCATGAGTTTCAGATCTGCCAGCTCCACGAGCATGTAGGACAATTCCTTAAAATTCTCTCTCTTTCTCTCTGCTGTCTGTGCTCCATCTATGTATCATCCATCTATCTACCTATGGCTCTATCTATCAGTCTTCTATGTGGTATTAGTCAGGGCTCCCCAGAGACACAGAACCCCTGTCCCTGACTAGCGTATACCCTGCTGGCTCTTGTCTCCGAGAACCCAGACTAACACGCACCTGCTCTGCTTCCCTCTGCACCAGCACAGCATCCTGACTCAGGAAGCAGCTGGCCCAGTGTGAAAGGTCATTTATTTGGAAGGAAACATTCCCGAAGTGATTGATGAGGGTGTCTTCCAGCTGGCATATTTGGGGACAGGGGCATTCATATTTCTGAGCCGAGATTCCCCAAAATGGGATGTTGTGCTGCTCATCACATAATTCTTCATGATGTACCTGTTCATTATTTCCTCGATGAAAAATCGTGGTCTGCTGCAAAATTGTTAAACTGCAATCTCTCTATCTCAGGGCCTGTGGGCTCTTTAATCACAATGTGCCTCCTTCTCCTCAAGGGCAATTACGTCGCTGATAACTCCGGTGTGAACTCAGCACTGGGGTGAAGGTCAGGTTCTCACAGTCATTTTCGGATTAATTCCTTGGTTGAGACTGGAGCCCTGCAGTGAACGGGGTCTGAGGGCTTTCTCCGCCCCACCTGGACCACCCGACCCAGGTCCGGCCAACACAGAGTCCCACTCACTCTCCCAGGATTTATTAAGCCCTTTGCTTCTGTGTCCCCAGGTCAGAAACTCAGTGGCCACACCACTGTCCCCTGGGAGGCACAAGCCTCCTTTTCGCGTGCCAAGCCAGGGCTGATGGCACGAGCGCTTGCTGCCTCCCAGCCGCATCCTCAGCCCGTGTGGGACTGTCTCCAGGAGCAGCACATGACTGAATGAAGAAAGTTCCTCCAAACCCACACAGGCCACGGTTCCAGAGCAGAAGGAGAGGCAGGGGTGAGGGGAAGGAGGGCGGGAGGAACAGCTCCCAATTCCCTGAAGGGCCTTCAGCTGTCCTGCCACCCGGCCATCTAGTCCCCCTCCTTCCTTCCCTGTCAAGGGCACAGAAAGGTGAGGGCGGGGTGGGCGGGCACCACTCACCCCCAGGGCGCCCTGGAGGTTGCGGCTTGTCCTGGCCTCGGGCCATTTTCTCTGCTGATTATTAGTGCGTTTATCTCACTGTTTTCGAAAAACCAGTGGCCACCTGCTGTTACCTGTTGCTCTGGGTTGACTGTTTGGCAGGGCCCATGGGGAATGGGGGGCACCGTCACTCCTCTGGGTTCCAAACTCATCTCGTACCACGCCCACCTCGCCTGCCTGGGGGCACCCTCCACCCAGGGCGGTTCCTGTGACACACCTGTCGCCGTCCCATCCTGGACTTTGTGCAAGGTATTCTGGAGTTGGGAATTCCCTTGTCCTCACACTCTTGGGCCAGCACTGGGCTTTGCTGACACAGCCTATGGGTGGCCCCTTGTCCCTCTGCCCTCCCCTGGCAGGTGCCCATCCCTGGGCAGGGACTCCTCCAGTGGCAGCACCCCAGGGGGCCTGCCCCAGGCTTTTGCCTAAGAACCACATAAAGTAGTCGCTGTCAATTTCTCCAGTAACAGTTCCAAATTATAGGAAGATAGCAAGCCTTGGATGGTTTTTTATGAGCAATAATGCTTTTCGCTGTGGTTGAAGGGGAGGGGACCTGGAGGAGAGGCCCCAGATGCGTGGCCCTTGTGCCCTGGCTGAACCACATGGAAAACCACCAAGGTGCTCTGGGACTGAGGTGCTGGTGCTTCCCACGGCAAACACGGAAGGTAACTGCTCTCTTTTCCTGAGTTCGGAAAGCTGCCTGCAACATTGGCAAGTCAAAGAGAACCACGTATAATAAGATTGAATAACTTTTCAGTACCATAATCAAATCAATATGCAGCCAGTAGTTTCAGAAATGCCATCGGCTTACAAGAACAGCTGTCTGTCAGGATGGGTCTCATGCGTGTTTGAGGATCTTGTGGCATAATCCAATGGCACATGGTGTGCGTCCACTTGTGTTGTTCCTGAGCCTCAATCCAAATGTGGCAAAGTGCTGACAGGACCTATTGTCGGGAGAGATTCAGTCCGTAGCAGGAAACATACATTTAGGGATTATCTCATGTTATAAAGCTATGTTGAAATAAAGAAAGTCAATGACCTATCACAAATGCAAACACAGATGGAGAGAAAGGGAAGCCGTGGTTTATGAACCAGTCCCCTGTGCCAGCCTGTTCCCGTGACGTCACAGATTGTGTGAAGTTCATGGATTGTGGGAAGTCGCTCCCCTTCCTCGTCTGTGAAACAAGGATGACAACAGAACCACCCTCATGGGCTGACGGGGAATTGGAGATAGTGGAAGTGGCTAGCACAGTGTCAAGTATACACTAAGTGCACAATGAACGTTAGCTTCTGTATGTTTAATTTAATTCTCACAACAAGCCTACGAGATAGACCTGAGCACTGGAAACCCGTCCTGTGTTCCCCAGAGAGCAGAGCCTGGGGAAAGGCTGCCCAGGGCGCCCTGGACTAAAGCCCCACTTTGCCGCCCTGTCCCTCTCGCACTTTGCCCTCCCACGCCTGATCGCACCTCCCATCCGCAAGGGCCAAGATCTGCTGAGCTGCGGAGCTGGCTCCACTCACCAGGTCCCTGGTGGAACCAGCCGGGCCCTCGCTCCAGCAATCACCGCCGTGGTTCCAGCTAAGCAGTGTTGACAGCCACCGTGGCGCTTTCAGTTCTTGTCAAAGGACCCCAGTAGAAATCAATGCTTCCCACACAGGACACGCCAGTCACGTGGGAAAAAAGCAAGTTGGAAAACAATAGCAGTCTCTTCAAAGAGCATCTGGCCATGAGAGGGAGGCCACTTTCTGCTCCTTCGGAGTGCCAATGTAAATAAGAGAATTTTTCAGAAAATGATGTGGAGGTTGTCCCCAGATCCTCTGAGACCTTACAAAATGCTGTATATTTCACCGGCCTGTGTGAGGTTTACTCTGAGAACCGAAGGTGAAGAATTCATACTGGGTGCTCAGGAACGAAAAAGAAGAGACGCACCAGGGCAGCAAGCCTGTGGGGGGGCCTCTCACGGCTCTCCCCACGTGGATACCGGAGGGGAGGCCAGTGTGGCCCTGTGGTCTGGGGTTCCGGGGGCAAGTGCGGGGAGGACATTGAATTGAAAGAGCATCATGTGGCCATTGTGTAGCTTCTCGTCTCAGCACCCAGCTACTCTCAGGTAAGCAACTGGTCGATTTATCCAGGGACAGCATTTTGAAAAGTGGACAGATTAATAGCTTTTTGTCAGAATTGTGCTCATGAAATAGGATAATACACAGAAAACCACTGTGCACATCGTAGGTCAGTATACAAATATAAGTGATCTTGGGTAATGCACAATCCACACACCTGATATGTCAATATCATTTATTCTATAAACTAGAATATTTAATTTGGCCATTTCCTGGCCAAGCAGAAAATAGAATTTTAATTTGCTTGTACGTGTGAGATGTATGTACCATGTTCTTGAATGTGATCTGAGGGAAAATATACCTCCTACAAGTCCAGTAGCTTCAAAAACCCTGAATGACATTGGTTTTTCATGCCCGTGCTGGAGAAAGCCTGAACAAAACCCATTATTTCCTCTGTTGTTCTCGTGTCCTTTTGTTTAGAAGATGTAATTAGTGGTTTGTCCCATATTGTTCTTGGAAAAGCTGGATAGTGGATAATAATATGCATTTTTAAGCAGATATTTATTTACATAAGGTGCTACTGCCAACACCACGGCTCACATAAACCAGATGTTTTTATCCCAAGCCTTTGGTATCTGGGGAAAAAATAGGACAGTGCATAAAGGTGGCCACCAAACAGTGGGCATTTCAAGGAAAACACTCTTTAAAATGCTGTTTTGAATATTTCCTTAAACTTCTTAGTTCTAAGAGCTATATTTACCTAAAAGAAGCTGAAATGTTAGTTATTTTGGAAAATAATGGTGAGAGTATTTGAATCTGACCAAATTCACTCTCATTCCAGATGTTTTCTTTTTGTAATGTTTTATATAACACCATTTATCTAAAACTCCTGTTCTATCCTCTAGCCATCCTCTGAGGGAACCATGGGTGATAAACGTGGTGGACATTCTACTGCAGTGATACTGCTGGTCAAGATATCTTTGTTCTCACGTTCCTAACGCTCCTCGTCTGACATCCAATACCTTGGTGGAACCATCAAAGCCGTGCAGTCACATGAGGTTTCTCTCCCTCTTAGGCATCTTGGCCCTGCCATGGGCTCTGGATTCCCTTCTGCGACATCACTCCATCTTTCTTTTGCCCCATCTTACTCTTTCTCTCCTCCATGGTTGACGATCATTCTTTTGGATTTCTCTCTTCTTCTACATCGTAATTCATCTGTGTTTGTGTTCTGCGCCATCATGTGCCTATTGTTCCACTGGCTTGTCATTCCACATCTACATGTGTTTGGGAGATGGATAAAACTCTGAGTTTTATGCTTCGAGTTAATATTTTTATTAATTATAAAATTTAATTCAACTGGAGAAGGTGCAGTGAAACAGGCATGCTCACATATTATTGGTGTCACCATGAATTGGTACAGCTCTTTGAAAATAGAGTTGGTGATATGCCTCAAGAGCCTTAAGTCATTAATCCTCTTTAACCTAGTAATTGAACTTCTGAAAATCTATCCTATAAAACTTGTCCCAAACTCAAGCATAAAATTGCACACAAAGATGTTTATAATAGAATGCAATTAATAATTGCTCCAAATGGAAAATAATCTAAACATTTCATAATAGTAAAATGTCCTATAATAGTAAAATGTTTTTAAAAGTGGAAGCAAATAAACCAAAATGTTATAATCAGAAAAATATTAGTGTAAAGTTGAGTGAGTGGTAAAATGGAAAGACTGTATAAGAAGCCACTCAGAGAAGGAGGAGTTAGGACAGGAATGGACTGAGAGGTGGGACTCGGGACAAGGCAAGTGACATGGCCAAGAGGAACATTGAGTGTTGTGGTTATCAAGTGCTGCATAACAAATGACACCAACCTTAGTGGTGTACAACAGCAGTCATTTTATTATGCTCACAAAGTCTGTGGGCCAGGAAATTATAGAGAGCACAGAAGGGAGGTCTCAGGTCTCATGCAGAAAGACTCAAATGGCTGGAGTGACTCAGATATCTGGTGCCTGGGCTGGGACCTCCTGAAGGATGGGCTCCACTCCGACGGCTGAGCAGGTGTCTACACGTGGACGCTCCAAATGATTGGAGCTTCTCCCTGCCTGATGCTGGGTCCTGAGAAGGAGCATCCAAGCACGAGTGTTGCCAGAGGCCGTGCGGATGCCACATGGCCACTTATGACCTTGCCCCAAAGTCACAGGGTGTCATCACTGCCACTTTCCTACTTGACTGTTTAGATTGGATTTAAGGGGGGGGGGCACCAACCCACTCCCTTGAAGGAAGGAGTGTTAAAGAAGTTTTGCTCTTTTTATTAGAAGCAGCACATCGGGAAAGGGGTAACATTCAAGGACCTTCACCCTAAGGCATAAGTGGGTGGAGGAAATGCCACTAGTAAGAGTGCCCATGGATCAGGAAACTTTAGAAATTAATAATGGAACTAAAGTCTCTCCCTCTGGCCTGGTTTCCACGTGTTCAGCCATAAGAGGAAAACTCACAACACAAAGGGGCTTTGAAATCTAAATGCTTGATACAGAGGCTCTTGGATCCCAATTCTAGGACAGCAGTCCGTCTTGGATGGTGTGAAAATATTTCTATTTAAAGGTGGATGGGCCGGG
>NW_012149408.1:1696029-1696444 GCF_000956105.1 Propithecus coquereli
CTCTTGGATGACAGTTACTTGTACACTCATACAATCCATTCTACGGTGGTATTATATTTTATGCATTTAGCATATGGACCCAGTAAATGTGTCTTTAACTAAATTGAACTTCTTTTCCTGCCTTGTTTTTAGATATGCACAGTGGTTAACAGCTAGAGTTTTCAATCATGAAAGAATTTTTTTATTTCCTTATATGTTTGCAACATTATTTAAATTCATTTCTAATATTAAGTCTATATGCATAATCATTCATAATTTTTTTTTTTTTTTTTGAAACAGAGTCTCACTCTCTTGCCCAGGCTAGAGTGCCATGGCATCAGCCTAGCTCACAGCAACCTCAAACTCTTGGGCTCAAGCTATCCTCCTGCCTCAGCCTCCTGGGTAGCTGGGACTACAGGCACGCACCACCATGTCC
>NW_012149408.1:1706785-1707414 GCF_000956105.1 Propithecus coquereli
GGGTGTAGGAATCATGTTAGAAATCTAGTGACAATATATGTTTTCTATATAATATCTATCTTTTTTAAAGTCATGAAACCTGAATATTTTAGGAACTTGAATGCTTTTCCTTAGCAACATCATTAAACACATAATCTGTCTCCCCAGCTTGGTATGAAAATGTGCTGTCTCTGTTCTGTCGCGGTAATACAGTTCCTCTGTGGGCATTTGTGTTTCAAATCTCTCTCTGAGACAATTGCAGAGGTTGATGTGATCCTTGTTGTTTTCTGAGCATCATTATCCATTAGCCTCTCACATCCATTGTTGCTGCGTGGGACACGCTAGGTGGCCTGTCCCTCAGCCTTGGTGTGGTGCGAAGCCCTCTCGGGCAGAAGGTAAACCTGCAGTGTAAACTTGGACACGTTGGGTTTTGCTACTCTATTCATCCTTTGGTGTCTCCACATTTTAGTAATTATCTTGTTTATATTTCTTTTATAAACATGTCCTCACGTTTGCATTATGATACCGAATTTACCTCTTGGCAGCCTTAGCGCTTTGGCGGCCTTGTATTCAGTGCCCAGTGTTGCCTTCCAGCGCCTCGTGCTACTGTGGCGCCTCCTGTATCGCAGCAGGCTTCGTCCTTGCCTTTC
>NW_012149408.1:1707464-1726365 GCF_000956105.1 Propithecus coquereli
TAGATATGTTTGCTGAGTTCATTTCTTTTTTACATGATTCCCCAGTTACTGAGCTTGTTATGCAGGGACCAAATCTGCAGGTGGCAGATACAGGCCGGGAAGGTGGTTCCTAGGGGTGGAGAAGCCGGGGACCAACGAGGGGAAGAAGGGCCTGCAGGAAAATGCAGAACACCTGACAATCACGTGTATCAATCACCTGGTAACATCCCACACCTCCCATAATCGCTTCCCTGACCAGGCCAATAAAAGGGAATCACCTGGGCGTCCTTAACGTCTTTCTCCACTAGTGGAGACTGACCCGTTCCTCTCTGGAACATACTCTCGCTTTGTACAGCTCCCTTCTTTTCTGCAATAAAAGCTGTTTGTGTGGAATTGCTTCCTGTCTGTGGTCACCCCGTGACACCAGCCCTGCTTGTGAATTGTCCAAGCAAGGAGCCAAAGAACCAGGACAACAGTCTGCCAAGAGGCCGGACCTGACAACCTCCTACTTGTCTTTCTTACGGCTGTGGGAGAGTCTAGTGGGAATGGGACCAGTGGTTAGAAAGGAGCTGTGGAGCATGCGGTCAAATCCCGTTACATTCTGTACTGCCATTTCCTTACCTGTAAAATGGGATGTATTCTATCTGTCTTGCCTACATCAGGAGGTTGTTTGGGGAAAAAGTAAAAAAAAATATAATGTGCTTTGACATGCCATAGAAACTGTTGAAATAATTATATTCTAATGAGAGAACTAACACATACACAACCCTGTGCTGCTGTGTCACCCTTTCTTATGGACCTTGATTCAGCCTCAGAAGCTTTCTCAACACAGGGCCAAGGGATTAAGCTAGGCACAGGAGATAAATTTGCTTTAAGGAGTGTGTTTTTTGTGACACAAGAGATATGCAGTAGGATTGAGCTAAAATACTCATTGCACAGAGCGCTCACAGCTTTGTGCTGCCCTTGCCCACCCCCACCTGTGAGCACATCTCCATTCATGCATCGGGAGGACCCTCCACCCTATTCTCCACGCTGCAGTGAGCTCCCCCCCACGTCCAGACCTCACGCAGGCTGGCTGGTGAGTCTGGAGAGGAGACACGGCCTGGGTCAGAGGGAGTATGCACAGGTTGATTCAGAACATGGTTTCAACCCAAACTCATCACTCACTTGCATTCTCTGAGCTGGATCTCAAGACAAAATAGATAATAAATAAGGCTCTGTAAGACTGACTGACTTGATTACATTTCTCTGATTTGCCACTTTGATTTTTTAATTAAAATTATTTGTTCCCCCTGAAAACTCATTATTAAATTTGAGGTTAGGTTGTACATCTTGAAACCCTTTATCTTGCCCCAACCGCTACTTGGAAACTTATAATTAAGTAACCTGGCATGCTTTAATGAGAGGTGGAAATCTTCTAAGAACATGATGTGATGGATGAATCCTGAGAGACATTTCCCAGTGTAATAAAAACATTAACTCTGTGGGCCCTCCCAGACACAGAAAGAGGCAGGGTAGCAAGTTTTGTTAAGAAAATTAACAAAAGATGAACATTCTTGAAAGAATGTACTAATGCATTGAGCCAAATCACTTGCCCAGTGAAATGTATCTTTCTCCGTGTCTGCGGCATACTGATGGGCTACAGAGGCATATAAAAGAATCTATGTGAAATTGCTTTAAGCAGTTAAGAAGAGACTTTGAATTCTGTTAATGGAAGACTAGATAATGCAGACCAACTTTTCTACCAAGAACAACTAGAAACACTGAACACAATATAAAGTCCACCCGCCCCCCCGCCAAAAAGCGCCTGTTTTAACTCTTAAATCATTAAAAACTGAAGGGCCAAGATTCTGGAAAGAAAGATCAAACTGAAAAAACCCTAACATTAGGTGCCACGTTTTCCTTCAAAGCATTTGTAGTAGCCAAAAGTTTGAGAATCTGAGCAGAGCTTCCGGCAGTCTCCCAGGCTTGGAAAGACAAAACTCAGATGTCAGGGACCAGCATGAAGAGGAGTCCCTGGGAGGTGCCCCTGGCTTTCGGGATCTTGTGGGGCAACACCTAAGGGTAAGGTTAACCAGAAACAGTTCAGGCCCCACAAAGACTGAGGCTCAGCGGCAAATCAGCTCAATTCTATCTTAGATTAAGGTTATCTAGCCCTATCCTGATGGCCTTTTTAAAGCAAAAATTTTCCCTGAAGAACGATAGCATACCATAAACCAGTACCTTGGGTAGTCTCTAATTTTTCATACATAATGTCTTAAGTGTAGTTAAAAATAATGGATTAATGGATGAAAACAGATAAGAATGGGCCAAAAAACAAAGAGGAAAAATGGGACAACATGAACAGAAGCACAAGAAATCCAGATACTAAAATGATCAGACACAGGTTTTAACATAACTGTGATTGAGGTGTTCAAGAGTTAAAGGTCACCTTGGAGAATTTCACTGAAGAACTAGATCACAGGTGAAAGAAAATGTACAGAATATAGAAAGAATAAATGATGAAAAATACGGCAAAGAATAAAGAGACATACTGGCAAAATGAAAGGTCTGACACTCATTGAATTGGTGCCTGCAAAGGGGAAAACACCGAGAATGAGTCAACGGTAACCTTAAAAGAGATAATGGCTGAGAATTTTCCAAAACCAATGAAAGACGTCAATTCCCCGATACAAGAATCCCATTGGTAATTACCACTTTGCGATATTCATGCTGTGTACCTCTGAACTCTGATTTACCTGTATGTAAGAAATACCATAATTAATTTATAAAAAATGCAGGGCACTTTGGAAAAAGAATACTGAATAATAAAAAAATTCAATTCAAAATGGTATGAATGGTACCATGACATAGAGACTCTGGAGCAGATGTATATAATGGCCATGTACAAAATCCAATTCCTTATCAAATAGAGAGTATGGTAGTGGGAAGATCTATGGCTTCCAAGTCAGCTAGACCTGGATTTAAATCCCAGGGCAGTGTCTCCCTAGTTCAGTGATCTTGGGCAAGTTCTTAACTCATTTTATTATCTTAAAGAAAAAATAATACCTTGACATCAATAAATTGAACTCCCTTGCTCTGCTCTTTTTATACCTTCCTTGGCAAAGTCCCATCCTCTGGCCATGCTGCCTTCACCTGTGTGGCAGAAGGAGGCTGGACAGAAACACACAAGTGCATGACCACTGACCTCAAATGGGCCCTGAGAGGTGTCTGGCCACACACGACACTCACAGATCACTATTTTACATGTCTCCTCTTTCTTGAAACCTCTTCCTCCATCCTTCATATCAGCCGATTTCTCGGTTTCTTTAGTTTCCCGGAGAAAAGAGAAGTGATCAGAAAGGAATTGCCCCAAGCCCCCTCCCCCTCATCCCCCCACCTACCCCTGTGGTGCCCACATACTCCCTCTCCCCTCCTGTTACTAAGGATGAAAGTTTGCACGGAATCCCGTCCCCTCCCACTTCTCAAGGACATCTCTCAAGGACAGCGCTTGGGTAATTCTTCCCCACTCTCCTTCATGATAAATTTCTCTCTCCCTATTGGGTCATTTCCATCAGCAAATGAACACGCTATGATTTCTTTCATTGTTAAAAAAAATAACCTTCCTTTTATTCCACTTTTCCCTCTAACAGCTGCCCTTGTTTCGCTCTTGAAATGACTCAGATCAGTCTTTTGTCCACACTGCTCCAGGTGTCTCTGGTCAAGGTCATGGGCAATGGCCCTGTGGCCTCCCCCAGGGGTTAATTCTGAGTGTTCCTCTTCACCCAGCAGCACCGCCCACAGCTGATTCCCCTCCTGGTGAAGCACCTTCCTTACTTGGCTTCTAGAACACACACTGACTTTCCTGCTGCCTTCTGGCTTCTCCTTCAGCCTCCTCTGCAGGGCTCCCTTCTCCCTGGACTCCACACCATGGTGTGCACAGGTCCTTTCCTGACTTCTCTATGGTCAGGTCTCTTGGATTTAAATAGCCTGTGTTTGCTATCGGTTCCCAATGTATGTCTCTAGCTGTGAGCAACATCCCGAACCCCAGACTGCTGTGCCTAACATCCTATGCGGCATCTTCACCCCTAAGTCTAACAGCCATCTGGAGTTTAATGTGTCCAGAATATAACTCCTGGGCACCCCCTTGCAGCCTGTCCCCTGCCTCGTTACCACAGTAAATGGCAGCTTCACCCTTCCTGCCACCCAGGGACGAGGCCATGGGGTGATTCCTCACTGCTTCCTCTCACCTTTTACATCCCGGTTCCCCAGCAAACCCAGACGGCTGCACCCCTAGCGTGTGTCCCAAGTCCACCCACCCCTTTCTGGATGCCCCACAACTGCCCCATCTGAGCCAGCCTCCGCCCCACCTGGGCTTGTGTGGTGTCACCTGCCTGCTGGTCCCGCGGCCCTCTGCGTTCCGCCTGTCTTCCACCGGTGGCCGGAGCCAGGCTGTTAGACATAAGCCAGGTCATGCCCGTCATTTACGGCAACTTTTGGCATTACTCCTTTACTCTGAAAGAAAGCTAAGGTTCTCGCATTGAACCCCAGTGCCCTACGGTGTTTGGCCGGTGCCCACCTCGTCTTCACGGGGCCGCCTTCTCTGTGTGTCTCTGTTTCCTCTTTTTATTAAGACACCAGCCACTGGGTTATGGCCCAGCCTAATGCAGTATGACCTCATCGTAACTAATTACAGTTGCAAAGACCCTATTTTAAAATACGGTCTTATTCTGAGATTCCGGATGGACAAGAATTTGGGGGAGGCACTCTTCAGCCTACAAGAGACCTTAAGACTGACTTCCTTAAGGCATTAATAAGTTTGGCGTTAAGAGTCATTTTAGAATGGTAAAGCAACTAAAGAGATGGCGAAGCTCTGTCTGCATCCACACAAATCAGTTTTGAAAAAATAAAGTTATATGTGAGTAATCAGTAATTTGGAAATACAGGTTTTTTTCCTAGTCCAATTGGGTGTAGGAATCATGTTAGAAATCTAGTGACAATATATGTTTTCTATATAATATCTATCTTTTTTAAAGTCATGAAACCTGAATATTTTAGGTACTTGAATGCTTTTCCTTAGCAACATCATTAAACACATAATCTGTCTCCCCAGCTTGGTATGAAAATGTGCTGTCTCTGTTCTGTTGCGGTAATACAGTTTCTCTGTGGGCATTTGTGTTTCAAATCTCTCTCTGAGACAATTGCAGAGGTTGATGTCATCCTTGTTGTTTTCTGAGCATCATTATCCATTAGACTCTCACATCCATTGTTGCTGCGTGGGACACGCTAGGTGGCCTGTCCCTCAGCCTTGGTGTGGTGCGGAGCCCTCTCGGGCAGAAGGTAAACCTGCAGTGTAAACTTGGACACGTTGGGTTTTGCTATTCTATTCATCCTTTGGTGTCTCCACATTTTAGTAATTATCTTGTTTATATTTCTCCTATAAACATGTCCTCATGTTTGCATTATGATACCGAATTTACCTGTTGGCAGCCTTAGCGCTTGGCGGCCTTGTATTCAGTGCCCAGTGTTGCCTTCCAGCGCCTCGTGCTACTGTGGCGCCTCCTGTATCGCAGCAGGCTTCGTCCTTGCCTTTCTGTTCTTTGCTGATGCAGAAAGACAAAACTATTCAAGTTTTTATTGTGAAATTAGGAACACATAGATTGCTTTTCAAGAGTGTTCTCTTTTCAAAGGAATGTAAGATTAAGGTGCACACATCTGCAGTCTGTAAAAGGCCTTGAGGATGCATCTTTTCAATAAAAAGATTGTCTTTTTATCTGCTTTGATTAAAAACAGCAGCATTCCCTGCTGCCAAATAACTCACCTGGGTTTCATCTCACTCATCACCACCAATACGCGGAACAGGCGTGCATCGGAACGAGCTGCATTCGAAACATCAAGGCAAACCGGCCTCAGAAAGGCTCCCTGCAGGCGCCGAGTGGGTTGCACTTTCAAGATCACAGGCAGCCAGTTTCTTCACATCTTTATTCTCAGCCATCTGGTCGGTCGCCTCCTGGGACCGGGGGAGCCTCCTGCTCTGTGTCCGTTGAGCTTACCCCCACGAAAGCAGGCTTGTCCGTGGCATGTCTGGCTCATGCAGTGCACGGTCGGCTGCTCACATGCTTCACGGCCATTTTCATATGCTCAGAGAGGGAGAACACGCCACTGTACCACTTCACCAGAGCCTCTGCGATGGGCGTGGTTAGCTGCATTTAGTGCTAAGGACTGAAGTGGAGCACTCAGCGGTGTGGGAGCTAATTTTTTTTAAAAAAGGCAGAAGCAATCTGCTGGTTCTAGAATGACGGTTATGATGGTGGCGGTGCTGATCACGATGATGACGGTATTGACAGGGATGATGGTGATGATGATTATGGTGATTATGGTGATGGTGATGAAGATGGTGATGGTGATGGTGATGATGATGATGATGGTGATTGTCATGAGTACCATTTACAGAGCTTACACTGGTAGTGTCTACCTCTAATTTAATCTAATTTAAGCCTCAAGTCTTGGGATATATTTACTATTATTAGCCTGATTTGACAGACTTGGAAACACTCCTTAGTAGAGTCTTGCTCTTTTTGTTGGGACAGTTATGTTGGTAAAGCCCTCAGATGGCCTCTTGGAAGGGCCTGCCCATGGGCCTATCCCCACACGGGTGGTGTTGGAGTCAGGACACTGTCCCTGTCATATGACTCCATGAAGTACAGAGGTTGAGACTGAAGACAAACATTTAGGGGTGGGTGAGAATGGATGGAAAGAGTTCAGTGCCCCAGCCTTCGCCAGAAGTGTCACAGTGCCTCGTGCCATCCAAAGTAAAAGGCGCTCAGAGTTACTGGTGAAGGTGGAGTGTGATGCAGTAATATCGTGGCTGATCATAATTTTCCTTTCCCTGGCCTGGCAGAGCTTCTGACAGGCCAGGGAGAAAGAGGCACAAGCTCAGGGTGACGATTCTCCAGGAAACTCAGCAGAACCAGCCAGGCACATTGATCTCAAGCCCAGAGTTGTGAGACACAGGAGGTCTCTGCATCAACTCTCTGGATGTACCCTCGGTGACTCAAGGGGTCAGAAATGCCTAATCTTGCACGATTTCTCAGGGCGAGTTTGACCCATGTGATTTCTCATCAGATCCTGCTTTTCTGTGGTTCATCCACTCTGACCCCGGTGGGAGTTCTGAACATACAGCTACCTACATTTCATTTAAAATGTGTATCAGTAAAGCCCTGTAATTGTAATATTTTATGCTTTTTAGAATGTTACTCTATATTTTATTTTACAGATTAAAATAACTGCTAAAACAACAGAGTTTAATGGTTGTGCTGGGTCTACACTGCAGATTTTTTTTAAATTTCAAATTCCTTGGTATTTTGTCTACTTCATGGAAGCTGCCATCATATATACGCTTTAACATGACATTTCTCTGGCCAAAGTCAAGAGAGAGTCTAACTTTCCAAAGTACCTGAGATCCTCTTACCAGGTGCTGGTTTCTGGGCCAAAAGACACACCTGGCCCATGACAAACGTGTAGCAGCCCTTGGCGAGTGACTTCAGGAAGGACCTCTTTCTTCAGAGTGGGCCTGCCCTTACTCCCAAAGAGGAACAATATTCTTTTTTGTGCGCAAAGTTCCATTTATTTATTCCAAAAACTTTCATGTCTTTTAGAACACCAAGCACAGGTATCATAAGCAGAATCTATTTTGAATCACACATATCAAAATCCAGTCTAAAGGGTAAGTTAGAGGTTCTCAAGGAACTTAATTCCAACTTTGGCTCTCAAATTTTACAGTTCTTATGCTTTCAAGTTTGACAGTTGAGAGTACACTTTTTCCCTTTTGGGGGGTGAAATATAACACATATATAGCCAATAAATTGCTGCCAGTTGAACACCCATGTGTTGTCAACACCTAGATCAAGGTACAGAACGTTGTCAAGACCCCGAAAGTGTTGCTCATGCTGCCGCTGAGGCCATAACCCACCACGTGGCTTCTGACGTCTGAGAGCAGCTGTGCTTGGTTTTGAATTTACGCAAATGGTATCACGTAGTATAATTCTCTTATCGCTGGCGTTTTCATTCAACTTACATTCATGACGTTCAGCCATGCTGTGGCAGGTAGCTGTAGTCTGTTTGTTTTTATTGCTTCATGATATTTCATTGCATTAGTTTTCTACTATTTGTTTATACATTCTACTATCAATTGGCATTATAATTGTTCCAGTTTTGGGCTATTACGAGTAATGCTGCCACAGACATTCTCATACATGTCTCTTGGTGCATTTGTGCAAGGATTTCTTTTGAATAGAGACCAAAGAGTATAATTGCTGGGTCATAAGGTAGGCATTTATTCAAATTCAGTATATTATGACAAACCATTTCCAAAGCAGTTGTGCTAATGCTTGTTACTGTTGACCTTTTAATTTATCCATTTTAAATGGTGTGTCATGGTATCCTATTGTGGTCTCAATATATATTTCCCTAGATGGCTAAGATCAAACACATTTTTATGTGTTTATTATCCATTTATTTATATATGCCTTTTTGGGAAATACTTGTTGAAGGTGGAGGATAAGAATAATCCCCACAGGTGTTAGCTGGAATGGCTCTCTGTAACAAAAGGCACATGAACCCGGGGAAAACAAACAGATGTATTTCACATGTACCTGGGAGATGCCCGGGGAATGGGTGGTTTTCAGAAAGGTGGCTTTCGATTCCAGCTTATGTAGCATCTTCAACAAAGAACAATACATTTTTAGAGAAGTGACAAGACGAAGGAAAAGGACTTTGAGTCTCTGGAGGCAGCCACTTGGGGGAAGGCAGATAACAGGTAAAGGTTAATCAGGAAACTTTCCTGCATCTCAGCAATCCCTCATGTCCTGAAGTGCCACATTCTGGCATCCCGTGGGGTCTCCTGCCTGTTTTTATAGGGTGGTTGTCTTTGGGGCGTCCGGATGCGGACTCTCTGGAGGCTGTATGTGATGCAAGTACCTTTTCTTACTCTGTGGCTTGCCTCACCACTCCCTCACCAGTGTCTTTGTTGATGAACATGCTTCCTTAAACCTAACACAGCTCTGCTTGGTGCTCTCTTCATTTGTATCTTTTCCTCCTCCCAGTGTCGGGCCGGCAGCCTCTGTCCCAAGGATAGCTGCAGGGCCCTCCCTATCTACCTAACACAAGGTCACAAAGACATTCTTCTGTGTCACTCTCTGGAACTCTTGCCATTTTGCACTTCACAGTAAATCTATTACATAATCCACCTGGAATGGGTTCTATGGTCCCGTGTGAGGCAGGGATAGACGCACTCACTTCCCATGGGTGTCCCCTGGACTCAGCACAATCTACTGAAAGGACCGCCACGTCCACACTGCTCGTCAGCGCCACCATTGTCACACAGCAAGGGACCGTGTGTGGTTGCTAATGCCAAAACAGTGTTCCAAAGAGGTTATTCCATTTTTTGTAACATTGTTTATCCTTCTGTCAGTACCAGAGTGTCTCAGTTATGATATAGTAAGTCTTGATATCTGGAAGAGATGGTCTCTTCCTTGTTCTTCTCCTGAAGATTTCGTTTTTATTGAACTGGTGAAGTATTTTTTTAATTATTGCATTCCTTAGTCTTAGTTGGTTCAGGCGGCTGTAATATGCGTACCATAGCCTGAGTGGCTTAAGTAATAAACATTCAATTCTCACAGCTCCAAAGGCTAGAAGTCTGAGATCAGGGTGCCAGCGTGGTTGAGTCTTGGTGAGGGCTCTTCCTGGTTTACAGATGGCTGCTTTCCTGCTGTGTCCTCACAGGGCAGAGAGAAGGGGGCAGGGGGGAGAGAGAGAGAAACAGAGGAGAGAGAGAGGAAAGAGAGAGAGAGAAGCTCTCAAGTCTCTTCTTATAAGGGAACTAATCCCATCATAAGAGCTCTGCCCTTATGATCTATTCACCTCCCAAAGATCCCACCTAATACCATCTTATTAGGGTCTCCACATATAAATTTTGGGAGGACACAAACATTCGATCCATTTCTTGGTAGTTATACCCTCTTTTTAAACCAGGGAATATGCTAGAGACTGTAACAGGTGTCCTTGACTTAGAAAGTCTAATGTAAATAAACATGTTTACTTCTTGTGCTCAATGCAGGAAATTTAGGATGCTCTAACTCCATTTAGCCTTCTCCCACCTTATATGTTACGTTGCCATTAATTGTAATTCTACATTAATATTGTTTTAATAGACAATTCTGTTTAGATTTATTCACATATTTAAAGTTTCACTTCTCTTTCTTCCTTAGCTTTTTTTTTTTTAATTTATTACAATTTTTTTTAGAGACAGAGTCCTGCTTTTTTGCCCAGGCTGGAGTGCAGCAGCATGATCATATCTCACTGCAGCCTCAAACTCCTGGGTTCAATGATCCTCCTGCCTCAGCCTTCTGAGTAGCTGGGACTATACACACGTGCCACTACGCTTAGCTAATTTTTTTTAAAAAATTTTTTTGTAGAGACAGTGTCTTGCATTGTTGCTCAGGCCGATCTCAAGCTCCTGGGCTCAAGCCATCCTTCTGTCTCAGCCTCGCAAAGTGCTGGGATTACAGGTGTGAGCCACTGAGCCTGCCTCCAGTTTTTATCTGGAGTCATTGTCTTCCAGTTGAATAATTGCCTTTAGCGTTTCCTTTAGTGTGGCTCTGATGCTGACACATTCTGTCAATTTTTGTTTTTCCCAACATGTGTTAATTTAACTTTCATCTTTAAAATACATTTTTCTAGAACTTCAATAAATTAAAAATCTTGTGGGTTTTTTTGTTATTTGACGATATCTCTTTTTTCTTCTCTGATTCTATCATTTCCATTGAATCATCAGCTTTAAGTCTTATTGAGAACATTTGGAAAGTAATTTATCTTTTTTTTTCTTTGCCTGCTTTCTCTTTTGTTTTTATATGTTTTTCTACACGGTGCCTAGGCGTGGTGTTTTTGCATTTATCTTGTTTGGGGTTTGTAGATCTTCTTGAGTGTGTAGCTTTAAGGCTTTCATTAACTTTGGGAAATTATCATTATTTCTTTTACCTCTTTACTTTTCTCATGTGTCTTTGGGACTTCAGTTACAGGCAACATGGACCTTCTCACCACATCTCTGTATCTCTTCTTCTGTAATTCTTATATTGGCTGGATAATTCTTTCTGACCTGTTTTTCAGTTTACTAGTTCCATCTTCAGCTTTTTATAATTTTCTGTTAAATACGTTAGCATGCTGTCACTGTAGTTTTTAGTTCTTGAATACCCACTGGACTTTTAAACATAGTTTCTAGGTCTCTACAGAAATTCTCAGTCTATCTTTTATTTTCTAAAACGTGCCAAGCCTCGTCTGATAACACTGTTGTCTAGAGCACTTGTGGTCTCCCGCTTTTCTTTACTGCACACAAACTCTCCTCATGCATAGTGATTTTAGACTAGGCACAGGCATTGCATTTGAGAAATCATAGAGATAATCTGAAGCTCTGGATGGTGCTGTCTTTCTACGTAAAGGGTTTCAGTCGGTTTCTCGAGGTGGCGAGGACAGGAGAGTCTGAAAGCTGGAGTTGCTATGACTCTGCAGGGATTGGCCTGGTTCAAACCATGGGTGCTGATTTTGTCTGAGGGTCAGTGAATTCCTGGTCACTCTAGTTCCTAGGCTGTAACCATTTGATGTCCCAACCTACAGCCTAGGTGTTTACCAGAGCCACCCTTTGTACCTGAAGTGCTATGAATTCCAGTTTCTGTCTCCGTCTGTCAAAGGCTCTGTGCATCTCTACCTGTTCTGCAGCTTTTTCAGGATAGGGAGAGGCTTTTAGGGGTAAAATGGTTCCAAGTGCAAAATTCACTTGTCTATATTTTATTTTTCTCTCAAACCTTGGCTCCATAATTTTTTATCACCATATTAGTTTTCTGACACCTTAAAATACTTTTGAACGATATTTTCTCAGATTTTTTTGCTTGTTCACATTGGGGAGGATTAGTCTGATATTAGTGGAGGTGGAACTCATCTATATAGCAGTGTCTCAACCACATATTAGATAAATCTGTTTCACGAGAATTCTGCACGTGATTCGTGGGAAAGTATCTGAACCCACTCATGTGGCTAAGTTCCTAGGATCCTGCCTCTTACCTACCACCCCTCCTCCATGGCTGTGATCATGCTGAAAAAAGACAGTGCTCACATCAGACTGCCATCCTTTTGCTCTAAAGGAACATGTGAACACATGGCATGTGGACACACTGCCCACTTGATTATTTTTTTGTTATTAACTGCGTGTGAGATCATCGTGGAGACCGTCATGCCCTAGATGGTGTGCTGGGCCACTAGTTTCCCCTCCCACATCCCCTAGCCTGGAGGAGGCTTTGCAGTCCTGGCCACCTCCACCACCTCTTTCACAGCCCTCATCCGGGTCTAGCTTCACTACAGTGCACATGGCAGGTGACAATGTGTCACCTTGCTGGCACACTTTTACAGCCATCATTCGCTGGGCCATTGCTGTGTGCCTGACACTGCCATTAAGTGCTTTCCTTATAGGCTTCAATTACTCCCCCTCACAGTGTTCAGCAATTTCATGTTCCTTTGCCCACTTAACAGATTAGGAAATAGCCCCGAGGAGATTGATTTGATTGTCTGAGATTACACAGGGAGACTGAAAAGGAGCCCAGGTGTGGACTCCAGTTGGGCTGACTCCAAAACCTGTGCTTCTGAGCTTTGCACTATACTGCTTTGTTAAAACATCTTGAGCAAAGAGAACCACTCCAAGACAACTTAGGGACAGAGAAGGATGCATCTCCATGTAGGAAGAACGTCCAACACCATCTACTTTGATTTTATTTAACAGGACTTTAGCTAAGAAAACCCAAGCATAATATTACCTGCAGGTAGACATATAATAGATTTTATAGACTTTCTTTACTTTTTTTCCTTTTTGGGGGGTGTTTATTTTTGCCTAAAGATGAATAACCTCAAACTACCTGGATACATTTTACCTCTGTATATATATGTATAGTCATGTGCCATATAATGACATTTTGGTCAATGACGGACCACATATTTGACAGTGGTCTCATAAGATTATAATAATGTAATTTTACTGTGCCTTTTCTATGTTTAGATACACAAATACTTGCCATTGTGTTACAATTGCCTACAGTATTCAGTAGAGTAACATGCTGCCCAGGTTTGTAGCCTAAGAGCAATAGGCTGTACATTGTAGCCTAGGTGTGTAGTAGGCTGTACCATCTAGGTTTGTGTAAGTACATTCTATGATGTTCACATGATGACAAAATCACCTGACACATGTCTCAGAACATATCCCGGTTGTTAAGTGAAGCATGACTGTATATGTAGTGGATAATTTTATGTGTCAATTTGGCTAGGCCATGGTACCCAGTTTTTGGTCAAACACCAGTCTAGATATTGCTGTGAAACTATTTTTTAGGTGTGATTAACATTTAATGAGTATTTCTGAAACTGTAAAACTATTAGAAGAAAACATAGGGGAAAAGCTCTACAACATTGTTCTGGGCGACGATTTTATGGATATGATTCCAAAAGCACAGGTATCAAAAGCAGAAACAGACAAATGGAATTGCAACAAACTAAAAGCTTTAGACAGCAAAGTAAACAATCAATGAAGAGACAACCCAGAGTATGGGTGAAAATATTTGCAAACTGTACATCTGAGAAGGGATTAATATCCAAAATACACAGGGAACTCAAACAACTCAATAGCAGGAAAACAAATAACCTGATTAAAATGTGGGCAAAGGACCCAAACACACATTTCTCAAAAGAGGACATACAAATGGCCAATAGGTTCATGAAAAACTAGGCATCTGTAGATGAATAGTGTGTGCACACTTACCCATGAACTAAAGTTCTGCTAGAATTCTGAACCTGGGGAATTCTTTGAGGGGAAGAAGAGGCCTCTGGATAAGGAGAAAAGCTAATCATTACTGGATGCCTTGTCTGGGCCACACGCTCTCTATTGATGATTGCATGTCATTTCCATAAAAATCTCAAAGAAATAGGTATTATTATACCTGCTTAGAGACTGTGAGAATTAATCTCAAATGGTTTAAGGCTGTGGTCCCCAAACCCCAGACCATGGACTGGTTCTGGTACATGGCATGTTTGGAACCGGGCTGCACAGCAGGAGGTGAGCGGCAGGTGAGCCAGCGAAGCTGCATCTGCATTTACAGCCACTCCCCATCACTCACATCACCACCTGAGCTCCGCCTCCTGTCAGATCAGCGTGGCATTAGATTCTCATAGGAGCTCGAACCCTACTGTAAACTGTCCACGTGAGGGATCTGGGGTGCACGCCCCTTATGAGAATTTGTCCCACACCTTACCCCTGACTCACAGTCAGTGGAAAAATTGTCTTCCATAAAGCTGGGCCCTGGTGCCAAAAAGGTTGGTGATGGCTAGTTTAAGGAATTTACCCCGGTTCTTAGAGCTAGTGAAGGCAGCTCATTCCTTCTGAATTTTAGGCGTGCCAGCAAAAGGCCACCTGCCATCCTCTCTCCGTCGCAGGGCTGGGAAGCTTGTTCTCTAAAGCGATGGGGAGCACGTTGTTCAGGCTTTGTGGGCCATAGGGTCTCTGCCACTACTCATTGTAGTGAGAAAGCAGCCTTATATAAACAATATAAAAATGAATGAGCATAGTTGTGTTCCAATGAAACTCTGTTTCTAAAAACAGGAGGTGGAATGGATTTGGTTTACTGGCTGTAGTGTGCAGGCCCCGACCTATCGCCTTGTCCTTGCAGATGACTGGCATCAGCTCGTGTGCTTCTATCGCTGTGTGAATATATTATGTACATGTAAATGCTGGATAAACTTCAGCTCCTGGATAGTGACGTTATCAGTGTCCGGCCTACTCCGTGTTTACAGTTGAGCGTATAAGACTCTTACTCACGGAAGCCTTACATCGAACAGAGTATTTTTTCCTTTAGTCGAGGTATTGTTCAGCCTTGCGTTGGACTTCTACAGCATTAAGAAACCTCAGTGGGGTTCCAAGTGTCTTTATTTTCAAAGTGATTCGTCTTTCAGATGCTTAGCATGAATTCTCCAGGGCTGAATTCTCACTGAACATTGCACGAGGATGGGGCTAAGTGCTTTTTCTGCCTGGCAGCCACTGCAGTTGTCATCATGGGGCTGGGAGATGCCTGACTTTGAGTTACAGAAAATGCAGCAAAACTAGACAGGCTGCCCAGGGGATGGGGCAGACAGGGACGGAAGGGGCATGACCAGATGGGCAGTAGGAAGCATTTGCTCCCTGTTAGCACCTCTTAAAAAGGTATACTTTAAGGTTGGGGAGCGGGGCCACCACCAGGCTGTTGAACTATGAGATATATGTGTTGGGCAACCCTGTTCAGTGGCTTTGAACAATGATGACAAAAAGTGTTTACCTTTGTTCAGTTATTGTCAGTCTTTGGAGTGAGTTGAGAGAGCCTCATAGAAGAAAGATGGTATCTTACTCTTTGGGTGTGAAAAAACCAGCAAGCATCTAACTCCGTGTTTCATCCAACTTCAATTTCCCTGAGTCTCATGACGGTCCAGTCCTTTTGAGCAAAACAGGATGGGCCAGCCCCCTTGTTGACCTCATGTGCATACATTGTTCTCGGCAACAAAAGGCGGCTCAGAGGTTAGCATGGCCCTGCCGTGCAGAGCCCACGACTGCCTGGCAAGGCAATCAGCGTTCATCTGAGCAGGGAGGCACAGCCCTAGCTCTGGACACCCCCTTTCAGCCGGCCACAAGGTAGATTCTGTCTGACTTTGCTCTCTGCAGCTGGAATTCTCTGATGCGAGGTGGGGACTTGTTTTCAATAGCAGGAGTGACAGTGATAAATCTTTCCTATTCAGAAGCCACTCGTTTAGGGGCTTTGAAGGCACATTGTAAATCATGGGAAACATTCACCTTTCAAAGACTTCCATCTTGAAGGAGGGATCTGTCTTTGGTTTAGAAGATCTGTAGGAGATTTCTGTTTAATAGTAATATCAAAACAAAATAGTAAATAGTGTTGTGTGCTAACATTGACGCAGTGATGTGCAAGGCACAGAATTAGACTCGAGGCTTGCGTTAGCCAGGGTTGGCTTCCAGAAGGAAAGCAGACGGGACATGGAGAGTATGTGTCTGAGTACGTGTGTGCATTTGCATATATTTTTGTGGTTGGGGAGGTGTTATGGATTAAACTATGCCCTGCAAAATGCTAACCCCCAGTGCCCCAGAATGTGACCTTATTTGGAAATAGGGTCGTTGTAGATGTGTTCAGTTAAGGTGAGGTCACACTGGAGAAGGGTGGCCCTATCCGATACGACTGGTGTCTTTATAAACAGGGGAGACTTGGGCACAGTATGTGCACACAGAGAGAATGCCATGTGAACATGAGGCACATATAAAGGTGACACTTGACATGCCAAGGGACACTGATGACTGTGAGCAAACTGCCAGAAGCCAGGACAGAGGCCGGGAGCATATTCCCCCTCACAGCCCTCAAAAGGAAGCAACCTGGGTGACGCCTCGGTCTGGAACTTGTAGCCTCCAGGACCTAGAAACAGTGAACCTCTGTGGTTTTGGTCACCTAGTCTGTGATGCTTTGCAATGACAGCCCCAGCAAGCTCACACAGGGGCACTCTGTATGGTATATATCCATCTGGGTATGTTTATACACATGTATGAACACATGCATGTATGTGCACCATGCACACGTGCACACACTCCATAGTGTGTCTTCCCACCATATAAAGAAGTCTTTCCCTGCCCCTACACCACGAAGCCCCTGTTGGCTCCCCTCTCTGTAGGAGGCAGCCCCAGCCCACACGCTGATGCCTGTCGTCCTCTGCCCATTTGTGCGGGCAGAATCCAGCCTCACCTCTCCGAGGTCTGCTTTCCATCCTGCCTTCAGATCTGGACAGCTCCAGTGACCCGACTCCTGGAAACTTGCATCTTCCTGACCCGTGTCCTCCTGCAGCTCCTCTGACCATCGTCTCCATCAGTTAAGCATTGAATGTTTGATCCCAGTCTTGCAAATAGTTCAGGTTCCTGAGGAGGAAGTAACAGGACATGGGGAGGGATTCCACCCGAGCCTGAGCAGCAGGAGGGCGTGTGCGATGCAAGTGACCCCTGTGTGTTAAGCACAGGTACACACCTGAGACGCCTAGGCAGAGGTCGATGCTATTTGGACCTTTATATATCAGTAGGTTTGTTTTCCTTTTCAGCTTCAGCAAAGCCTCCTGCTGGGTGTGAATATTTAAAACAAAACCCACTTGAGCATCTAAAACAATCTTAAGGTGGGAATTGGTTTTTTTCTTCACAGTTGGATAGCTTTGTGTTGACCATCGTGATTTGTACATCCTCCTTCCAACCAAAGAAGAAAATAACCCATTCTACCAAAAGCCAAGACCACATTGATGTGCAATTTGGTGTAAGAGTGAGTGTGTTCAAAGTCGGATTCCATGGACGTGTCTGTCCTCCTTCACAGAGAACATCTTGCTGGGAACATGTTCCACGTCTCTGCAGTTACCCTGACCCTGAGAATTTGATGGTGGGGTTGGCAAATCACTAGAGCATTCTGGAAGCCTGAATTCATCAGGCATCAGAAAGGAAGGGAGCTGTGGGCGTGTGGCACAGGATTAAGGAGGACTGTGTGTGCCGCTGGGGAGAGACAGCTCCAGGTGGGGCCTGCAGACAGGTGGGACAATGGAAGCCAAGCCTCGGGGCTCTGCCACATCCTGCTTGGAAATACCTGCTAGCCTGGGCCTGCCTTCCTTTTGTTTAAAGCCACCTCCTTTTCAGAATAACTGAATTCCTTCTTGTGTTCTGGCCATGCACAGCCTCTGGCTCCCCACGCTGGCTTGAGCCTCTGTGGGAAGCACACTATGGTTTAGGTCACTCAGTTGTTGTCACTTGCCCCATGTGCTGTTCACTGTGCTACGTGCCCTGCTGATTTAACAGGTGATATCTCATGTGTTCCATCTCATCTCAGGATTTTATCTGGAGACAAGGTTTTCACTACAGGGCTGGGGACCCACCAATGCCAGTGGTGGAAATTGCTTGAGGAAGAAGGTCTTGGAGTCCGGTGGGTAGGAGGTTACCTCTGCCAAAGGCTGCGGCTGGCCACGATCACACCCAGGTCTCACTGAGTCACCATGAAATGGAGCTGCGTGGTGAGATAACGAATGAAAGGGACAGGACAGTGAGCTGGCTAATGGCCAGGGGATGAGGCATGTTCAGTGACACTATTCACTTATCCTGTTTCAGAACTGTGCTACCCAGCTCCAAGGGGAGTGAGCTCTTTAACTTAAGATTCACAAACACCTATGTACTGATATTTTTCACTGCTTGTTTAACTTTGTTTTTTGTAAGTGGATAGAGCCTGAATAAAAGGCAATTTTCCTTTCCTTTCATCAAGAGAAGATATTTCATCAGAATCTCCCAAGTGAAGGTTCCCAAAATATTTTTTTTTTTTTTTCTGAGACGGCGATTTTCTCTGTTGTCCCAGCTAGACTGCAGTGGTATCATCATAGCTCACAGCAACCTCAAACTCCTGGGCTCAATCGATCCTCCTGCCTCAGCCTCCTGAGTAGCTAGGACCACAGGCTCGAGCCACCACGCCAGGCTGATTTTTCTATTTTTTGTAGAGATGGGATCTCGCTCTTGCTCAGGCTGGTCTTGAACTCCTGAGCTCAAGCAATCCTCCTGCTTCAGCTTCCCAGAGTGCTAAGATTACAGGTGTGAGCACCTCGCCCGACCCCAAAACATTTTTTTAGTTAAGGTAAAATTCACATAATATAAAATCCACCATTTTAATAACCTTAACTTATACAATTT
The DNA here is from genome assembly GCF_000956105.1 of Propithecus coquereli. NCBI lineage: Eukaryota > Metazoa > Chordata > Mammalia > Primates > Indriidae > Propithecus > Propithecus coquereli. The sequence goes on from NW_012149408.1 coordinate 1,726,243, forward strand.
TGTGGATTTTAGTACATTCACAACATCGTGCAACCATCACCTCTGTTTAGTTCCAGAACATTTTCATCGTCCCAGAAGGAAATGCTGTGCCCGTTGGCAGCCACTCCCCATCCCCCACCCACC
>NW_012149408.1:1726415-1756696 GCF_000956105.1 Propithecus coquereli
ATCCTCCTGCCTCAGCCTCCTGAGTAGCTGGGACCACAGGCTCGAGCCACCACGCCAGGCTAATTTTTCTATTTTTTGTAGAGATGGGATCTCGCTCTTGCTCAGGCTGGTCTTGAACTCCTGAGCTCAAGTGATCCTCCTGCCTCAGCCTCCCAGAGTGCTAGGATTACAGGTGTGAGCCACCTCACCCAGCCCCAAAACATTTTTTTAGTTAAGGTAAAATTCACATAATATAAAATCCACCATTTTAATAACCTTAATGTATATAATTTTGTGGATTTTAGTACATTCACAACATCATGCAACCATCACCTCTGTTTAGTTCCAGAACATTTTCATCGTCCCAGAAGGAAATGCTGTGCCCGTTGGCAGCCACTCCCCATCCCCCACCCACCCAGCCCCAGCAACGACTAATCTATTTCTGTGTCAACGGATTTGCTTATTCAGGACATTGCACATAAGTGGTGTCATACAATATGTGGCCTTTGCATCTGGTTTCTTTCACTCAGTGTCATATGTTCAACGTTCTTCCATGTTGTAGTCTGTGTCACTACGTCATTCCTTTTTATGGCAAAGTACTATGCCATTATGCAAATATGCTACATTTTGTTTATCCGTTTAATGGTTGATGAACATTTGCGTTGTTTCTACCTTTGGGCTATTGTGATACATCTGCTTTTTAAATACCTTTTCTTCTTGTTATTTTTGACACAAATTTTAAAAATATACAACTCATTCTTCTAAACACATCCCAGAGTCCACTTCTTCTGCAGATACCTGTCCAGGATTAGAAGGTGGCCTTTATCATCTTCGTGCCCTTTTTGACCTTTGGGACAGGATACAGCGTCCAGAAGGCAGCCGACCTCTATGAAGTCGGGCAGCACATGAGACAAAGAAGAACACAGGCCTCTGGATTCTTGCCCAAGAAGTGACATGTGCGACTCTGCTAAAGTTAACTCTTTGCAGGGTGCCCCTGCCCCACGCAGCACGAAGTCCTGGAACTGTCCCCTGCCCCACCCCACTGTGTGACTACGGCCCGACTTATCTTCTGGCATCACCATGAGCACAAAGCCCGTGACCGAGCAGGGATCAGGGCAGCTACCGGCATTCATTGCACATATCCACCATTTGGATGTGTGGAAGCTCAAATTCCGTGTTTGTGAGAAGGAGGACGGACCCGGGGCTGGAGTGGGAAGCAGTTTCTACGCAGAAGTGGCATCAGACAGTCTGACTGGTGCACGTCCTTCAGTTAATTATGCTTTCCCAGCCTCTGCGCTGTGGACGTTCCGGTCCAGATAATCGTCTGGGGGGCCTGCCACATACCAAAGGGTACTTGGCAGCATCTCTGCCTGTGCCCACCAGATGCTAACTGCATCACTCTGACTCTCCCTGTCACGATCGTCGAAAATCTCTCCAGACATTGCCGCATGTCCCTTGGGAGGCAGAATCATTCCTGCGTGAGAACCACTGGGCCAGATAAAATTAAATACACATCTTATTGCTCAGAGCTCGAAGCCCTGTGCTTGTGGGGAACGAGGGAACGAGAAAGCCCAGAGAAAGTGTAGGCGAAGGAGGGTTATCTGGAGAGGGGAAAGTGTGCCAGGTACAACACGGTCTGCTTAGGTCCAGGAGTCGTCTCACCTGGGGACTGAGTGGCTGACTGAAGGCTCAGAGCTCATTACTCCCAAATTGCTCTCTGTCGCTGCTCATTAGAAGAGTTTTTGTTTGAAATCTGTTTCTGGTTTTTTGCCCTCTTGCGGAGAATAGTGAATGAGGTCACAGGGATTAATGGCCATTAAAAGCTGTTCTGTTCCAATATTTCTCCAAGGAAAACTAATCACCATGTTTTCTGAATCAAAACCCTGAAACAAAAACACCAGAATTAGCAGGTCATCTCCAATCAGATAGTCTAGTGAAAGGTGCCAGCACCAAAACGGAGTCACTTATGTCAAAACCCTAACAAAACGCACTCGGGAGGGTGTGAAAGAAGGAGTGTGTGCACGTGCCCATGGCCGACCTTATCGCAGGAAGTGCCTACATGACCCACATGCCCCCGTGCCCACAGGTCCTGTATATGCCGCACGCGCCCTGTCGCAGAACTTATCACAACAACTCCCCTCTGCTCGAGGACACTGACCCGCAACAGCCGTCTCCACCACTGAACCAACACCAACTCCTGCAGTGGACTTCTGGGACCTGTGGATTTTGTTTCAAATAGCTCACATGGACTTCTTTTTGCCTATAGAAGCCTCCCCTTGGTCCTGACCTTCTCGGATATGCCTGTGATCTGCCTTAGCAGTCACGTCCCGGGTCGCAACCCCCTCTGCTATTTTTGAATAAACTTTATGCTTTGGAGACTTGGTCTCTCTGTTGCTCATTTTAGGTTGACAATCTACACAGAAATCTTTCAATGGATTTTTCATGTTCTTTCTTCAAAACATCCGTGGCAGGTTAGTGTCAAATAGATCAATAAGGTATGCCAGCAGAATCTTTTAATCCAAAATATTTTAAAGTTTTAATCAAAGTCTCTGATGGGAGAGTCGCCTCTGCCTCTATTTCCCCTCTGTGGTGGTTCCATGTTGAGCCTGTGGGGTGGGGTTAGGCGTTTGCAGAGTCCTCTCAAACTGTACTCCTTCGAGTGGGCGGTTTGGAAGTTTCCCCTGTTACCTGCTGGGTTTGCTGTTCTCCTTTTAGCTTCTGGCTTCTGTGCTTTCAACCAAATCATTCCACACCCTTTCATCTGCCGTCATTCCCCCAAACCTCTGCGGAGCCTGGTGTCACTAGGTGTGACTTTTGAAGTCAAGCTCAAGTCTCCCATCCCAACCTTGCCTTTTCTTCCTCCTTTCAGGGGGATTCTTTCCAGTTTGTTTTCTTTTATGATGTTTAAACAATGCCTGTGCTCCAAGCATTCCTACCAACTCCCTTCTGCTGTGCTTTACACCTGGGCTCTTAAGCATTCATTCTTTGCTGGCCTTTGTCTATTTTGCAGTAGCCAATGAGCCAACAAGAGTCAGGAGACCCAAGTCACATCCACCTTCTGCCATAAACAGCCCTGTGACCCTGCACAGACCACAGGGTGGGTCTCGACCACATTGCTTCATTAGAAAAGGACGTCTGGTGTTGTGTGTTCCTGAGGTATAGTTAGAAGATTATAAGAGAATAAATTTTAAAATGCTTTGTGAAATTAAAGTATAAATGGAAAGTTTCATCTACATTTCCTTCTACTTACCTTGTTTGCTGAGTTGATCGCAGACTTCTTCTGTTACTCTGTCTGGAATGTTTTCTTTGTCCTATTCGATTCTAGCATCATCTACATTTCTCCCGATTTCCAATTTCTCATGTGTTCTGTGCACTGTTCTTTAAAGGGTATGAAGGTACATGCAAACTTTAGGACCTCTTCTCTCCGAAATATCCCAGGTACCGTTGACCTAGTTGGACAAATGCCTTTCAAGCAAAAGTGTGCATCTGACTGAAACAGATGTTTTCCCTTCTGAGTAGGAAACTTCCCTGCCTGGTTTCTCCTCCCCTCCATCCCTAGTAGGATAATTGCATCATGAAAATATACCATGATCTCCCAGCAATTCTCTACTCTCTCATTCTCATGTGTCCAATTTTTGGAAAGAGATAAGAGGAAAGAGGGGTGAGGATAAGGAGAAAAGGAGACATTCAATCCTATCTGAGCAAAGAGGGCAGCACGTAGCCTGCCAGGGACTCCTCTTGCGTCCCTGGAGCGCTGTGCAGGACTAGTGCACAGGAAGGCTGGAGGTGTCCGCACCAGTGTGGGGTGGGGACTGGTGGCAGGCATGCTGGAATTCCTGCCTGCCCTGTTCAACTTTGGTTGGTTTCTTCTTTGGGGTTGTTCATGACTTAACTCTATAACTAGCTTCCTGGCACTTTTTAGTCTTCTGTACTTTGATGCTGAGAAAAAGAAGTATTTTATTATAGCCTGCCTCTATTCCGTGAAAGGATCATGGCGAGGAAACTCTGTGGGTCTCCCCTGAGCTGCAGCACACATCTCGGAATCAGAGACATTGAAAGCTGAGGGATTTTATTATATTTCATATTCTGCGTGGCAATGGCCCTACTTTCCTTTCCCCACCTGCTGTGCAGCAGCCACGGCTCCAAGTTCATCGGCAAAGGAACCGTTTGCATCTCAGTGAAACTTCACAGCTCATATGGCTTTGATGACGTGCCCGCCTCAGTGGAGACTTTTCAGGGTTGTTTCTCCTCAGAAGTACAGAGATGAAGGGCTGTCCCCCAAGTCAAATGAAGCATTCTTTCTCTCCTTGGTGTTGTTCCTACCCAGGGGGCTTGAGAGGACTTTGTTGACCAGCATAATTCAGCTTGGAGACCAGTAACTTTATTTACACTGGATGGTTTCTGCCACTTTTTCCTACATGTCATCTCTAAAATACCTGCTGAGAGATGACACTGCCCAGTCAGGGTGCAGGGTCTGTCCCATCATTTCAGCTGGACTCCCAGGGGCACATGTGCCGGGAAGCACCGTCCCTGCTGGGCCATCACACGGGGAACAGGGTTTTCAGGCTTTTTCAAGGGAGCTAAGCTTTTTAATCTTTGGGCCAAAAAAGGAAAAAAAGGTTGCATTACATTTTCCAACTTGCAATTAACTTTAAAACTGCAAAAAGAAGGAGACCGGTATTCAGCAAAGTTGGATACAGAGGAAAGGAAGAGACAATTATCCTCAAGGTCCGACTGGAGTAAAGGAGAGCAGAGTGCAGGCATGAGCAGGATCTTCTGGGCTGGAGAGGGGATCCACCAGCAGAGCTCTTCTGGAGGGGAAATTTGGCAGGACTACAAAAGTCTGGGAATTTTGCATATCCTTGACCCAGTGATTCCACATGTAGGAAGTTATCCTGAGGAATAATCTCTCAGGTCAGCTCATTCATTAAGCTGCAAGTATGTTTATAATGGTGCTCTTGATAATAAAGAAATATGAAAACTTAAACATAAATTATCTGACTTGTGATGTAAAGTCTTGCAGAAGTTATTCCATTTATAAAATAAAACCAAGAAGTTTCAAAAGCAGTATATGTAGCAACAGTAACCAAAGAGTATGTCGTTGGCATAAAGATAGATATATTGACCAATGGAATAGGATTGAGAGTCCAGAAACAAACTCATATTTCTGTGGCTAATTGATTTTCAAGAAAGGTGCCAAGACCATTGAATGGGGAAAGAGTCGTCTCTTCAATAAGTGGTGCTGAGACACCTGGATACCCAAATGCAAACGAATGAAGTTGGACCCCTACCTCACACCATGTACGAAAACTAACTCAAAATGTATCCACGACCTAAATATAACAGTGAAAACCAAACAAATCTTAGGAGAAACTTTAAAGATAAGTCTTCATGATCTTAGATTCGGCAATGGATTCTTAGAAATGACACAAAAAGCATGAATAACAAAAGCAACTGTAGATAAATTGGACTTCATAAAATTAAAACCTGGTGTGCCTCCTGCCCCACGGCATCCTCCCTCCTCCCTCCTTCCTCCCTGCCTCTTTCCTGCATCTCCTGCCCCTCATCAGCCCAGGCCCTGTAAGATGCCCCACTGCAGGGACACCAGACATGGCATGTGCTGCTGTGCAGCCGCTGGGGTCCAAACATCCTCAGGGGTATCAAGCCACTGACTGGGCTCCATCATTGTAATGTCTTGTCCCCCACTGCTCCCTGACATCCCAGGTCCCGATTCTGCCTCTGCCCTCACGCGCTGATGCCCTGGGGACTTCCCACCTTCTGTCCACACAGCTGAGTGCCACGTCCTGTAGAGACTGCCTCGACACTCCCCCCTGCCACAGGGGCTGTGGCTCCCCAGCCCCTGCTACCCCAACCCGGTCCTGTCGGCCCTGCTCACCCCACCTTTGTGTGACTTCCAAGTAATCCCAGCCCCCTGTGCCCCAGCCCGACTGCGCCCAGCAGACAGCCAAGGCCCAGGAAGAATGATGAGCTGCTGCTCCCTGTGCGACCTGGTGATGGGGAGAGGTCACATTGTCCTTAGAAAGCCAACAGCACCTTTTCTCTTGTCTGACGCTCAACCTAGGGCTTTGAGAGAAAAAATATCACCCCTTGAACCATGTTAAAGAAACCATGTTTCCCTGAGTGTGGAAGGAAGCCAGGGCACTGGGATGAGGCCGTGGCGGCACTGCAGGAATCAGGGCTCCGTAGGCGCTGGAAACACGGGTGCCCGAACACCAGCCTCCTCTGACACCATTCCTGGGAAAATGTCCCTTCTGAGTGGAGCCTGAGGATTTTGCTTCTTTACGAAGGTTACAGGACGTCGTGAGAGAGTGGCTGGAGCTCTGGGGCCCATGTGCCGGGGCCGAGGCCAGCTAAGGTGCAGCTGGAGCCAGCAACTGCTGACCAGGACGTGGCCTCTTCATCCGCCGTGGGAACGGTGCTTCCTAAGGACGGAAGCAGAGAGGGTTCCGAGATCTGCAGGACGGGGGCAGTGGGCGGGGCTCGCAGCCTGCAGCACACCCCAGCCTGGGGCCTTGCTCGCACCTGGCCACCTGCAGGTCTGTGCTGCGGCCACTCGCGCCTCCAGCCGCTGTCTTCAGCCACCTCTCTGGCTGGTGGATCACACTGTGGCTGTGGCAGGAGGTCCAGCAGTGAGGACTGAGCTAGCAGAAAGGCTGGAAAGGGCTCAGGGCTATTTGGGTGAGGAATTCTGGGGCTCTGGGGCTCTGCAGAATGTTCCAGAAGCAGTGTGCTCTGGGTCCCAGTAGGGACACCCACTCAACTCCACAGCCTCTTCATTCTGGAAAGACTCAGGTGGCTAGAGGGGGGACAGAGGAAGTCTGAAGTGCAGGGCCAGGGGCCGGTGTGACTGATGTGCTGCCAGCACTGAGAGGAAAATGCCAGAGCCAGGGACAGGAGCTCAGGAACCACACCATGCTAGGAAGGAGAGAGCCCGGCAGGCGCCCACTTGGGGAGGGGCATCCTGCTCCTCTGTCAACTCAGCCCCTGGCCTGCTGGAGATGCCAGCTGAGGCCAGAGAGGCCACCGCGGCCCTGCCCTGCCCCACTCTGCCAGCTCCGCCAGCATCCAGCGCGGCGCTGCCCACCCACTCCCGCCCTAGCTGGTGCGTGGAAGGCACCTGTGACCCAGGCTGGGGCAGAGCCTGGTGGGCTATCTGCTGGCTCCATGGAGTTGGAGGGAGCAGGAGTTGCCAGCAGTCCCGAGGGACTCTGAAGCCGAGTGTCCCTCCAGTGTGGGCTGTGCTGGGGAGGCCAGCTGCCTGGCAGCAGTGGGGAAAGTGGGGAGAGACCTGGCGCTGAGTCATGCCCAAGCCGCATCTGGGGCCTTTTGCTTCAACCTAAGGGTCCTCCGCTTACACGACAGGGGAGGCAGAGCGGCCGGAGTGTGGCCTGAGAGGGCCGGTGCCAGATCCCACCATCCGCAGGTGAGGTCGAGGTACAAGCCAGGATGGGGAGACAGAAGCTTAGCAGCTGGGAGGACAGAGCCCAGCTCTTCTGAAAGACCCGGGGCCGAAGGAGACCCAGCTACTCTGTGTCTCCCACACAGTCCATTTCCTGGCTTTTTTGTCGGGTGAATGAAACAGCTTGGGCTCAACACTTCAGCGGCAGAGTCTGAAATCAGGCTGGCCTTTTCCTCACGATTCCTCTCCTTGCTCTGTCAGACGCCCTCCCTCGGCCCATCTCCGCCCTCATCCTCCTCCGGACAAGCACAGTGCTCCTTCTCCTCCCTTGGTTTCCCCTGGAGCGTCTTCCTCGGGGCTCGGGCCACACGGCACTCCCAGAGCCCAGGATCAGGCTGGTCTCCTTGGGACCCATCATCAGCTCGGCGTCCACACGGATGTGGCTTGTCTGGTGTGGAGTGCAGGGTGGGCAGTTAGGCACGAGTTACGTTGACACATTTATGCACCTGGACACGCCATCCAGGGGCATTTGGCCCCCCAAACCTGACACATACCATGGGCATCACCGGCCTCTTTCTGTGAACATTCCAGGTGGGCGACGGTGCTGGTGATGCTGCTCAGGACCCCCGGCCCCGCCTCCCGCCGAGAGACCAGGGCCGCGACAAGCAGCGACCGCTGTCCTGTAATGGATTCATTCTGAGCCTCTGCATTTCTGGCCCACGTGTTGCCCTCGGTTCAGTTTGGCTAAGCAGAAAGACGTTGCTTCCCCGGCTGGCATTTTGAATGGCGATTCCTTTTGGTGGAAGTGGCTATAATTAAAAAGAGCCACCACAAAAACGAGGCATGAGAACATATGAGTCCCGGACAGTCGCTGAGCCCAGGGGGCCCCGCCGTAAGGACAGCAGATGTGCGAGCAAATTAAATTTACAGCTCACTGTGTCCCCTTTCCAGGGACGCGCTCTCAAAATGCGCTGGTTTATGCAAGGGATTATAAAGTGTGGAAAGCCTTTCTTGGAAGTAATTATGCATAATTAAAAGTCATTAGAATGTTGAAAATACATAGGTGTGAACATGAGGAGGAAGTGATGCTTGCTCTGGGCGAGTCTGCGGCAGGCAGACTCCCCCGACGTGGAAGGACAGTAGCTCAGGGCAACCGTGTGCAGATGGTGCCGAGTCAAGGTTAGCTCAAGGTGGACAAGGGAGCAGCACCGCAGCGACACAGGCTCAGATGGAAGGTAGCGGGAAGCTCATTGTCACCCAGCCCGGCTGCTCTTCCAGCTGAGGTCAGGAGGGCTGGGGCGGGAAGCCCTGCAGAGAAGGGTGATACTCGTGCCTGCGGCGGGTAGGGGAGTGCAAGGTTTTTGCACTTTATGAACAGCAGTGGGGGCTCGATGCCAGCTCCTTAGGGCAAAGGCTCAAAGGCTGCATTGAACATTGTGTATGCATTCAAAAATAACATTCCTTTGAAATGTTTTCACTGACTGGCAGTGCTTGGGACATTCCCAGTGTGGTGGGTCCCTGGGTGAAAATATTTCCTGAGATGATATCTCAGTAGTGAGATTTAGCGATCAGGAAAGCGCAGGTCAAACTCCTTCTGACTCTGAGTGGAGGCGTGCAAGAGCCGGGCACAGAGGGCTGTCCTCTCCCTCTGGCAGGGAGAGTGGCAGCCGGCACAGGGTCAGCGGGGGACACCTTCCCCACTCGGGGAGATTCCATATCAGCTCTTTCTCCTTCCCGCTTTGCACCGTGGCTCTCCTCACACTGGAGGAATGTGTAGGGAATGCGGTTGTGCGGGGCTCGTGTTGCTGATGGACTGGTCCCAGAGAGATTGGACAGTGGGTGTTGTTGAGAAAGAGGGGACCAGCCCCCAGGATGGGTCTGGGGTCCAGCTCCCACCTAGTGATCTGGCAGGTAGGGGGAGTCCAGGCTGTTGCTCTCACACCCAGACAGTGACTGGCGAAGCCTGCGCCTTAGGGCCACAGGGCAACGTGGCAGGGACTTGCTCACTTCCTGCCTTTTCAGATGTGGCTGCCCACCTGGCTGCCTTGGAGACTCTTGTGGCCAGTGTGCTGTGATCTGAGCAGGCTGTCTGCTTGCCCAGGTGCTTGAATTTCCCAGAGGGGAATGGAGCTGCGGGGCCTCTGCTAAGAGCAGCAGGGAGGTGTGAGCACTGGGATGCCCCGGGGTCGTGGTCTGGGGTGAGGAGGCTGAGCTGGGGCAGCTGAGCTTCTGCACTGATGATGCCAGAGACCAAGGGACCCACCACCCCAGGTGGCTCTGTGCCCTGCACCTGAATGTGTCCTGGATTTCAATCCTCCGTCTCCATGCAGAGGGGAACGAAGGACACAGGCTTTTTTCACTCCAGGATCCCAAGCTGTCATTGAACTTTCTGTCTAAGCCCCACTGGGTGGCTGCGGGGACTCAGCCTTTTCATGTCAACACTGCTCAGCCTTTTCATGTCAAAACTGCTCTCAGTGATGACGCAGCAAACTTCCGACAGCGACCGTCTCTTGCCTGCTTCGGGAGGCCCAGCGCCAGGCATGAGGCATGAGAGAAGCCAGGTGTGGGATTCTCAGGAAGGGCCCATGCAAGTTTGCTAGGGCTGCGGCCGCAGAGCACCACTGGCTGGGTGTCAACAGAGGCTTATCGTCCTGCAGCCCTGGAGGCTGGAAGTCCCAGACCAGGTGTCGGCAGGGCCGGCTTCCTCTGAGGCTGTGAGGAGGCACCTGTTCCAGCCTCTCTCCAGCTTTTGGCGGTTGTCCTGGTGTGTGAGAACACGACCCCGATCACTGCCTTCATCTTCACCATCCGCCTTTTATGAGGATTCCAGTCATAGGGTTAGGCTCCCCCGCTCCAACACGATACCTTCATCTCAACCAACTCCATCTGCAATGACTCTGTTCCAAAAGAGGTCACATTTAAAGTACTGGGATTAGGGATTCCACATATGAATTTTGGAGAAACACAATTCAACCCATGACAAGCCAAGACTGACGTTTAGGGCTTGGTGTTTCCTACTCGCGAGGCAACAGGACACAGCTGTGCTACCCTGGCTGGACCAGTCTCAGTAGAGAGACATGACATCACCTTTTAATTCCCATGAGAGTAAGAATGTACAGTACAGCAGATGAGCTCTGAGCGTGAGATAACTTCAAGTTTTAAGCCGCTGATTAAAGGATTCTGGGACCTTGTGATTGTTCTCCAAATTCAGCAGCAAATTACTCTGAAAATAGTTAAGTACATCAGCGCCTCTTTCATTCAGACTAATTAAAGGGAAGACTAGTCTTCAGGAGTTCTCTTTATAGATTTCCTTGAGAAATGTACTATACTTTCATTTTTCCAGCCTAGACCGAGCCTGCCCCGTGCGACAGAGATCCTGGGCGGGGTGGGGGTTGGAGTGAACAGAAAGCAGTGGGGGCTTGTCACAGCTTGTCAAGGGCAAATACTTAGAACTAATTGGGGAAAAGAGGCTTTTAATTACTTTGATTTTAGTAACTTGGTAATTTTTTCCCCATAGAAAATGAAAAATGCCCAAATCCCCGATTTGTGGAGAGATTTGATTATATTTTTCAGTGAGGCACACAGAGGACAAAATGGAAAGTCAGAGAGAGCTGGGGCTTCTGGGGAGCAGGACAGAGGGTTATTATGGGGGGAAGCTCACCCTTGGTGCACTAAAACCATGGCCATTGTGCGAAGCACCCTGCGCCTTTGATGTGGAACGCCTGCGGGTGGCCCTGCTCTCCTCTGTTCTACAGCAAGACCTAGATTTAGAGCAGCCTTACAAATTTTAGTTAATGTTACCTTCGCATAGAAAGTGTAGCATAGCATATTTTCTTTCCTCAAATCTTCAAGAAGATATTATATATGATGCTTCTAAATTAGATGTGATAAGCATTTATTAAGCACCCATCTGTGCTGGACAGCTGGCCTTCCCACGTCCTGAAAATGGGGGCACGCATGCCATACAAGTGAATGAATTCCATTTATTGGGAAGAGCATGACAGTGGCCCTCCTGGAAGGTGGGAGATGGAGAGGAGTCAGTGGAGTCCGTGAGGGCCAGAGGAGAGCTCAAAGGTGCCAAGGGGGCCATATAAGCTGGGCGGTATCTAGGTTGGGTTTTAAAGGGAAGCGAGGTGGGCAATGTGGCCCAGAGCTTACTGGCATAATCCAAAGCAGAGAAGAGGGTGCTCAGTGCCCCAGACATTCTCTGGATGCAACTTGACTCAACCACGGGGAGGTTCCATGTTGAACAAGGTATATCAGGTTCCAAAGTGCCCATCCAAGGTGAGAAGCAGAACAGGAGACAGCAGGAACTGTCTTGGTAGAGTACTGTTTAGCTCTACCAAGGGATGATCACATCCCTTTGATAAAGGGCTATGTCGACTAATCACTTCTTTATTTCTGTTTGGAAATGTTGCCCTATCTTTTAAGCTCTGAATATTATTATTACTTTTCTTTCAAACCACCCATGGAATTTTTAATCCCAGCATCTTGAGACACTTGACAGCCACCAAGAGAGCTTCCCCATCTGTGGGTGATGAGTTTGAACTTTCTGTCTCCGCAGAAGTCACGGATGCCCAGTGCCTTCTAGGAAGAGCAGGTGAACAAGCTCCCTTTGGGCGCCCTTCTTGCATTTGTGGCTACTGCTTGGTGGGAGCTCTTTCCGACCCTCTACAGAGACAGGAGGGGCCAGGACTTTGTGCAGCTGCCTTTTCTCTGCACTCACTGCCCCCTGATGGGGGTGACTTCAGGCATCTTGCAGAGAAGATTAACTACCAAGGTAATAAAGGCAACTGTATTTAATCATTTTCCTAATTAATGCATTTATTGCAGCTCCTTGCTGCTTTTCAGGCTGAACCTAATGAGCAAGAGGGAAGTGAGTGTCATAGCAATTCCACGTTTTCACCTAAAGGTTAATTAACCTGGAGATTATCTGGGAGACGACCCCCACTCCACACTGGCAGAGGAGACAGAGTCGGCACTAAGTGCACGCCATGCCTGAGCGTGGAGCAAGGTCACAGAAAGTGAGAACTTCGGCTGATAGCTGTAGCCTTTGAGAGAATGTTAATGTGGATATTGATTTAATTCAGCGCAGAACACATTGTACTTGTAAGCTTCTAGTAAACGAGAAATGAAAGAAAAGAGGTGCTGAGGAAGTCCATAAATTGAAAAGGTGCTTCCATGCTGGAGCTTGAATGAAAATAGCCTTCGTGTCCGTTCACACATTGATCTTGTTCGTATCTTCCATCTGCAGCCATGCTGAGCCAAGGGATCTCTGAAAACAAAGGCATCGATAGACCTCCACAACGAGGTCTTTTGAGAAAGCCAGAGGATCTTCCAAACAAGAGTTTTTGCACGTGGTGTTGGTGAAGGTGCAGTTCCAGATTGTAAAGGACGCAGTGCCCCAGCTCCACGAAAACACCCTGCACTGTTTATCAGCAACAGTGGTGAAGTCAGCTTGGCCCACCCTGAGAACTCAAGAAGAGAACTAGCCTTGCATCTCTGGGTGAGAGCTCCTAGTTGTCTGAAAATTAGTTTACTATGGTGCATAATAAGATTTGTAAAACCAAAAATAATGGTGCTCCTCCACACCCTCATCAATCCACAACAGTAAAAAATGGATGAAGCACAATTTGGGAAAATGCACATCAGAAGTCTTTAAAATAAACATAAACTTAGGCTCAGCAATTGCACTTATAAAAATGTTACGCCAGAGAAATAATCACAGATGTGCATAAATATTTCTCCCAAAATATATTCGTTATGTCATTTTTAAGTAACATAATAAAAGAATAAAAGAAAAAATCAGAGACAGCCTAACACATATTATTCATGTAATGTTGGGCATACTGCAACTCTGTGCCTCAGTTTCCCCACTTGTAACTGCATAGGATTGCTTTGAGACTTAAGTGAGACGGTGCTTGTGAAGTGCTGAGAACAGTGTCTGCCCCACAGGATGGCACAATTAGCTGTGACTGCGGCTGTTGACATGAGTGTTTAGAGAGGGTGGCATAATGACAGGACATTAAGTTGTCACTAAAGTGATGTTGACCTTTTGCTGAACAGAAAAATGCTTATAGTAAGTGGAAAAAGTAAATCGTTTAGTAAGTACAACATGATTCTATGTTTAGACAAGGTACTACATATGTGTGTGCATACACATGTACTACAAAAGTACAATATTTTATGTATAAATACAAATATGAGAACACTAATAAAATGTTAGCAGTGGTTTTCTTTGGATATGGGAATAAAAGTGATTTTAGTCTTTGTGTTTTGTCATACTTTCCAAATTTTCTACCATGAAAATATATATTCATTTTTCAGTTAGAAAATGTTCTTTTAAAATGATATCTATTTAATTTAATTCAACATCATATTCTAAAATTGAGAGCTTAGAATTGAACCTAAGAGCCATTTATTGTGAGAGAATACTGTTCACATATTTGTAGATAAATACACAGCCTAAGTTATAACGTTACTTGTGTCTAGTGATGTCATCAGACTGAAGACAGGAGAATGAACAATTTAGACAAAAGCGGTACCTGTCACTTGAAGAACTGGGACAGGAGATGGTCTCTCCATTCCTGGGGTTGTAAACATTTGGGGTCTGTTCCATCCCAGCGTACCAGTGGTTCTCAGGACTGCATGGCCCGATCCTTCAGGTTGTCCTGCAACCCCAGAGGGCAGTGCCCTGGGTCTGGAGACCAAGGGCCAGTCTCGGTGAGGAGGCGCAAAAGCTTCCTGGACCTCGTAATTGGTATTTTTGGCCTGCTGACCATGGTTCCTTCGCCGCTGAGAGGATAGAAGCCAAACCATACAGAGAGGTGTGAATGAAGGAAAGTAGGGTATTTAGCAACGCTTTTCAAATAATTCATAAAGCACTGATTAGAGACTGGAAACGTATCCTGTTAACATTTTTCCCTTAAGATTCAGTCTGCAGTGTTCAAGGTACTCAAGGCTATTTCTTCGTTTAAAAAAATCTGAATGGATCCTTGAATTTGGAAATACTAGAGGACTTTCTCTAGGCTGACCACACAGGCTGGCCTTAATGTGTCTCAGCTCCCGGATGGGTGCTGCACAGGATGGAGGAGTGCAACAGGGATTCTGCAAAATTAGCTTCTGCCCCCTTGGTTTCATCCTCATTAGATACAGCTCAAAATGAAGAGGAGAAGAATAGATTTTTTTTCTCACTTTTACTTATGCTAAATAATCACATCCTTAATTTGTGGACACATGAGCAAGATACACAGTGTTGGCGGAGGAAAGAGGATCAGTGAATTTGCAGAAGCATCAATTTATAAAACCTTCTCTGCAAACAGCCATCACTTTGGGAATCTTCCAGCAAGTTTTACTCTAAAAGGAAAGATTGGCAGATGTACCTCCCCCCGCGCACCAAGCACCCATTGTTCCTTTTTATTAAACAGGTCCCCTTTGCTCAATAAGGGGTACGGTTTTGGCCAAAGGAGGTATTGGCTCAGGAATATTTAATGCATTAAGCTTTATTTTTTCTAGCGTCTCAATCAGGAGAGATTGTCCATTAGCCTAAATGTTTAAATTTCTTTATGCTCTTATATATTTATTATGTCTGTACTCTTTATAGAAACAATGAATGTTCGCAAATCTTCCTTGGCTTGGTTCTGGGTGAAGGCGAGCGGCAGCCATCAGCTCCCTCTCAGCCCTCACCGGCTCAGTCCCTGGGTGGTGGTCGCTCACTCAAGACCCGCGTCTCGATCCAATGGCCAAATCCTTGGTTTTCGTACCCTGAACTTTGGGCAATTTTTTTCCCCATCTTGACTAGTCCTTCCCAGACATATTTTTCTCCTTTTACTCATGGTGTCTTGTCCAGGGCTCTATGTCTGTGCTTGTTGCCTGTGGAAATCTCAGTTTATCTAACGTGGCCAGCTCTCACTTGTGCGGAAGTGTGTCCAATCTGGATTTCTGGCTCTGGAACTTCCACCTGGATCTCACCAGCATCTTAAACCTCACCAGCGGAAATGGAACCCATCGTCCATCTCTTCTCAATCCCACTCCGCATTTCTCACCTGTCTGTGTCCATGCAGTCATTTTCTAGTTCCCCAGAGGATTGTTAGCTACATTCATAATTGTTATGCCCTTACCAAATGCCTACTATGATGTAGACACGGGCTAAGTATGAGGATTATCTGTTTCTCAAGCTTGTGCTTGCAAACATGGCCTTACACAGCTTCTTAATTAAGTTCAAGTATGAGAAAATTCTGTCAGATTTCCGATCATGTTACTTTGTGATTAAGTCTCCATTCTTCATGGTTGACCATTAAATTCCAGCTACCTTGGCCTCAGGTGCTAGCTCCTCTCTCCTCTCCTCTCCCCTTTTTGTCTCCTCTTACCCCATGCTCTGGCAAAACTGAACAACTGTTCTGTGCTTGCCACATGGATTCCCACCTCTGAGATTTTACTCCCTCTCTCTTTCTGCCTACACTTGCCTTCCGTTCCACCTGTGCACCCAAATCTTTTTTTGTTAGTCAATGTACCTCAAAAAGCATTTTTAGAAACCACTCTGGAATTCCCAACCAAGTCTCATGTCATCCTCCATGCCACATCCGTGAAAACATCAGGACATCCTATGTTACTTGTCAACATTTACTTTGTATCAGGGAGATTCTTTTATCTGCTTAGAAGTAAGTTACTTAAGAGTAGAATCTGTATCTGACTCGCGTTTGAATTATTGGAAGGAGGCATGACTTCACTCAGGGTTTCCCCAGTGAGTAGCACTGAGAAAAATGATGAGGTTATTACAGTATTTAGATCATAAGGTCTATTAGTTATGTATCTCTAGGTTCCCAAGATCAGACACTGAATTAAACAAAAACAAAGGTACAATGAACAGTTTGAGGATACATATTCTATTGCAAAAAGGTACTTTTTGTTAAGATGTGCTGTGTGTTGTTTGTGCTGGGAACCAACAAGGTCCACTGATATCTTTCAACCACTGCGTCTGTGGTATTTAAAATAAGAAACAAAAAGAAAAAGAAAAAGAAATTAGTACTAGCATTTTTTCTCTGACAGCCAACATCTCCTCAGTGACCTCTGTATTGTGTTTTAGGATTCTGAGGCTGGTCTCCATCTCTGCCCCTGACATCTGACAATGCTCCATGTGGATCAAGATCGTGACCTGGGGCTCTCCCTTGGCTGGGACCTGATTTAACAAAAGAAACGTGAAACTGCAGTTCTCACTGTTGTCTATTACGTGAAGGTCGCTTTAAGGATAGCATATGGGGGACTTGAGGGAACTTAATTAGCATTTGATGGAAGAAAATCTTGATATGGCGATTTAATGAGTTTAGTGAAGCTGTTGCTCTGAGCATTGCTGCAAAGATGGTGTGAGCGGCAGTCAAAAGTTTGCAGCTAATCTAAATATATTAGATCCATTGAAACTTTGCTTAGCACACTAACAGAGCTATTGATGACATGGATGTTAGCATGTGTTGTGGTCAAGACCACAGCCGTGGAGTCAGATGCATGAGACAGCTGCAGATTTCTTTGTCATATCTCATTCCCCTCATCCGCCAAAATGGAACATCAACATCAGCCCTGGCTGATTGTGATGATAATTCACAGCACAATGAAACAGTTCTTGGCACATAGTGGGTACCAAAGAAATAGATGAGGGAATAATGAAAATAAAATAATATAGCTGTTAGGAGAGCAAGAGGAGCTATCATTTGAGTATCAGGCTGAGGGATGACAGGGATGAGTAGTCATGCTGGTTGTTCAGCAGGGGCTGACTTGTTCAAAGTGGGGTTTTATGATTTTTTACTTTTGCAATAGTATGAAAAAAGTGAACTGGAGGAAGA
This sequence comes from Propithecus coquereli, assembly GCF_000956105.1. NCBI lineage: Eukaryota > Metazoa > Chordata > Mammalia > Primates > Indriidae > Propithecus > Propithecus coquereli. The sequence continues at coordinate 1,743,651 of NW_012149408.1, forward strand.
AGAGGATAGAAACGGTCAGGATATAATTGCAAAAGTCCAGGCACAAGGAACAAATATGGCACTGCAAATGGAAACAGAATGCAGATAGAAGTAACTTTAAAAGACAAAATTAAAAAATCAACTTGAAAAAAAATGAGAGGGAGTTATCAAGGAAATGCCTTCAATGAGGAGACTAAAATAGAGTAGAAATAGGAATGTGTGGAGGCGGAGTTGACTGGGGTAATGCTAAGTTCCATTTTCAATCTATTGAGTTAGACACAATTACGCAACATCGGTGGAGATGAAGAGTAGCAAGGCGGGGTGAGGAATAATGACAGAAAAGACGCCAAAGCAGGATCTTCCGGTTTAGAGTTATTGGTGCAGTTTAGAGTTATTGGTGGAGCCACAGGAATGAATGAGAACTGTGAGAAGAGCGGTGAGAAGAGTAGAGGCTGAGAGCTCCACGTCAGCAGTGTAGTTGGCGGAGGGACCCCTGTGAGGAGGGGGCACCGCAGTGAGGCTGCAGGCTGTAGAGAGGAGACGCCAAGTGCAAGGAATGCAGAGCTGCGAGCTGCGCCGCAGGGACACGCTCAGCGCAGTCCCGGTGGCCGGGAAGTCAGAAAGTCAGGTGGTGCCATGTCAAGGAGAGAGAAGGGGGGGTGAGCAGCTGCGTTAGGTCTGCCTTCTCCAGCTGCCAACTGTGTATGGGCATTTTTATACTTTTTGTTATGGTGATGGTGGTTTTTTTCCTTGTTTTAGTAAAGTTCAGTTTCATGACCTTGAATGGGATGTCCAGTTATAAACTTCTTATTTTTTAGCACCTGTGAGGAAATTTCCTAAGTAAGAAGGTGGGTTGAGCTCCATCATCCTTTTGGGAAAAGTGAGCTCCCATAGGTCCTCAGAGCCTGTTTCCACTTGTGCTGTACTTGGATAAGGCTTGATGATTGGCATATTTTATAATTTGGAGCTTATTCTGTAATTTGAGAAAATATAATTCCACAGCTGTTCTTAGATTCTTAGGTATCAGTAACCAGGATTTTAAAAAGGATGAATTATGAGATGTGCCTTTTTGTGAAAGCAGTAGTCCTGCAAGAGCAAAAGGTGCCCTTTTGGAGTTAATTTCAGTCAGGAGCGTGAGTGTTGCCACCCTGGGACTTGGTCTCTAGGAACTGAGGTCACGTCTGTCCCTGGAGACAGCACTCTCCTCCTCAAAGCGCAGGAGCCTCCAGGCCTTCCCAGCGGCTTGGGCTCTCCCGGTTTCTCACACTCTGTGGTTCGTCTGAGGCACAAAGAAGCTATGTCTTTGAAGAGTGGCCAAGTACAGTCTAGATGCATAAGGACAACGGTGGTGGGGGAGCTATAATCCACTGAAAACCCTCTCCTCTTGGCACCTTATAGTACTTCTCACATACTACTCCTGCAGGTGAGGGGCGGCAACATCAGAGCGGACAGCAAAGCACAGTCGTCTCCCTTCCTTCCGGCAGAACCAGGGCCGAGCACACCCTAGCAGCTGAGGCCATCCTATGCTGAACACTCCCACCCCAGAAGGCTGAGCGGTTTGGGTGTGACTAGGGGGGCTGGAGCCCCCGGGCAGAGTAAGGTTCTATTTGACTTGCTAATTGTCTCAGGCATAGACTGTGTCTCCCATGGGCCATTCTGACTTGCTGAAGTTGGTAGAAGGGTTGTCACAAAAACAAAATCCCAAATATCTTATGTGGTCTTGTGGGGGTCTTGTTTACACACTAGGTGATCAGCGATAATTCTCTACTTCTGTGGTCCCCAACCCCCATTACTGGCCCGTTACCTGTCCGTGGCCTGTGAGGAAATGGGCCACCCACCACCGCCCCCAACAACACACCCCCCAACCCATCCCCAGTCCGTGGAAAAATTGTCTTCCATGAAACCAGTCCCTGGTGCCAAAAAGTTTGGAGGCCACTGATCTGCTTGGCCTAAGACATCCAGGTAAGAGAAATGAGGAACTCGAGGGCATCCGTGAAGGCCTTGGTGGTCAGACCCCAGACGTCGTCCGTGAAGCACGGAGGGGAGGCGGACAGTGAGCCGACACAATACCACACGGACATGGGGTTTCCCAATCTGGGCTCCCCTGTTTTCACCTCATCTCCTGTTAGCTGCCCAGAGACATCCTGGGCTCCAAACATCCCCCAACTTGAGATACCTTAACAAGGACAGAATTTGCTCCTACTAGTTCAATGGAAATTTCCCAAGCATCTGTTTCATTAAATTGCCACCACAAGGGATAAATAGGTCACCAGGCTGTGGCTCCATTCATTATATTTTCATGACGTGCTTCTTGCATCTTTCCAATGTGATTTCTGTGCAAAGACCCAGACAGTGTCTGCGGGCAGCTTACCTGTGTCCTCTAAAGTTCCTTGTGTTGTGCTCACCAGCCATATGCTAAGAAGTGACACCTTCTATCACAAGTGGCATTATCCTGTGGCACATATTTCAACCGTGAAGACGCAATGGTTGAATAGCTGCTTCAGGGTGGGGGGTGGGGGGGCAGGCCACCACATCCCATTGCCATGCACACTGTAGGGTGCCTTTGGCTGCGTGAGGGGCATGCAGATGGCTGGAATTTGAGGGCCAGCCAAGGGATGTCCAGGTGGTGTGTCGTGACCGCTGGCTGTCTCTCAGACTTTTGGTCCTAGGAGTGGAGTGATCCTGAGAGCAGGCTGGCGAGACCATCTGCAGAGAACCTGCTTCCCGCACCTGCAGAGCCAGGGCAGTTGAGCGTGACTGGGACGAGCTCTTCTCCGTGGAGGTCTCACCTGCTAAGAGCAGGGGGCTGGTTGTTTTGCTCCATAGGACTGTAAATAAGCAAATATTTACAGGTTGAGATAGGGATAGGTCTTGCGAATTTAGCTGGCTTTTCTTGCTACAGATTCTGCCCTTCCCTGGTCCTGTGGACTGTATCTTGGCATGCCTCTTTCTGGACACAGCGCCTGGCTAGCAGGTGGCACTGAGCGATGCCAGCTCTTTGGGCACACAGACTTATGTCCGGCCTCCCCTCACACCCCTCCGTGGGCGGGGAGCACAGTTGTCTACAACCCAGCTTTTTGTCCCTTCCTGGCTGTATGGGCAAATTACTTAACCTCTGAAGGTTTCTGTTTCCTCACCTGTCATTTGACAATTATCCTAGAACCCATTGGTGGTGATGCGTGCATAAATGAGATAACCCGCATAGAGAAGTTTATCCTTGACTTAATGATTAACAAAATGTTACCTCTTTGTCCTTTAATTCCCCTCCATTCATCACTCGCTGTCCCACCGTCACTGTCCAAAGGATGGCTGTTTTTTGCTTGTTTTTTAAACCTATATAAATAAATCTCTACTACCTGGTTGTTTAACTTTACTAAATTCTAGTCATTCTTGGCAGTAACTACCTCTAGGTACAGGAAATTGTTCTACCCACCAAATAATTAACTCCTAAATGTCACTCTTAAGCAATTTAGTGCCACCATTGAAATGCAAATGTTACCTCTAAGAGCTTGGAGCTTTTATCTCTCCAGGTGATTTATTTTTATTTTTTGTTAACCAGAGAAACTCTAAAAAAGTACATTTTCTGTCTATTTCTTGCAAGGCTCATTTGAACTAAAATGAAAACTCAGGGCATATGTTAAACCATGTAGGCTAACATATTTTTTTCTACTGAGATGCCCAACAGACTAAGGAAAGAAATCTGACAGTAGTGAAGTTTTAGACTAGAAAGAGATTCGGTAGACAGCGGCTCACTGTCCAGGACGAGAAGGGGTCCTCAGGCCGTGGCTCCCGTCCTGTTGGTGCGTGAGAATCATCTCCAGCAACTCCAGCACTCAGGCTGTACCCCAGACCCATTAAATTAGAGCTCAGGTACTGCATAAGTGTTAACTAAAAAAAAAATACCGAGGCTTATACTTTGGAGAAAGGAGAGCTTTGTTTCTCACCGAGGGTAGGACCCTTCTGGGCGGCCGTTCCAACAGGTTGGGAAGCCAAGCCGGCCAGAAACCAGGCACACGTGCTTCAGAGGGGAAGGCAAAAGGAGCAGAATTTTATATTGAGAGGGTGGTCAAATATACATATTCAACACACTATAGGAGGAGTCATGAATATTTATGAAGGAGGGAGATTATGTGTGTTTGTCATTGTGCTCTATCCCTTCCCTCCCGTCATGGCTGCGAACTCAGTTTCAAGGTTTTTCTGGGATCCCCCTTGGCCGAGAGGGGTCCATTCAGTTAGCAAAGGGCTTAGGGTTTTATTTTTAGTTCATATAAGGTCCAGGTCATCCCGGGGGCTATCCACTGAGGGCTAGTGCCTCAAAGGGTCTCCAATCACTCCATCCTTAATGAGGGATCCCACCTGCCAGGGGCGCACCACCTGCTAGCTGGCCAATTTTGTGGTTAGTGTCTTAGTCCATTTGGGCTGCTAAACAAAATACCATAGACTAGATGGTTTACAAACAACAGAAATTTATTTCTCATCATTCAGGAGATTGGAGGTGCAAGATCAGGGTGAAAGAATAGTTGAGTTCTGACTTGGGCCCTCTCCGGGTTGCAGACAGCTGACTTCTCATTGTGTCCTCACATGGTCCTTTTCTTTCTTTTTTTTCAAAGACACTAATCCCATTCATAGAGCTCCATTCCATGATGGGGTTACCACCAAGGCTTGCTTCCAAATGACGTCATACTGGGCATTCAATTTCAACACAGGAGGGGTTTTTTCGGGAGGGGGGCACCAACATTCAGTTCCTACCAGTTAGTAAACCACAGAGGCTGCCTATGGGGCAGGGGGAGGGCTGCAATCTGTACACAGGGTGAGACACAGAGTGGCTACCCCCTGGCTCCAGCCTAGGGATGTCATGTTAAAATGCAGTTCACGGCTTGCCAGATATTCTAATTTATGAAGAAAAGCTGGAAACGCACATATTTATGTCCTCAATTTGAAATGTGGGCAAATACTTCAGAGATTTAAAGCACAGGCAGAAAAAATGCACTGCACTTGCAGCTCTTGGAGTTTGTGACTTTGCTCTGCAGGGTCGAGTCCCTCTGAGGACCCCCAGGTAGTGAGAGAGAGTGAGGGCCCTGTGCCACCTGGAGAGGAGGGAGTGGGGAGTGGGGTACACGAGGAGGGGGTGGAGACCAGAGAGCGGGACGAGGGGTGGGGGAAGGTAGAGAGGTGTGGCTTGAGAGCAGAGGTGCTCTCTGCTTCTGTGCTTTGATTGTATCTACGTTTTCTCTCCTCTCCAATTACGCCTGATTGGAAAGAGTAGAAAAAACCTTACTACCAAAAATCCTACTGTGACCTCCCGTATCCTGCTACACTCTCCCAGAGCCGCCACGCACTAAGGAAGCTAGAAGCTCCCTGTTCCCCCATCCAAGTACTAACCAGGCCTGACCCTGCTTAGCTTCCAAGATCAGACAAGATCAGGTGCATTCAGGAATGTACAGCCATAGGCAAGCTCCCTGTTCTGACTGCAGGACAGGCAGACGCCCTCCACCAACACTGACAAGAGGGGAGGGTCTGCTGTGCTGTGGGTGGGGTGCCAGGCAGGAGGAGAAGCAGTCAGTCGGAATTTCCTGCGGTCAGCCGGTGTTGGAAATTCCTCACCAGGGGTCACTTCCTATGGTTTATTCAAAGCGGTCCCCAGCCTGAACTCTGAGAGTGGCCATGACTCTGAATGTTAACTGGTGCAGGTAAGAAGGGGGCAGACTCAGGTGGAGGCAGAGCTGTTGTTGGCTTCATCACGGGCATCCAGGTGACAGGGCCGGGGCAGCAACAGAACTTGGGAGAGCAACTTTCCAAGGAGGGTGGGAGAGCCCTAAGGCTGGTGTCCAAGCACCAGATTGGGTGAGAAGCCAGAGGGGTCACTGTGCTCTGGAGCAAGGAGGAGGCAGGCAGAGGTGGGCAGCCATCAGGGGCCACACGTGGGTAAGTGGTTACTGATTTGCCATCCCTGGGTGTCTTAGACATTCGACAGTAAAAATCTTAATCCTCATTATCCTTTTTAAAAAGATTTTGGGTACTTTTATTGAAAGCAGGTTAAGTAGGAAATGGGATGCAGAGGGGAGGTGGAGAACAAATATGGTTGAGAGGAAAGGGCACAGAAAGGTATGGTTTGGGCGGATACACTGGAGACACCAGTCACCTTCTCCATGTTGGCCTATCCCAATCCGAGTACCCATTTTCATGTCAGGCTTGGGTTAAGGGCCATGTCAATGAGTGTGAGAAAAAAAGAGATATCCAGTATTCGTTAAAATAGCAACAATGTCTTTAATTTGCTGTATCCTATTCTGAAAGAACTGTTGGTAATTAAAGACTGTTTTAAGCAAAGTGAAGAGCTGGTCATTGTAGGGTAATTTGAGCTGAAAATCAAAGAGGGTCTTTTCTGTGATAGTTTAGTTGTCAGCCCTTGTTGGGTAGTGTGAGTGGGGGAGCTGGGTTACTCAAATCATCCGTCCTGAGAACAGAGTCGGAGCCCAGCATTTGTTCCTGAGCGTCCCCTGTAAGCTTGGAGAAGCCCGAGAGGCCACACAGTGCCCTTGCACTGGGCACACTGGGCTCGAAGGGGTCATGGGTCAGTCCCAGAGGGGCCCTGGGTGTTTGGAACGGAGCCCAGATGTTCAGGTGTGTGGCAACATTAGGGGCAGCTTGGTCTGTTGGCCCAGGCAGCTTCCCAAGTGTCAGCTTCCTTTGGGAGGCGATTTATATGTTGGTGCAATCTGGCACGAAAGCTGTTTGCCAGTTCCGCTCACCAAGGTCAATGCTGATTCTCACTGACACATTTGAGATGAAAAGAGACTTTGTATTCTGTGGTTAGGATTGAAATGGGACTTTGCACGCAAGAGTTAATAAGGATTATTGGTGTTTGCCATCACTTTGATAATGCATAGGAAAATGTAATGGCCACGTGGGGCTGGAACTCTCTGTGACAGCTCTCATCTGACCCTTTTCTTGTGGGCTTCTTTTCTTTTATTTGGAGAACAGTGTGGCTGCTACCACCACAGCAGCTGCTGGGAGCCCAGGGCGCCCAGGTAGCATGGTGCTCGAAGCTGCACCGTTGAGGGCACATTTGAAATCAGTGCCTACAGAGCGGTGCATGAGTGTGATTTAATAGTAAACCGACCGAGAAAGGTGAAGGCGCATGCTTGACAGAACATGTCCTTCATTATCTGACTGGTCTCCTTGGAAACCCATAAAGAAGGGAAATTAAACACATTTGCCCACTGCTCTGGCTATCATCCAATAAAATATATTGGCAAATGCTTTGTTTTAGTGTCTGCCTCCCTGCAAAAGATGTGCAAACAATGAATCAGGGATTGATTTAACTGCAATGGATTCCATTAATTGTTTTGTGATTTGGACACATAGGTAGAGTCTGATATAGTCACAATAAGGAAGAAAGCAAAAAGCTTCCAAGGAGTGCAGGATTCCAAAGGAAAAACAGAGCTGGAAGCTGACAGCAGCTCGCCGGTGGGAAGCACTGTGGGAGGACGTGCCCAGGTGTGCCTGTACCTGGGTCAGACTCATTGCCTGGCAAATAGCACAGGTCCATGGGGCTGGAAGGCTTTTCAGAAACTGACGCAGCTGCCGTGGCATCAATAATCTGGTGTTAGAAGGAGGCGGTGTCACTTCCATTCTGGGCATCCCCTTGGTCCCTGCTGGTACAGCGCCACCTCCTACCACTCTGGCTGCAGCTCAGCACGAAAGACAAAGTGACAGATTAAAGTGCATTGAATACGGGGTGACAAACATAACTCACTGACTCTGTCATCGGTTCCAACTAGATGAATAGAAGCCACATATTCAGAAGTTGGGCTAATGTGACTCAAACCCATCAAAGGGGCAGCACTGGGAGGCTTGGACTAGGGTGTCTGACCTCGCTGCTTATGCTAAATGGGGAGAGCAATACCTGTCATGAGCAATTGAGAGGAACCACCTGGGACACTGGGCTGCCTGCAAAATACCAGGTGTGTGGTTAGTTCACAGTAAATGAGAAAGGCTACTGCTGTGGTCTGAAGTCTCAAGGAGAGGGGGATGTAATGCAAGGGAACCCAGGTCAGTGACGGTGGCTATTCATGGGCATTTTCTGAGCATACAGGATGTGCCAGTCTCTGGGAATCCAATGGCAAAGAAGGCACAGGCACTGCCTGACCTGTGGGAGCTGCTGTGACCAGGCAGGAAACGACACTTAGCAGGGAGCATGGTGCACTTGTTTCCTAGGGAACTGGGAGGCTTAGAACAACACATATTGATTCTCTCCCGGTTCTGGAGCCCAGAAGTTCAGAATCAAAGTGTCAGCAGGGCTGGATGCTCCTGTGTCCTGCAAGGGATGCTCTGTCCCAGGCCTCTCCCCCACCTCCTGGTGTTGCTGGTGATTCTTGGTGCTCCTTGCTTGCAGATGCATCACCCTGGTCCTGCCTCCATCATCATGTGGTGTGTCCTCTCTGTGTCTGATTTTCTGTGTCTTGGAAGAACACTTGTCACTGAATTTAGGGTCCACCCTGAGCCAGGACAATCTCAGTTGAGAGATTTATCTTAACTGCATCTGCAAAAGCCCTTATTAGGGTCACATTCTGATGTTCCAGGTGGAATAATTTTTGCAGGAGCTGTCATCGAACCCAGTACACCAGGTGGTGCTGGTTTCTCAGCACTTTCCCCTGAGCTAAGGGGAAGCCCTGTGGGTTGGAGGAGATGGGAAATGAAGAGAAAGGGTCTGAGCCAGGCAGATGGAGAGAGTGGAGGCCAGGAGGAGAGAACGGGTGGGGGCGTGAAGCATCGACCTAGTAAAACACCCGCTTTCTCCCAACACACCTGCTGGGGAGTCTCCATGCTGACAGAGGACCTGGGAGGTCGTGTTCTCTCCCCTGTGGAATTAGATTTGGCTAGCACTTTTCTGAACTGGGGTATCAGTCTAGAATGGTGGCTTCTGGAGGCAGAGGGATAGTTCACATCTAGGCTGTGCCTGGGCCAGTCCCTGGATCTCTCTGAATCCCAGTAAAACTCTCCCTCAGAATGAGGGTCCTCATGCTTACTGACACGTTGGGCTTATTGGAGGATCACGCGGTGTAAGGAGGAAGACGTGCTGCACAGCAGCAGCTCATTTGAATCCATTTTCTCCCCTCTTCTTGCCTGGCCTCATCACTTCTAAATTTAGGCAGCCCCTCCTATTAAATTATAATTTAAATTTAAAAATTAAAGTATAGATATTTTCAGGAGAATATTCTTTCTAGATATAACCCGGTCTGAGCAATCAAATTTTGTTTTTAACTTCATCCCGGAGCTAATTTCCGAACCACTACTTAGTGAACAATAGATAAAAAGGGTTGCCACAGCAGACAGAGAGCACCCTGCACGTGGGGTGCAGGCTCTGTGAGGGTGGCACACTGCCGTGCCCACCACACCCGCCAGTGATGCCTGCACTTACAGAATGAACAGCATCCTCGGTGTCCATGGGACTTCCAGGCCCTACACTTTCCTCCCATGAGTGGATGCTTCTGCCTCTACACACTTCTAGGTCTCATTTCTTTCCTCGGTGATGACATTAACCATGCCTCTTGTGTCTGCTTTGAGGTGGAGTCCAGGAATGTTCCTTTGTTCCATTTGATTTGTGCTGAGGACAGGAGAGGAGACCCCAAAGTTCCTGGGAGGATAAGGTCCTGTATTCAATAACAGTCTTTAAGCTGATTTGGCCTTAAACAGTCCTTCCCTAGTCACAGACTGTGGCCTTGTGACATTGGCCCAGCCACCTGGAGCAGCTCTCTGGGGCTGTCCACAGCAGCAAACACTCGTGGCATCCTGGGTGAGGGTCCCAACATCAAATGTGACAGCGATTGTAAGGACTCACAAAGCTTGGAGACTTGGTTGCCTGGGTCATTCCCACTGGCTATTAATTGATGAATATTTTACATTGGACATAATAGAAAATTTTCTAACATCAGGATAAATGCTATCTTGGTTGGAATTGCATTAAAATGAAGTATTTTATTTCAGAATTTCTCAGCTGTCTGAAACTAAATAGCTAGAACTATTTAAAAGGACAGCATTGAAATCAGGAAATGTGATGCCTCCAGCTTTGCTCTTCATCAAGTTTGCTTTAGCTGTTTAGAGTCTTTTGTGGTTCTGTGTGGATTTTAGGATTGCTATTTCTATTTCTGAGAAAAATGCCATCGAAACTGTGATAAGGACTGCATCGAATTTGTAGATCACTTTGAGTAGTTTGACATGTTAACAATATTACTTGTAATCCATGAACATGGGATTTTTTTCCATTTGTGTGTATCATCTACAATTTCTTTGATAAAATTTTATAGTTTTCAGTATATAGGTCTTTCATCTCCTTGGATGAATTTATTCTTAAGTATTTTAAATACATTTTGGATGCTATTGTAAATAAGATTGTTTTCTTGTTTTCTTTTTCAGAGGGTTTAAAATTAGTTTATAGAAATGCAACTGATTTTTGAATGTTGATTTTGTATCTTGCAACTTTACTGAATTTGTTTATTAGTTCTATTTATTCATATATAAAAGCCATAATAATGAAAAAAATTATACTACCAGAATAAAAACAGACAAAAAGATCAATGGAACAAAATAGAGAGCCCAGAAATAAACCCAAGCATATATAATCAACTAATATTCAACAAAGGCACCAAAAATACACAGGGGGGAAAGAATGGACTCTTCAGTAAATGATGCAGAGAAAACTGGATATCCACATGCAAAACAGATCCTTTTCTTGCACCATATACAGAATTCAATTCAAAATGGAGTAAAGACTTAAACATAAGACCCCATACCATAAAAATCTCCATAGAAATTGTAGGGGGAAAACTTCTTGACATCGGTGTTGGCAATTATTTTTTGGATTTGACATCAAAAGCACAGGCAACAGAAGCAAAAATAAACAAGTGAAACTACATCAAACCAAAAAGTTTCTTCACAGCAAAGGAAAAAATCAACAAAATGGAAAAGCAACCTATGGAATGGGAGAAAATACTTGTAAACCATATGGACAGTAAGGGGTTAACATTCAAAATATATAAGGAACTCATGAAACTCAATAGCAAAAACCAGATAACCTGATGAAAAAATGGGCAAAGAACCTAAATAGACATTCTTCAAAAGAACACATACAGATGGCCAACAGGTGTAGGAGAACATGCTTAGCACCGATGTTCAGGTAAATGCAAAACCACAGGGAGGCATCACCTCACATTTGTTGGGGTGGCTGTTGTCAGAAAGATAAAAGATCACAAGGGTTGGTGGGGGTGTGAAGAAAAGGAGAGACTTGCACGTTGTTGGTGGGAGTGTAAATTGGCACAGCCATATGGAAAGCAGTGTGGAGATCTCTTCAAAATAAAATAAAAATAGAACTGCCATGTAAAACAGCGATCTCGCTTCTGGATATAAACAACCTGAGTGTCCAGAAACATACATACATATCCATACATATAATATTATTCAGCTTTAACGAAGAAGGCACTCCTGCCATTCGCAACAGCATGGGTGAAGCCAACTTGAGGACATTGTTCTAAGTGAAATAAGCAGGCAAAGAAGGACAAAAGGTCAGGGCACCATCTGATGTGGCTTGTTCTCTTAAAGTTCCATTGACCCTTTAGAAAATTCTGCTGTTGCTTTGTACTTTTCAAGGTCTTTGAAGATTAATGCTGTGATTATTTTTAATCCTGTCATTTTCTGAATATAGAAGGCTTTTTAATATTATAGAAAACACATTCTCTGACTCTGACTAATATGAAAACTCAAAATCAATAAATAATACTCAGATAAAAGTAGTCATTCATTGGAAATAGCTATTAAAAACACTTTTATATACTTCATGGGTCAAAAAAGGAAATCATAATGAAATGTAAGAAATTTGGAACCAAATTATAATAGAAATGTTATATGCTAAATCTTTTCATATTCAATTTAAGATATTCCTATAGGAAACTTTAGTCTCAAATCTATCTAATATGAAGAAGAAAGATAGAAAACTAATAAACAAAGCCTTGAGTTCAAATTAGAGGAAAAAATAGTGGAACAGACAGAATGGAAAAAGGAATAAAAATAAGACAACAAATTAATGAAATTTAGAATAAATACCCTTAGCAAAGGTGAACAACAACTATAAAAAACTAATGCTTTGTAAAGAATGTATGAACATTGATTAATCTCAGGCCAAACCAACCAATGACAGACATAAATTAAAATTCAATAAAAATGGAGACATAGCTATAGATAGAACAGATTTAAAAAGTATAAGCCAATATCACAAAAAATTTTGTCAATGGCAATTTTTAAAAATGAAATACCAAAATTGACACAAGAAGAAAACAACCTTGAATTAATTCTTAAAACTACCCACAAAATATACCAAGGACAGATGACTTTATTGGCAATTTTACCAAAACCTTCATGAATTAGGTAACTCCTATAAGGTACAAATTATTCCATAAAACTAAAAGAATAGGAAAACATTCAACTCCTTTTATGAGGCTAGGAGAGCCCATCTCTAAACTAGACAAGGACAGTATAGGCAAGGAAAAGCCAAGGCCAGTCTCAGCAGGAGTCATGGATTTAAACATATTAAATAAAGTTAGTAAACCAAATTCAGTAATGAATAAATATAAATGATATAGGCAAGGAAAAGCCAAGGCCAGTCTCAGCAGGAGTCATGGATTTAAACATATTAAATAAAGTTAGTTAATGAAATGGAGTAATGAATAAATATAAATGATAAACTATAGAGATTGTAAGTTAATAAAATTAATTGCATAATCAAAAGATACCATTGCTATGGCATAGTGCCATCAGGTATGCTACCGAGAGTTCTTATCTTGGTAGACAGAGGGAGATATTTACAGCAGACACTCATACAAAGGCTGAAAGAGTACAGATCTCAAGCTTTCTCTGGAATGCTGTCAGGGTGAGGAAAACCTGCAATTGACTTTGAAAAGAGAATTCATAAAGCTTTATGGATCCAATTGAAATTCCAGATAGATATCTGATTGACTATATTTTGTCATATGGTCAGAAAGCCTTTTTTAGAAAGAGAAAGGGGCACTTAGCTC
>NW_012149408.1:1756746-1781075 GCF_000956105.1 Propithecus coquereli
AGAGAGAGAGAGAGAGAGAGAGAGAGAGAGAGAGATCCCCAGGAGAGTGTATTCCAAAAGGATGGTAAATATTAGAAAATTGTGGTTATATGAGTATAAATAATTCTATGTTTTGAAGCAACCTAAATTTCTATCAGTAGGGGAATTGCTAAAGAAATTCCAATGTATGCATCTGATGGAATTTTTATGGAGCAGTCAAAATGAATAAATTAAATCCACATATATCTATATGGACTTATCTTAAAAAAATTTAAAAATGTTTTTCTGTTCTATTGGAATGGAAAGACATGTTACAGAAGAAAATATTCAAAATGCAAATTTAACATCACATCAGACCACTCTATTATTTATGTAGATGAACATATAAAATAAAAAATTTAAGTGCAAGCAATGATAAACATAAATTTTATAAAAGCAGTGACTTTTGCAAGTGGGATCAGAGAGCAGTTATAAAAGCTGATATTAAGTATATTGTCTTTTTTAAGTTATGGTAACTAGTCAGCTTTTCAATATTTAGTGACAGGGTAATCTCTAAGTGGGTGTTTAATATCTTTTTTTTTCTGCTTTTGTATATTTAAAATATTTCAATATTTTAAAAAAGATAAACATTAAAAGTTCACATGTACTTTGGTTAACTTTTTTTTCCTTTTGTAAAAATGGGGCGATAGTTAAGTTGTTTTGACTAACATGATCCTTGGTCATGTTGGTGTTTGTTCTTGGGTCTAAAAACTGGCAAAAAAGTGGCTCATTAGTGATTCTAACCAGATGTGCAAAAACCTCCTCATATCCTTCTTCCCAGGCTGTGGGTGAGAAGATGCATCACGAGGGGCATTGTGGGGAGTGGCTTTCACGGGCTGTGCTGGCCGCGGGTGGCGCATGGCTATTTCGGATGTGTAGTGCATCTCTGCACTCCTTTGTGCCTTCTTCCCCACCTTCAAATTACAGCTTTAGGGGAAGTTTAGGCTAAGGTCAGAGGTTTTAGGTTTTAGTCCCAGCCCTGCTTCACTTTAAAAACAGGGAGCCCAGCTCCACCTCTGGGTACCCCGAGTACTACTGTGAAGACTTCGAGGGAACGGAGGACCCAGCAGGTGGGGCTGGGCTTGGAGGCGGCAGGTGCAGAGTTGTTTCTGAGAGTCCATCTCTTAAATTAAATTAAATCCCTTTGTGGGATTTTTTTTCATTTTTTTGTTTATTTTTATTCTTTTCGTCTCAATGATTGTGACCTGGGTAACCCAGCCCAGCCCTCTGGTCTTTGATTTGTGTAACGTGAAAACAGATGCACAGCTAGACAAACAACCAAGTTCTGGCTGTGGAGGAAACTTCCTGCAAAGATTTCCATGTTTCTAAATCACGAACAAAACTATATAATTGGCAAGTTGTCACAATTACAGTTGACAAGTAAGAAATTATTTTAAAAATATAATTAAAGTGCTTCTTCTCAAGTTTTGATGACAAATTCCTAAAAAACATGAAGGAAACAATCTTGTCAGTAAGAAATAGGAGACATTTTTCTTTTGAGAAGATGGACCAAAGTACACCCCACACCTCAAATAGGATACAATTTTAGCAAGTGCCAATGTGAATGAATTGAAACAATTTGTTTAGACTCTTGGGTAATTAGGGAGGCATTTATTAATGACAGTGTTACAGTGTTGCATGTAGGCAGATACTGATTTTTTTAATAGAGCAGTTATATCATGCTGGTACCTTTGCCATCTCAGTCGTTCAGAACATCATTATTATTCCTTTTACTCTTGTGTGCTGTATGTAGCTGTAGTTCATAATGGTATTAGCCCCAGTAGAACTTTAAGATGAGTTGTAAAAGCCAACTGCAAAGTCAAAAGCTGTGTTTTCCTTCTTCTGGGAATGATGACTAAACGTGGATTAACCTAGCATCCAGTGGCTTACACTGGGTTCCTTAGGCACAAAGTTGAAAACGGGGATTTGAGTGCTTGTGATTTATTGAGGGAGTTGCAGGACTTGGGGTCAAGGGGGAGGGACTCTGTGCCCTCATGTCAATCAAGCATGGGCTGAGGGCCACACCCATCCCCATGACACAGTTCGGACCAACAGAGGACAATTCCTCAGAGACAGGGCTGGCTGAGATCTGTCAGCCCCCCCTCCCCACAACAGCTGGGGAATGGGGGTGCCTGTGCGGTGGAGGGAAGCTGGGTGGGTAGGACACTCTGCCCCGTGCAGTGCTCAAGCCCACTTACTTCCCACATTAACTTTACAGCACCCATGATCCCACACCCACATGTCTTGGGGACACTTAGGATAGGAGGGTTGGTGGAGAAATTATACCCACCACGGTCAAGATGGCCCTAGGGCTGCCCACACTAAATTCCTCTCACACCAGGGCTTTGGCTGGTCTGGGTGAATCAGCTGGTGGGTCAACCCGACTCTCATCCTTGACGGGTCAGAAACCCTGGTTGCCAAGCCCTTATGGGGCTCCAGTTTCTATATTTCTCTATTACTATTAAAGCGGAGCACTGGGCACCAAGAGACACCCAGGTGGGTTACCTGGGAGCAGCACTATATAGCTGGAGTGCTGCACTGACCTCCTAGCGCTCAGGGAAAGTCACCCCTGCCTGCGAGGTGGCTGCTTATGTGCTACTGACCCTCTAGCGCAAGGAGCCCAGCCACCAGAAAACAGCAATTGCTTCATATTTAGAAGGATTCTTTCTACATTTCCTGTTAGCAGCTCACACCTCTTGGTAAAAGGACCTCTAATCTCTTAGTTAAGACTGGCCAGAGTCTACATCACGGAGATGGAAAATACAGGTGCCCTGTGGGTCCCTGCGAGAGGTGGCCAGGGAGGCCACTCCCAGTCTTCCTTGTTTTCCAGACTCGGCAATTGTTCCCTTGAGGATGTGGCACCACACGAGACCATTGGTTTAATGAGTGTCACATCCCGAGGGATCGTCTCCTGTCCTCACAGGGCATCAGCTCCAAGCCAGAAGCTCAGCTGACCTTTAATGTCATTATTTCATCAGGCTTCCAGCCTCCAATGGTGGCGTGCAGTAGGGTCAGCAGGTCCTGTGGTCCTGTTCCCATGGCCACAGCTCCTTTGACAACCAGGGGCTCCCTGGGACTGGGGTGATGTTACCCAGGATCCACGTGTGCCCTCGGGTAGTGTGTGGCCCAGGCCCGTGGGCAGGAAAGGTACCCCAGGTGTGTCCGACCCAGTCGGCGTGAACTGCTGCCCTTGCAGGGGTCTGAGATGACAAACTTTCCCTGAAACAATGGGTGGTCTTCTCAAGAGAGGGTGCGGATCAGGGGCTTGGAATCTGTCTGTGTGGGGGGACACATTAGGCTTTCAGCAGTGACAGTAGCTGGACCAGCCTTAGTGAGAAGGTGCTTATGTGCCCGTGTCCACGGCCAGCCCCCTCCCAACAACCTGGCTGTCACAAGCCCAAAGCCATTGCCCTGAGCCCACGTGCCCAGGGCAGGGGCGGACTGCCACTGGGTGGATGCGTCACCCTGCCCACTGGCTGTACAAGGTCCTTTCCTCAGCAAGGTGGCTCCCTGGTGTAGGATGAGAGATCTTCACATTTTCCCCACTCGGTCCTCACACGTGTCTCTTTCTGACCTCCCATCCCCAGTCTTCCAATACTGCTTCCTCCAGGACCCCGCCAGCCAGCTAAGCCATGTGCCACTGCCCACGAGCTTCCATCTCTCTTTATCCCAGGTCATTCTTTCAATGAAGTCCTGTGCCTGGTCTTTAGCTCTGTTTGTCCTCCGGCTGCAGGAGATCGGGATCTCTTAAAATGATGCCCAGAGAGCCCTCTCGCTGTCACACACTGCTTTACGTTGAAGTGACTGTCAGCAGACTGCCGTTTCCTCTCTTCACAGCATCGTTGGCACTCAGCGATAGCTACCCGATTCCACGGTCTTCGTAACTGTAATCTCTGCCTTATCTCCCAACGCCAAAGACCCTGCACAAGTCAGAACAGCCCTCCTACTGCATCCTACCTCAGTTCCCCACAGGCGATCAGCAGTTTCACTGCTTCCACGTGCCAGAGACTATCAGTGGCCCACGTACCCACAGTTACGAGGTCATTGTTGCCACCTGGGTGGGAGAGTGATCTCATCTCAGCATCCAGTCCTGTGGATGGCCAGTGGGCCACCGGGAGGGGACATGACTTCCTAGGAGAGCTGACACCAGCAGCCAGCACTCACAGCAGCTGGTGGGTGTGTACCAGCCTCACAGAGGAGTCTGGGGGAGGCACCATGGTGTCTGCCACACCCACGTTGTGTGGGTTCAAATTCCAACTCCATCACTTACTGCGTGTGTGAGTTGGGCAAATTCATTAATCTCTGGGCCTAATCTATAAAATGTCACATAATAAGCTCTCAATAATGTTAGCTTTTATTATTTGTTTTTGTCAGCATTGTTGCTATTCACTATTTATTTAACAGAGATTTCCAAAATGCTGAGTGTGAACCAATCTTTTGAGATTAAAAAATAAAGTTTTATTATGTACTGTTGACTATTTAAAGGCACAATTAATAGTGACAAGGTCAGTTCTAAAATGCCCCATATTTACTTGTTCTGATAAGATGATACAGTTGCTCAATACTCATGCTGAGTGAAATAATTAATAGCCTGTCGAATGAAATTTCTCATTAACTAAACATAGGAGACAAATATGAGATCTACCAACAGGTCTGGTTTGTAGGTCAGGAGAGCTTGGTCCCATTCCCGGATCCATCCCTGACTCACGATAAGACCTTGGGAAGATGACAGCCACCTCCACTCCCCCATGGGTGTCCTACCATATGGTGACAGGGAGGAAACTGTCATCCATCAGCCTTGTCTGGACCTGGGGCTGGTCGGCTGTAGAAACAGAAACACATTTAAACTGCCCAAGAAAAGGGAGACTATTTTAATGTTACTGAGTTCATCAAACCCAAAGAACGGCTTGAAAATGATCTCAGGGCAGTTGGGAGTCAGGGTGTCTCCAGGATTTTACCACGAGGAATACGTCTCTCATAGTTCTTTGGGAACATAGCTGAAGTTCTAACTCTCTCAGTTCAAATCCTCAAGAAACAGACCGTGATTGTGGCTGAGCAGACGCCGCCTTAGCTCCTCGTGAGGCTTGGGCCCACACGGGTCCTGTGGCTGCAGCTGGGACAGGGCCCGTGTGACAGAGCCAGGCCGCCCGGCTGGGGACTGTGGGTGGGGCCTGGAACTGGAACACGAAGTTAAGCACAGCAAAAGCTTGGTCCACGGCTGTGCTTGGAGAGTGCACCGCACGCCAGTCGTCGTGACACCTGCTTTCTTCTCGGTGGCCTTGCTGGATGTGTTTGCTGACCTCGTTTTATAGATACGGAGGCTGAGAGATTGGGTTAATTTCCTAGCACTGCAGCTGGTAAGGCAAAGCTGGAATAACTTTACCTTATTTCTTGCAGCGTCTACGGATGAGAGGGCACTTGCTCAACACAGCTTTGCTAAGGTGCATCCACGCCGAACTCTCCATGCAGTGGGTAAAAATCATCAATTCCCAGGCTGTGGCGGTGGACGCTCGTCGCACCAGCTCATGTGAGCAAGGGCTTCTTCTGTGTGCCTGCGAAGCTGACCTGCTGGCTGCGAGGAGCCCTTGTCCACCACCAGAATACGCCAAGGCAAGGCCCCATGTCTCACTTAAGCCCAACTTTCGTTCTTGGGTCTCCCAAGCCAGATCTGCCCGCACGCAGGAAACGGTGGTGCCACCTTTAGCCTGGGGCCAGCCAGGGCCCAGCGGTTTGGGGGTCAGGAGGTGGCACAGCTGTTCAACATGACTTTAATTAATTACTTCATGGGCAACGCCACAGTCACTCATTTTCCCAACTCAAAATGCCTCAGACCATGTGGTTATCCGGACTACCGCTGGGAGAACCCCATGCTTTTTAATGGCCCTGCTTTTATTTTATAGAGGGCTCTTTAGTTCTGTGGGTTTTCTCTGTCAATGTCATCACCATCGGCTTACAGCTTCCAGAAACTCCCCAATGTTCTGCTCTTCCAATGGGATCATTTTACTTTCCATTACTGATACGTATTTATTCTAACTTTTGATATTTCTTCTTTAATTTGGTGGGATTTTGGTAGAAGCAGATCTAGATGTGTGTGCTGAGCCGGTTTGAAGAGGAAGCCCTGGCCTTCAGTTTACATTATTGACAAATGCAAGAAACAAAGCTTAGCATTTCCATGTACGCTGACGCTTCTGTTTCTGTGTTGCTTCGTAATTGTAATGAAGGTTTGGTTGTTTGTTAGTTTGGCCTCAGGTGTTGGTGGTTTCTGTCCCTTTCAAGACAGTTTCCTCAATAGTGAAAGATCACAGGCAGGGCCTCTGGAAAAAATGCAACATAATTTTTGATAGTTGATCTTTTTTTTTTATCTTTTATTAATCAATATATTTCTGATTAATAATAGTCTCAAGAAGAAAGGTAGAGTCTACTGCAGACAAAATGATAAGAAAACACCATTTCTCTTTTCAAGAAACCTGTACATATTGAGTGCCAGGTGAATTTGGGTGGTATTCTCTGAAAGAGGAAATCATTGACTCCTTTGCATGTGAGAATGTAGGGATACTTCCTTAGAAGATAAGTATTAATATTTAGGCAAAGCCTGTGTCTTTTTGTCAACAGTAAATTTTATCATGAGTCAACAGTATAATACAGCTACTAAAAAACCACATATGATCTTAAACTGAAGTAAGTGAAGCACAATATACTTAAACCATTTTGCTCAATTTTGGGTACCGTACTGGTGTGTGGGTATTTTTTTTTAATCTTAAAATATTATGAGGCCAATATCCCTTAATCTCCACCCAACCCTTAGGACCTTCCATTCTCCCTGAAGCTCCTCCATTCCAATCACACACTCTTTCTCCTTTCAAAAATAATTACTTCCTTGAATTTTTATAATAGTCAGTTCTTTGCAAATCTCTATAGTTTATCACCCATATGCATATCTAGGCACCTTTAAGACATAGTAAATATTTTAAATTACTTTTAATTTCTGACTTCACCACTGTCTCTTATTTCCTTACAATTTATCTGGGTTTTTAGGATTGCATTCTTTTGTTGCAGTTCAACATGTTCCTCTCTCTTTTGTGTATTTCCTGCAAATTGGCAACTGAATGCCGAGGTTCTGTGAGATGCGATTCTGTCTGTGTAGCAGGCAGGATAATGGGCCTCCAAAGAGACTGGCATCAAAATCTGTAGAATCTGTGGGTATGTTACCTACATGGTGAAGGGACTTTGCAGATTTGATTAAATTAAGGACCTTGCAATTGGAGAGATTATCCTGGATTATTTAGCTGGACCTGATATACTCACCAGGGTCCTTACAAGGGGAAGACAGAGAGTCAGAGACGAAGAAGGACACGTGACTATGAGAGCAAAGTTGCGCAGCCACCAGCCACGGGCTGGGGGAGGCCTCTGGAAGCTGGACAAGGCAAGGGAACAGACGGACTTTCTTCCAGAGCCTCCAGGAAGGAACACAGCTCAGCCCCACCATGATTTTAACCCTGTAAGACCCATTTTAGATTTCTGAGCTTGAGAACTATAAGGAAACAAATCATGCTAGGTCACTGTGTTTGTGGCAGTTAGTTGCAGCTGCAGTAGGGAACTACCCGTCCTGCAGCCTGAGCAGAGGTGGAGGAGGTGAGCTCTTCCAGCAGGAGGCCGTGAGGCCTGGCTGCCCCTCGCTTTGTGCCATTAGCTGGGGTGGATGCACTTCGCCTGCATCTGCTAGTCCCCTGTGCTTACAAAGGCGGTGACCTCCTTCTCTCATTTCTTATGTGTTATTAGTGGGGGTATTCTATAAAGAGATGTTTCCACACGGTACCACTAGCGCGGGAAAGGCAGCATAAATGCTCACTCTCCCCCTTACTTACCAGGTCTTAAGATAAAGAATCGATTTCCTCCCAACCTCTGAAGGTGACCAAGTTATGAAGGGTTTAGTCTATTTTAAACATGACCCTTAGAGAAGCTGAACTTGTTCCATTTTTTGTCCGTGGAAGAATCTCACATTGGCTTCTGAGTCCCTTTGACACTGCCCTGGCAGTCTTTGATTCCAGAAAGTTCTTGCTTTCTACAGTGACAAGGTAGTCCAGCTTCATCTTGTATGCTTTCTGGAGTCTGTAATTTCTCGGAGAAGTCTTAGTTACTTTGAGCAGGAGATGAAATTTAAAAACCATAGCCGAGGCTCTAAGTGATGAAAAACTTTTATCTAGGACTCTGGGATATTCTTACACATGATTTAATTGACTACATGTGAAAAATGACTTTTAAAACTTTATTTCTTATAGAAATAGCTATTACGAATTCCTTTAATAGAAATAAAATAGATTTAAATTTGCATTTACCTAAAGAATAACATTGAATCAATTTATGTTTCTGAGTGAGTTAATAAAATTTAGTCAAATTTTAATGGGTTGATATTGATACTCAGTATACACCAGGGGTGCTCTAAGGTAAAGAAAGTACGTCTTCTTGATCCTGGATTTGCAACAGTCTCCTAACTAATATTTCCATCTTATTACTACACCCTGCTTGCTGATGAATATTTTACTTCTCTGAAACAATTTTAACTATATAAATCCCTGTTCGAAACTTCTGGCTCCCGATTTTCCATACTAGCTAAATTGTAAGTTCCTCAGTCTGGCATCCAGATACTTCTTCCCTCCTTTGATTTTATTTTTTACCACTTTGTTTCCTACCGTTAATTCTAAGTCACCTTCCAAACGTCACAGAACCTTCTTGCTGTCACCTGGCCCTGGTTTTGGTGGCTGATGGATGAAAATTTAAAGCCACTACTTATTATCTGGGTATTCCAGGCCAGTTTGTTTTACTTGGTGAGCCTCATTTTTCATCTGCTTCTGCCAAGGGCAGGGCTGGAGTGAGGACCAGTGCGAAGTGAACACCAAGCACAGGTTTGGCCCGGGGGAGCGGGAGTCAATGTTTATCTCACCGTCCCGGCTGCCCACTGAGAATCTGCCCCACACTCCTTCCGTTCACTCAGACATCGCCCGTTGTTCAGGTCCAGCTGGCCCCTCGCTGTTTCCTAGGCAGGCCCTGCTCACTTTAATCCAGAAGCTTCCGCCATATCCCCTGCATGGGTCGTTCTATTCCTCACGCCAGGATGGGGCCATTATATTAATAATTCAACACTTGCATTTTAAGTTATGCCTTCCTCTCTAGTCTCTTGTCCCCAGTCACACTGTGGTTTCCTTTGAGCAGATGGAAGGGCTGGTATCTGCCAAGTGCCCACTATGGAGCTGGTAGCTGGCCGATGCTCCTCAGACCCCGTGGGCCTGGGGTGTGGTGAGCTGAGACACCAGAGGGTCACGGTGACACACACACACACCTCCACACTCTTGAGTGTGTTGGAGAGGCTAATGTGAAGTGATGTCACAGTGACTGGGGACTGATTTAGTTGGTCAGTCCCCCTGAATGCTAAGGGCGAGGCAGGCACAGGCAGTGGTGGGAGGAAGCCTTCCCCACAGAAGGAACAGCAAGTGCAAAGGCCCCGAGGCAGGAAGGAGCTTGGGGTGCGGCGGGACAGGGAGGGGACCTGTGCGGCTGGGGTGTGTGGGTGAGTGGAGCCAAGGGGCACTTCCTGAGGGCCTGGAGCCACAGCAAGGCATGGGGACTTGATTCTGATTCTGGGGTGGGGAGGGGAGTGTGGATGCAGGAGGATGAACAAACTGCTGTTTGCTCTGGATGACCCCCTGCTGCCCTGTGACTGTCAGATGGAAGAGCCAGAGCACAGCCTAGAGACGGGGAGCAGGCTGGGGCAGTGGTCCAGGCAGTTGTCATGGGGCCTGGGACCAGAGGGTTCTGTGGCGGAGATGCTGAGTGTGGGGACTCAGGGCGCGTGGAGGGCAGGCAGGTGTGGGTGAATGACACTGTTCACTGAGATGGAAGCCATTGTTTCTTGTTAGTTAAAATTTACGAAGTGGTCATGTGAAGCAGCGTAAAAGGCAGGTGGCACAGCAATGTTGTCATGGGGAACAGAGGGGCTAAGGCAGGTCCTGTTCCCATGGCTCAAGTTCACGGGGGGCTGGCTCTGCAGGTCTGGGCTACCCATCTGTTGGATTAGGTCTGTCCTGGAGAAGGACCAAAGCTCCACCCCTCTTGCCCGGTCCTGCTGTCTGGACGGGACTTGCACGGACATGCCGTCCAGCTGCTCTTTGCCCCTCGGCTCCCAGGGACAACTCCCTAGGTCCCTCTTCCTACCAGACTAGTCTTATGTGGGACACTCCCTAGCCCTCCCCATCTCCAGGAGCAAAATCCACCCCTCACCTTGGTAACAGGTTGGATGGCAGGTGGGGGCGGCAGGCGGGGAGGATCGGCAGAAGGTGGAAGGAAGAATGAAAGATGAGAGATACAAAGGTTCAAGGAGCCCCTTTTCTCCATGGGTGGAGCCCATTCATTCTCCAAGGCCGTTCCCTGGGAGGCGGCAGGAGGCTGGCGTGGACTCAGCAGCAGGCAGGAATTGCCCCCAATGGCTCTCTGTGCTCCGGGCTGTCCCGACGCATGCTCACCATGGCGCTGTGTCAGAGCTGCAGCGCAGAGCACCCGGGGCACCCACTGATCCACAGCCTGGACCTTCGCATAAAGCCAGAGCCCCTGTGCATCTCGTCACCATTGTGGGACAGCCTCATGTCACTGGCTAAGGCTTCACATGCAGAAGGTTTCCTCCCATAGAATCCATCCTTTCCAAGTGGGTTACAATCAGCTCCACTGTAGACAGAAAAGCGATTTGAAAACTTGAAAAATAATTTGGACTCACACACAGATCTGGGGGTAACCAGTTCTGTCTTGTGACGCACACCTGGCAGGCTCGCCTCATCGGGACCCAGGACCGTGCGCCAGACATTGTGCAGCCAGAAACCGCCCTTCCAGGCTGCTGCACTTCCTGGCTTCGTGGGCCGCAGCTGCACATGCCTTAAGCTGCAGTGTGACCTCGCTGGGGAGCCCGACCTTTGAACGTGAAGAGTTCGTTCATCGCGTGTTTGCATATACTTGGAGGATTATAACTCTTTATATAATTTACATCTTAGTTCAGGAACGTGGTAGCCAATTAAACTGTCTTTAGTATCAGATTCTTGCAGGAAGACATTAACAGTGATATTTTTACCTTTTTCTAGAAGTGCCTGTGAAAATAATTAGCGTACTGAAGTGTTTGCTAATAACATGTTAGGTGGGAAAATGACTGCTCTTTCAAAGACTTCCTGTGCTGAGAAAGTTACCTTTTACTTGAAGTTTAAAGATTACATTTTCTCTCACCATTTTAAATTACTAATACTGAGAAGAATAATGTAGATGGGATAAAACAATCTTGTTAATTAAAAATAAAAATTCCTGCTTCCCTGATCTGACTCTAGTAAGGAATTAGAAGAGCAGCATCTCTTCTCAGAGGTGTCAGCCCGGATCGTCCTGTGCCCTCTGCCCTGCTGGTCGGGGAAGGAGCCTCTGGCTCACCCTCATAGGATGCCCTGGCTTCTCTCTGCCTCATAGCAGCTCTGTGACTTCAGTGGGTGACTCGGCCTCTGCATTCTCAGTCTTCTCATAGGGAGTTGGTGGTAAGGGAGTTAACAGCTGAGGTCTCGAGGGGCCTCTCTCCCGCACGTCATTGGCCCCGACCACGTGATCATGCCGTGCCACTTCTGGTCCCTGCTCTGTGAACTCGTGGGCTCAGGCTTCCTCGTTGCCCTGGAGCCCCCTCGAGCTCACCCTCAGCTAGCTCACTCAACACTGTTGTCACTAAGGGACCCTTGCCCCACTGCCCACCTGGCTGGCTTAGCTGATCTAGGACAGCACATAATCTTAACACACCTCACGCACTGGACTGGGATTGTGTGAGTCCTTGTCTATCCCCACAGCTGTTCTGGAAGAAACTCAAAAGCAGTGCCTTGTTCTGCTAGATTCCAGCCGTGGTAGGACACAGTCAATGCCTGTTCGGTGAGTGAGAAAGGTGGTAACTGTGTCCCTGGATCAGAGGACACGATCCTTAATCTTAGCATCGAGGACTTCCACAATCGGTGTGCAGGTTGATTTTTAACTTTCAGGCCTTTTGGAAAACCAAAGATGAATTTGCAAATGCAGGCATGTTGACCAAATCAATCTTCATGTCATTTTCCTGGAAGACTTCTTCCAAATGGCACCAAGGCACATCAGAGGTGGAGGCAAGCTTCTAGCCTTGGCTGAATGTGGCATCTATCAGTCAAGCGCTGCCTAGCACTGAGACCCACCATCAGAACAAAGCAGGCCAGCCAGCGAATTCCTTAGACACCCTCACTTGCTGTTTGAAATTTACCTGTGGGATGGTGACATGGTAACAGTGGCTTTACTGCTGCTTCTTCTCTGCGAGGTATCTGACGGGCCCACCTCATCCCATACATGGTTTGTGAAATGAGCTGATCAAAGTGAAGCCCAAGTCATCAGAACTTGCCATCATTTAAATAACTTGTATTTATTTATTCATTGAAATGGTAATTCATTTAAATGAATGGCAATTCACTGAAATAGGTAATATTTTATTTATTGGGCCTCTACTAGTTGGGAGATATTTTGCTTTGAGCTAGGTTTAGCAGGGCAAGGGAGCTAAGTGGAATATCCATGGTTGTGACACAGTAAACTTGTGTGTTTACTGTCTTGTGTTTCTTGTCTTCAAGAAACTTAAATTCTTACAAGCTCCAAGCTTTGGAAAACTTTTGTGACATAGCTTTTTAAACACAATATGGATTCATTCCCATTGCTTTTAGATAAGCATCAAGGAGTGAAATTATTGGGCCATATGGTAAGTATATGTATAGTTTTAAAAAAATACTAATGGATATTCATCCAAAGTGTTTGTTACATTTTACATCCCCACCAACTGTGTATGAAAGTTCCTGTTAGAACACATCCTTTCAAATATTTGGTATTGTCTGTTGTCTTAATTTTAGCCATTTAAATGTGTATGAAGCGATATCATATTTTGTTTTTCATTTGCATTTCACTGATGACTAATGATATTGAGAACTTTGTAATGTGCCTATTAACCACTTTTGTACTTTCTTTTGCGAAGTGTCTTTTAAGAATTCTTCCTTTTTTGTTGGATTGTTTCTCTCTTTTTTTTAATGTTTTATTTTTTTAAATTTTTTTTAAGTTCAGCGTATTATGGGGTACAAATGTTAAGGTTACATATATTGTCTTTGCCCCACCCGAGTCAGAGCTTCAAGGGTGTCCATCCCCCAGACAGTGCGCACCACACCCATTAGGTGTGAATACACCCATCCCCTCTGCCCCCTCCCATCTGCCCGACACCTGATGAATGTTACTACTATATGTGCACATAAGTGTTGATCAGTTAATACTAATTTGATGGTGAGTGCATGTGGTGCTTATTTTTCCATTCTTGGGATACTTCACTTAGTAGAATGTGTTCCAGCTCTATCCAGGATAATACAAGAGGTGCTAGATCACCATTGTTTTTTATGGCTGAGTAGAACTCCATGGTACACATATACCACGTTTTATTAATCCACTCATGTATTCATGGGCACTTGGGTTGTTTTCACATTTTCTCTTTTTATTATCCAGTTTAGGATTCTTTATATATTGTATACGTACAAGTCCTTTATTAGCTAAAGATTGTGAGAATGTTTTCTCTCACTCCGTGGATTGTATACCTGTTTTCTTAATGGTGCCTTTCAGGCAGCAGAACATTTTAATTTTGATGAAGTTCTGGTTATTGCTTTCCATGACCCACCTAAGAAACCTTTTTTATCATGATAAAATATTCTCCTATATTTTCCTTCTAAGGTTTATAATTTTACCTTTTATGCTTAGGTCTGTTGTATATGGTATGAACTAGGGACAACTTTTTTTATGTACAGATTTTTCAGCACTTTTTATTGAAAGAATTTCTTTTCTCGCTAGATATTTTGGCAATGTTTTTGAAAATTACGTGATTATTTAGTATGCTCCCAACTCGGGGCTCTCTATTCTGTTCTGCGGGTCTGTCCATCCGTCCCTACATCGGTCCCATACTATCTTGCCTACTACCCCTTCACGATAAATCTGTGGTGTAAGTCCTTCAACTTTGGCCTTTCATAGGGTTATTTTGATATCCGAGGAGATCTTTTTACTTCTGTGTAAGTATAGACTCAGCCTGTTAATTTTGGGATTAACAGCTACTACAACTATATTTGGAATCAATTGGTTCTTTAGGTTAATTTGGAGAACACTGATAGCTTAACTATGTTGATTTTCTGATCCACAAACATGGCACATCTGTCTTTTTGCTTAGGTCTTATTTAATATATCTCATCAATATTTTGTAATTTTTAAGAGAAAATGAATATTTCATTAAAAAGGCAGAAATATAGTTAGCTTTTGTGGTTTGGCTTGAGAATTGATGGGAAAAGCCATGAGGGAACTTTTTGGTGTGATAAAAAATCTTCATTTTGTTGGGTATTTGGTTACACAGGTATATGCATACTTTAAAATTCAGGAACTATACACTTAATGTTTGTGGATTTTGTTGTATATAAATTTTACATTAAAAGAAAGAAAGAAACTCTGAATAAATACCAGACTCTTATAATGATATCAATGGTGAAGGGGCAAATGTACTGATGTTTCAAATTTATTTCAAAATGTGTCAAAAACAAAATGGGTTGATAGTGAGATGGCTGGATGGGAATTTATGTATGTGATAAATCAAATAGGTGAAATGTTCGTAGTCAAAGATGGGGGTATACACACAAGTGTTTGTTTTAACATTTTTTTAGCTTTCTTGTGGGTTTGAACATTTTCATAATAAAATGTTGGGAAAAATGAAGGTTCAGCAATGATATTTTCTGACAAACAGAAACTAAGGGAATTTGGTATTAGCAACATGCCATAAAAATATTAAAGCAATTTTTCAAGCAGAAGGGCAATGATTACAATTGTAATCATGGAAATGTAGAAATAAATAAAGAACATATGAAAAGGTGAATATTTAGATAAGTGAAAATGAATTCTGTCTGAACAAAATAATAGTAATATCTTCTAGAATTACTGGATTAAATGCTGTACTAAATGTAAGTTGATAATACAAGTGAGAAGAGGTTAAAAGAGTTAAAGATCTAGCACTGTTGGGTGGTGCTGAAAGTGTAATAACTGAAGGATCTGCATTATAATCTCCATGGTGACCACTGAAAGAATATATAATTGGTAATCCAAAAGATGGAAAAAGGAAACCATTTAAAGTATTTGATTCACTTAAAAGGAGAGAATAAAAGAAAAAAAGGAAAACATATGTTGCTCAGATTTAAAAATATAGAATATGATAGGACATACAATCAAATATATCCGTCATTCCTTTAACATTATATGAACTAAATATTCCAATCAAAAGACTTGAATTGTCAGACTAGAGAAAAAACACAATTAAACTATATTCTGCTTACAAGAAACACAGCCATTGGAATTGAAGAAATAGTACAAAGGATGTGCCAGCCATATACATTAATATCCATAAAATTGTACTTTGTTAAATTAAAGAAGAACTAAATAAATGTCATATGTCATGGTCGCAGACAGATGGGCTGTAAAGATGTCAATAGTCTCCAAACCGATCTATGGGTTCAATGCAATGCAGTTCTAATTAGGCTATTTTTTTTTACATAAGAAAGGAAAAACAGATTTTATGATGCTAAAATTTAAAAAGACAGAGCTACATCCGGTACGGCTGAAGTATGTGAAGACTGGCTCTCGCACACATTCAGGGTAGGAGTGCAAGTTTGCACAGCTTTGCAAATTTGTTTGTCAGGATCTACTCGACACTAGGTGTGATGTGTACATTGCCACAATACTCTATGCCTGGGAACAGCACACCTTCAGTAGAACAGATAAGCACACTTGGTGTACTCATACCACAGAATGCACACAGCGGTAGGAGTGAGCAGATCACAGCTGCAGGCAGTAGCAGGGGTGCCGGCCTCCAGAGGAGATGGTCTATTCAGAGAGTCTCTGCTGATTCAATGGCAATTTAGAAGCCCAGAGTAGTCAAAGAAGCTTCAAAGAATTCAGGGAACTGGATTTGTTTATTAGCTTATCAGCATGTCCTGTGGCTGAGACACATGGTCATTATCTAATGACTGGCCAGGTCCACGGCTTGGACCAGGAGGTGTGCAGTGTGTGTGCTCACTGAATGTGATTAGTGGGTCTTTTCAGCAAGTGTTGACTAAGCACCTACTACATTCAAGAATTATTTTTGTATAGCAGTGAACAAATTCCTTTCCACATGGAACTTCTCTTCTAGTGAATGTTACTGCTTGAAAATAAAATAGGGGTGAGTCTCCATGTGTTACTCCAAAGTAGCTAGCATTCTTGAATTTCAGCTTCCTAGTCTGAGTTAGAATCCAAGTACCTAGAATTAATTGAGTATTTTTCACTTGTCCAGCTTGACTTACCCATGGTGATGCTCATTATTCCAGAAACTATTTTTATAACTGTTTTTAGGCTTATTCTGGATATATAAGAGCTGTCCGGAAAGTGTCCAGCCATGTAACTATTCTCATTATATTAACAATGGCAGGATACTTTGTGGACAGCCCTTGTGTTTTAATCAGATGGCTTTAGTGTTTTTTTAAATTAGAAGACTACTTAATTATATGAATAACATGTTTGTTTCATATTAAGTAGTTTGTTGTATTAAGTAGTTTGTTTCATATGAAGTTTACCAAATAGCAGGTAAAATAGAATTTAATATTGGTTAAAAACAAAAAGAAAAAAAATGAATGGAACCAAGACGAGAAAGACAATATTATAACTAACAGTAGCTGTCTCTGAGTCCCATGTCTTCAACTCATCTTCATTTTCTTGTTTGTACAAAAATTTACACAATGCACATATACTATTTTGTAATAAGAGCAAAAATTATTTTAAAAATAAGAAACAAAGAGGAAAATATCCATGGCTAGTTCTATTTCTGAGAAGAAGCTTCCTAAGACTAATGATAGGTCTGCTCTTTCATTTTCTTAATTAAAAATATGATCATTTGTACCTGCAGTTATGTATGCATGCCATCATGCAATCATTCACTAATTGAAAGACTTGTTTTATATTGCTTTTTGAGAACCCACCATGACATACACTTCAAAGTATGGAGAGCAAGTGTTTTCAGCAAGAAGGCAGCTGGGAGCGCTAAGAAATGAGACAAGAATATCTTCCCGGCCTTTGTTCGAACAGGACCTGCCAGTGGGTTTCAGCGATGTCAGTTTCAAAAGGAAGCTATCGATTCGTGCTGTGCGCAATTCTTCCAAGTGCTGTAGTGATTGTCCACATAGACCTGTTCATAGTGTTGCCAGAGATTTTCCTTGACATTTCACCAGGCCCATCACAGCAATCCGAATACTACACGACACTCCTTTACACAGCCACCCTCAGTGGCTCTGCTAGGCTGCTCAGACCTGGGAAGGGTCATGAGCCCTGCAGCCCCTGGGAATCCAAGTGACTCACGGCAGTGGCTGGGTGGCAATTTGTTCGGTGGTCCTTGAAATGTGCTCCCTTTTCTTACGTATGTTTTTCCCTTAAGAAAGAGGTGCTATCAATGTATCTGAAAACATTCTGAAGAGGAGAATGTCCACTCTGATGCCTTTAGGATGCTCTCTTAGCAGTCTATGTGACAGCTGCCCATCACTGGCTAACCCTGCACTGTATGGAAAGCAAAGCACATCTGTTCACCTGTCCCTACGGTTCCTTGACCTTGTCATGGAGGTCACTGAGTTGTGGACACAGTTCCTGACAGCACGCTGCCTTTCCTCCCTCCTCCCTGCCTTGAGGAGGCTTCCAGGCTTCCTCTGTGCTGGTTCAAGTAGGCTTAACGGTAAACTGCGCTTACGTGTGACACGAAGACATATTTCTTCTACAGGTACCATGTTATATTTCTGTTTACGTTTTGGGAAACCACCTAGTTCCAGGAATCACACACAATCTTCTGGAAGCTTCTATTCTGCAGAAGGAGTCTTTCTTCCCAGAACTCTCACCCATTTCTCCGAGAGTATTGCTGCAACAAGGAATATTTGATTTCACACCCTGTACAGTGTACAGAGGGCAAGGTTTTCTTGGGGTTTGCTGCCTTAGTATCTTTCTGTTGTTGTGGACACAGTGCAAAAAGCAAGGACAGGCCTTTTGTGAGCACGGGACACCTGAGGGCTTCCCTTGCAGCTGGCCCCTCTTAATCCAGCCACCCGTCCCCACACTGGGTGCTCTGTTGGCCGGAGACCTGCAGCCAAGGCCTTTTCTTGCAGCAGGTTGCTGCTGTTGAGGGTGAGAGGAACCCCTGCTGCTGGTGAAGGAGCAAGTTGACCGAGTAACCCTTTCCAGCACGCCGTCGTACCAGAGGCAGGAGAAGGTTCTGCTCGGCACAGCAAATATGCTATTTTTCCTTTCCACTGCGTCTGTTTATGGCATTTCAGGGATATGACTCAACTAGTGTTCTAGCCAAGCCTGCATCTCTTAACCAAGTCATATAAAACATTACACAAATAGATAAATATTTATTTTCCTTTATGCTAGAAGATGAAGACAAGGCATTTCACTTAAGGTTGTCATTTAAATGAGTTGGACATCATTCCCAGATCCAATTGCTCTTAGAGGACTTGAGTGCCCCCTGGGGCTGCCCTGGCTGGGTGGGGAATCCACCCATGTGCCTGGTGCCTTCTTTTTCACCCTTCTCCACAAGCAATGTGGACCCAGTGACTTGCTCTTGAAAGCAGCCTGTGGCTGAGCCGTGAGCAATGTGCAGACAGGGCCACCTGGCTTGGCTTGCTGCATCCTCGGGACCTCCAAGGCAGGTGTGGGGCTGTCCCAGGCCCCAGGTGACATAAGGAATCAATATCTCCTCTTATCCTCACAGCTTTTGACATTACTCAGGGCTCCTCCTCAGTGAACCTGCACATGGACATAAAGTTCTGGATACGAATGAATCCTATCTAACCACAATGTGAGTATTAGTAGTAGGTTCTCATAGCACTGAGGAGCCTGGATGCCTTTTCACTCAGGAAAAGCAGTGGACTGGATGATGGCACAGGACCCCTAAGAGAGCTCTAATCTCTGATTCACTTAATTAGTACAACGAGATTTAGAGAATTATTATATGTGTATTTGATATAGGTAACAAAAGCCATTGTTGCATATTCCAAAGGGTGTCCTAATTACTTAGTTATCTCAAAATGTAATTGTATTGGATTGTGTTTTAAGCAAGTGAGCCTGTGTCTAAGTCTTTCCACCCTTTAGGTTTCCCTGGGTGACCTGTCAGCGTGGGCTGACGGATGAGCTGGAGCAGGTGGGGAGGTCTGGTGCTCACACAGGAACAATAATCTCCCTTTTGCCCAGAGCGAGCGTGTATAAGGATGGTGACCTATGGAAGATGTGTCCAGACTGTGAGGGGACTGACACTTCTTGGGTGTCTCAAGAGCATGTTCAGAGACAGGAAATAAACCAGGACAATAGGGAGATGTCCGCGATGGTGGAAAAGATGCTACATAGACAGTTTTCCTAACGGAGGGGGGAGGAGAGACAGGTGGTAAGAGTTATTGAAAGCTTCTAATGGCTAAGTACTGCCTGGGTCCTTTTATCAGAATGCTCTTCAGTCCTCAGTGACACTGGGAGGCGTCCTGGGGAAGCCGCCATCTGAGTGTCAGGAGAGGCTGATGGGTGCCGAGGTCACGCAGGAAGTTCATGGCGGAGCGCTCACAGCTCAGACCCCTATGGCTTCCACTCTGCCCATTTCAGAGGCTTATCCCCAGGGACTGTGGCCACCACTGGGCCAGCCTTGGTAATATCACTGCCTGCAACTGAGGCTGGCAGGGCAGTAGCCCTTGGCCTCGTTTTGGGCACAAAAAGAGTAGTGGATTCTTCTAATTTTAAACCAGGAACCTCAGTCCCTACAGTCCAGTTTCCTGGGTGCAGCAGCCTCCCAGATTCGCTCCCACAGGCAGACGAGGGCATCTCAGGGGCTTTCCCCTCTCTCCTGGCTGGGGCAGAGCTTCTTACATAGGGATCTTGAGAGCACAGTCCTTTTTATTCAGTTCCTTTCAATGCACTTAAATGGGCATAGTTGAACATTTATGGAGCGCCGTGTACATGCAATGTGCCATGCCACACTGTCGGACTTCCCTACCCGCCGTTCTCTGCCCTTACACCCTGTCAGCTGGTGGTCTCACCACCGTCATTGCACTAATTAAGAGAGTAACGCTAGTGCCTTATGTTCCAGTGGTTTCATAGCTTACCAAGTGCGCTCCTGACTGCTCTCTTTGACAGAAAATGCTTCCTTAGAGCCTGATCCAGAATCATCCTTCATGATGATTGGCAATTTGAGTCTAAAAATAAGTGATCTATAAGTAAAAACTAGACAGTTTCGGTGTTGGGAACAGAACTCTTTGAAAAAGTGCAAGTTTTTGATTGTCTGTGATTGATAAATGGGGTTTATAGTGCTGAGTTTTAGAAAACGATATTTACCAAATTATCTATCATCTTTGCCCCAGAACATTTCTCTTTCTTTCACACCAAAATGCACAGAAAGAACAGACCGTGAGAAGAGGATGAATCAGCAGATGAGGCGCATGAGGCAGCGAGAAGCTCTACAGGGAAGGCTATTTTGGGAATTCGGTTGGTTTCCTTTGCAAGGATAACTCATCAGTTTTTCTTCCATTTTTTAAATGCTCACAGAATTTTGTTAAATGGCATTTTTGGTAAATTGCTGGATTAAAATGTGATTGGAAGATGATTGTTCTGAATTATAAGCAGCCAAACACCTTTATTGAGCAAGAGGCAGTTGCATGGTGCAGAACTGCTACTGGCCATTGCTAACGCAAATCGGTAGTCTCGCCTTGCTCTGCACTAATGTCCCCCAGGAGGTGCACATCTCATGAAGCTTTCACCTCCCCTTCCATGTCGGTCAAGACGCCAAGGCAGAGGAAGGCAGGGCTCATAGAGGCACTCACAGGCTAAAGACTTTCCTGTCTCCCTGGAGTGTGCCAGATTCATGACACGCTGCCTGCCGTTTTTTTATTCAGCCTGCAGGACCCATGAGAGCCCTGGGTGCTGTTTGTCCTAGGCGGTTCCCATTCGGGCGCCCTCCCAGGTCAACATGCCGGAAAGCATGACTACACCCACACCCAGAGAACCATGCAGTCAGTTGCTTCTGCTACCTTCTCCTCAAATGTGAATAGGGCTGCACTAGCTCAGTGATGCCTGGGCCTTATCTCTTTTCTAAAGGTAGCTTGGTTTGATCCTGTCATCCCTAACTTGGAATCCTTCATGGTTTATCTTTGTTCTGAGGGACAAACAGCATCCTCCTCGTGTGGCTGGTAAGTAGTTTGACTGTCAGATTTTCCAACCAAACTAGGACAGTTCATGGAATTTAAGAAAGAACAAAAAATAATTTAACTTATATAATTTTTGAAATGTTTATTTGCTGAATGACAAGTTGATTTAAAATAATGGTGGACCTCTAAAATAATTCTATTAAAAACTATTAAAAGATTGTCTAAAACATGAAAATAACATATACATGAAGGCCACATTTAATCTTCATATTACTAATCTGAACATTAAAATAAAGTAAGCAGAATAATCATTTTTGCTAAACATTTATAAATGTTATCAGCTATTTAGCCTATTTACTATTAGGTTACTGGTATTTTTCTGTAGAATGTATTTTTAATAAGGTCTTATTGTTTTATAATATTTTCAAAAAAGGAGCTATAATACTCTACAAAGTTGAATTTTATGGCTAATAAATTTGAAATTACTGATGTCCTTAATTGACTCTATATAACCAAAGCATTTTCAATGGAGAGAATATTCTCTGCCAGATGCTGACACACGTGGGAAGCTCAGAGCAAATTCCTGCACTTCTCAGACAGAATTCTCAGGAAGAATTGAGGGACTTCTCTATTCTGATTCTAATTTTTATATTGAAATACATAAATGTTTTAGGTCAAATATATTCACAGCTTCTCACTTTTTGCCTCTATTCAGGGTATTAATCTTTGCTAAATATTTTTGTAAGGTAAAATTTATTAAATAAATTATCTCTACGTATGAATGTTTTAAATGTTTAACAAATGTTGTTGAAAATCACAGGTCTCCTCGATTTCATCCTATTCTCGTGCTAGATATATATTTACACAATTAAAATTTGAAATTTCCCCAAAATCCTTCACAGAAACTGAGACATAAAACTTCACAGTTATATTCTGAACACCATATAAGCTCTCATCTTTTAATTTGTTTAGTTGCTTAATTTCCCTTTAAGGCTAAATTTCATTGTCTTTCTATTGCTTGACGTTGTTTTAGACAACTGTAATTTTCTGAAAGCTTCAAAAGCTGAGGTTTTCCTGTCCTGCCTTCCTAAATACTTGGATTTAGAGTTTCCCAATATTGTTCAGAGGACTTCAAAGCAGTCAGTCTTTTTTTCAGGACACTCAGTGATTTATAAACATAGTGACTATAGGCATAAACCTCTTTTTTTAAAAGTTTTTATTTACTTATATTGTACTTAAAGTGCATAAATTTTATATATACAGCTTGATCTTGATGAATTTTTAAAAAAATAACACACCTGTATAACCACAACCCCAGTAAAGATTTAGAGTGTTTTCTGTTCTCTCACCCGCCCATGTCCCTCCCCAGTCAAAACTCCCACAGTGGTTTCCCGTTTGACCTCTATCCCTGCAAGAGGGGCGGCATAGTGGCCCCAAAGACGTCCAGGTCCTAATCCGGAACCTGTGAATAGGTCATGTTACACGGAGAGGGGAGTGAAGGTAGCAGATGAAATCAACATGGCTCGTCAGCTGACTTTAAAATGGGGAGATTTCCCGGGATTACACGAGGGGCCCCAGTGCAATCACGGGTGTCTTTAGCTGCCGAAGACTGGGGGAGAGTCGGGGAGAGCAGTGCCCTGCGAGGAAGGCTCCACCCATGACCGGCTCTGAAGGCGAAAAGGGTGCGGGGAGCCAAGACATCCAGGCAGCTTCTAAAAGCTAGAAAAAGTAAGAAAATGCCTTCTCCCCCTAGTCTCCAGAAAGGATGCCGCCCTGAGGTCACCTCTGTTATTAGGCAGGGGGACCTGTTTTGGACTTTTGACCTCTGGAACTGTAAGGGAATAAATTTGTGTTGTTTTAAGCCACTAAATTTGTGGTAATTTGTTACAGCAACAATTCAAAACTAGGGTACCTCATCCGCTAAATCGACCTATTTTTGCTTTCTTGTTGCAATAAGACTTAAGACAAAGGGTGTGTATCACAAGCATCGGTTTTGCTGAGACTTGGCCCAGGTAGAGACACCTGTGTAGCCCACATCCCAATCAGATGTAGAGTGTGTGTCGCTCACTCAGAATGTTGCCCTGAGCTGCTTTTCCAGAGACAGCCACAGTTCTGATTTCTATCACCGTGAATTAGTCTTGCCTACTGTTGAACTTCATACAAATGGAATCATAAATCACACGGATGTATTCTTTTATGTCTGGCATCCTTTGCTTAGCATAATGTTTTATCCAAGCTCCTGTTGGTGGACATTGGATGCTTTCCAGTTTTGGGCTATAATGAATAAAACTGCTATGAATATTATTTTACAAGTCATTTCTGGTTGCATCCTTTTATTTCTCTTAGATACGTGCCTCAGAGTAGGGTTGCTGAGTTGGTGGTAAAAGTGTGCTTAACCTTACAAGAAATTGCAGGTCTGCTTTTCGCAGTGACTATGCTATTTTGCGTTCCCACCAGGGAAGTAAGGGAAATCCAGTTGCTTCTAATTCTTGTGGACACTTGTTATTGTCAGTCATGTTAATTGCGGGCACTGTAGTCTTGTAAAGTGGTTATCTCACTGTGACTCTAACACATGTCTCCCTGAGGACTAAGGACAGAGTTCCTTTCCATCGTGTATTGGGAAGCATATATTTTATTTTGTGAGTTGTCCTCCAAATCTTTTAAGATTAGATTGCTTGTTTTTATTACTGATTTGTTGAATTTTAAAAACATATGCCCTGGATACTCGTCCGTTGTCACACGTATGTATTGTGAACATTTCCCCTGCCTGTGTCTCTTGCTTTCTTGTTTTCTTAACTATATCTTCCAAAAAGCATGAATTTATAGTCTTGCTAAAGTCCAATTTATCATTTTTTTCTTTTCTGGTTAGTGCTTTAGTGTTCTAAGAGTTATTATGAATATGAAAGCTTATATTTTGTTCTAGAACCTTGAATGATTTCATCTTTCCATTCAGGCCTACGAGCCATCTTGAATTGACTTCTTTATACAGCATCACGTAGAGGTCAAGGTTTATTTTTATTTCCATGAATA
>NW_012149408.1:1781125-1802458 GCF_000956105.1 Propithecus coquereli
TATTACTGATTTGTTGAATTTTAAAAACATATGCCCTGGATACTCGTCCGTTGTCACACGTATGTATTGTGAACATTTCCCCTACCTGTGTCCCTTGCCTTCTTGTTTTCTTAACTGTATCTTCCAAAAAGCATGAATTTATAGTCTTGATAAAGTCTGATTTATCATTTTTTTTCTTTTCTGGTTAGTGCTTTAGTGTTCTAAGAGTTATTATGAGTATGAAAGCTTATATTTTGTTCTAGAACCTTGAATGGTTTCATCTTTCCATTCAGGCCTACGAGCCATCTTGAATTGACTTCTTTATACAGCATCACGTAGAGGTCAAGGTTTATTTTTATTTCCATGAATATCTAATTATCCCAGCACCATTTGTTGTATCCAACACCTTTTTGCATTTAGCATCATTTTTAACCAAAAAAGTGGTTTAGTTATTCTGTACCTGTGCATATGTTAAAAATTTGTACATATGATAATAAAATTTCTATTTTGGCTAACAGAATATTTCAGTTGGCTTGAATGCAGTTAAGAATTATGGATGCACCACAATTAATTCCAAGTAAAATTCTGATTCATAGCTTTTTAATTAACTAAGATAATTAATTAAGAACGTTGCTTTTACCATGATATTTTGCGCCACCAAAATTTGTGTTCATATCATTGCACGAAACAAATAATTGTATGTTCAACATTGAATTTATAGCTGAATATGCGATTAACAATAGTGAAAGTTAACAGCAGTGTTTCACCTTCATCAAAATAAACTTCCAAAAGCTCTTCTTTGATTTCATAAATTACACAAAGTATTCAACCATTACCATAATTATCTGGTCTCCTATTTGAAGCATCTGACAACATTGATCTAAAACGGCATCATTTAACTACAAAGATGTTCTGTTATGGAGCCAACTCATTAGTAGCTATTTCTTCACTTTCTGTACTTGCAGAAGAAACTTGGATCTGAAAAGGAGCAACATTAATTTAGAAAACAGTTGTTTGATTTAAAGTCAAGCTACTCAGAATGAAAAGTAACTTCACCTTCCACAATCGCTTCTGTTATATTGTCACCTTCAGGCATCATCTCGTTAATAGTCCCTGATATTTCCACAGAAGGTTTGTGTCTTTGATTTTGATGTGCTGTGTGATATCACCATGTTCTACATGTGCATGGTGGGTGGTAAATATTAACAGCTATCTTGTGCGTGTTACACATTTATCACTAACAACTTGAAAAATAGAAGTAATATTTCTTTGGACATACACTTCCATTTTTAGCTCATTGATGCTGAATGTGCTTGATAAAAAATGCGAAATAAAATAAACAAAATTGTAGTTCTTATAATATGTTTGGAAGCTGCGGTAGCAAGTACATTTAGATGCTCTATTCTATTTCCTGCTCTCCTGACCTGTGAGTTCCCACATTTACCACTAACCTTGCTGATGGCAGCCCGCTGAGACAATGCACCTTGCAGGCATCAGCAAGTATTGTGACAAAATTTGCTATTGATGCCAGGGGCAGCAGATTTTAAAAATTTTCCTGTTGTGACTTGAGAGAAGGACTTAGCTCCTCCTAGCTGCTTGTGCCCAAGCAAGTTATTACCAGCAAGCCCCTGCGTGCCGCCCTTGAAAGGAAGGTCGCACAGATCTCACTGCTGTTAGACCAGACCATGTCAGCCACTGGAACTTTGCAGAAGAGCTCTACTGAACCCATTTGACCTTATTTTGGTGTAACTGGCAATAAAGACATTGTTAAAAATAGAGAAATCTGAGACAAATATGAAATCCAACGGGAAGCCAGAGCGACAGGCATAACCAGGACGTTTCCCTTCTCACTGGGCAAATGTCACCTCCCTGTAAGACTCTGCAGCCAGCCCCAGCCTCTCCCCCAGCCTCACTGCAGCAGCACTTGTCACCGTGCACTGGGACCTGCACGTGGACATGGAGTCAGCTCTGTCTCCATTCCCAGACTTGAGCACCACAGGCACAGTGGTCCTGATGGACTTGATTCACTCTTGGGTCCCCCTCGCCCAGCAGAGCACCTGTCACGTGGAGGGTGCTAGCAGCACGCTTGCTGGATGGATCGGAGGCTCATGAGTCGGAGAGGCACAGAGGGAGGACTGACGCTGGGTGCTCAGCGGAGAGAGCACCTCCCTCGGAGGGCTGTGTGCGCTACACTTCGAGGGTGGAGGTAAGACGA
The DNA here is from genome assembly GCF_000956105.1 of Propithecus coquereli. Lineage (NCBI taxonomy): Eukaryota > Metazoa > Chordata > Mammalia > Primates > Indriidae > Propithecus > Propithecus coquereli. Next base: position 1,783,320 of record NW_012149408.1, read on the forward strand.
GCTTGCAGGTGGATTCCAGCAACCAAGAAATGTGTTTCCTGACTGTCTGATGTCTTTTAAGTATTCTTTCCATTATTTCCTTCCCACTTGTTTTGTGATCATAGCACCTAAATAGTACTGAGTATCAGGTTCTAGGGGAAGCTTGTTCTGGAATGATCTCAATCCAGTGCACTTCCCTCCCATATCCCAACACACATACCCCCTTACAAAACCACCCTGCACACGCCACAGGAACACAACACACAAATCCCCACACACACAAACCCCTGTACCGCACACAAACACACACACACACACACATCACACACAGCACACATACTCAGGCCATTTGGTAGCATGATAACACTCCAGAAACATAATTATCAATAAATTTATATACCATAAGCCCTTTTCTAATTACATATATAAATATAAACATATGCATATAAACAAATACATTTCTTTAGGTAAAGTGCCGCAGTAACAAATTAAGTCTGAAATCTCAAAGCCTTAACATAACAACAGTTCGTTTATGCCACAGTTCACACCCAGTGCATGATGTATCCAGTACATGAGAGCAGGAGTTCTGCTCCACACAGTCACTCAGGGAACAGGGCTTACAGAAGCTACAGTATCTGTGGCTGCCCCTGCACCCCTCTCATTGCAGGTCACGGTCATGCACCTGCTCTGGAATACTTTGTGCAGCTTTGCCACACTTGGCTCCCAGCTCATTAGCCAAACTAGAACAAGGAAGGGCAGCACATTGGCCGTGTCGCCCATGCTCCCTACTTCTGGCTTCCAGCTGGGGTTGACCAAGGAAGCGCCGTGGAGGTCACAGAGTGGGTGCTGATCACCCAGCACCTTCTCCACCAGGCCCCAGTTTGACAAAGTCATGCTGGCACCTTCTCTGCAATAGCTACAACTCTCCTCAGGACATCCCCTGACCTCTGTAGCCTTACAGGAGTTGTGGTTTTCCACTGCTGCTAAGAATTCCTTCTTTAATCACCATCTCTGGTAGGTTTTTTTTTAAACCTGTCCATGCCTTTGTTCATTTAAATCGACCCTCTATATTTCCTCCGTTGTGTGTTCCATGTTTCATGCTGGGGCCATAATTGATGCAGTTCCTTTGTTCTCATATATAGAACAATACCAACCCCTCCCCAGGAGAGACAACCACAAGGCCCATCTATCCAACACACAAACCACATACACACACACACCACACACCACACACACCCCTCGAGCTCTTATGTACAGGGTCTCTGCAGGGTGCACAGTGGCCCATCAGGTCAGGACATGGGTTCCTCTTATCCAATCCTGGGACTACAAAGAGAGTTTGTCCACACGTGATATTCAATAATGGAACCACGACAAGTTAACATCAGTAAACGTTCCCATTCAAAAGTTGATGAGAGACACACAGAAGTCAATGGGTCATGGCAGTTCTGACATCATGTTTGGTTGTCACACGGCAAAGAGCCTTATTCTGGAGATGGGACTATTACTTCATAAACTCTGGATTCTGGTCTCTGGGAGAACCTCTCTTGTTCATTGTTTCGTCTGGTTCCTGAATCCACCTTCTGGAAAGACCCTCGTGTGCACTACTCTGTTTGCCTAGATCAGATGCTGGTTTTGTGGAATACATCTATTTTGTGAGGTGCATAGCTCTGTTAGCTCACTTCCTGCCTTCAGAATGTTTGGACCTCGAGTTTCAAACATTCGCATGCTTTTCTAGGCCACGTTCACAGTTTGTATGACAACACAATTCCTGCAGAAACTTAGTAGACTTTTGGTCTGTTTTCTGTAGACACAGTTTATATCCTTCCTGTCTAGGCTGTCATGGAAAAATGGCACCTGACAGAGTGAAACAGGCAAGGGAGACTTTATCCAAAACAATTTCAACCAGGGCCGAAACCATTGCAATAGGGGAGAGAGATTGAATTTGACTTTGAGTACGGCACTGACAGCTGGGGATTTACCAGCCGAGGGTCAGAGTGAGGGGGTCAGTGGATGAAAAATTACTGAGAGAAACTGATTAGTGATCAAGGGTGAGGAAGAGGAAGTGGATTAGATATTAAGGGTGGAGGCATTCTTACTAACGTGCTTAGCAGGACTCTTGCCAAGACTGGGCTCCGCAGGCCTGGGGAGGGTAGGTCTGGTGGAGAAGGGGGCTCAGAGGCCGCTGGCTGATCAAGGAGCAAGATCTTGTCAAGACAGTTCTCACACGTGCAGTATTTCCTTCCGTTATCATCCTCATGAATCTCCCTTTCCTACTTTGGGGTTTTATTGGATTTTCATCAGTCAAAGTCTTTTAAAGTCCTATGTGTGACTCTTTGGGGTCTAGAAATAATCGAATTGTCCAACACTGCAGGGGCCCCAAAATCTGGGCTCTCTCTCTCCTCGTCCATCTGAGCTTGCAGACCAACCGGTGCTTTTCTGCTCATTTCTCTTTCTGGTGACACCTCCCTGAGCCTCGATAATCGCCGGCGTGCACGGCCCCTTCGCTGGCTCACAGCACGCATCTGCACTGTTCCAGCTTCCGCCATCAGTCCTCTTGCCACACACCCCTCCACCGTTGAGTCAATGCCACGTATTTCGGTTTTTGTTTCAGCAGCATTCCACCTTTGCACAGTATTTATGTTACTGCGATCATATGATCCTCTGCTGTGGTAACAGATAAATCCTCAGGTTGCACTAGTTTAACACATTAACTGCCACACAAGAAAAAAATTTTGTTTTCCTTGGGGCCACAGTGTTTTATTACCAAAATAGAATAAAAACTTCAAAAACAAAATGATCCTTTCTAATTCAATGAAAAATTTGTTATTTTTTATTATTTTCTGTGCATGAGTTGTATGCAACTTGAAAATAGTTCATGCAGCTCCCAAGAAGAAGAGACGTGTGAGTTACACATGCTTCACGAGGCCCTGGGCTCAAAACTAGCCTGAGTTAGGGCGGTGGCTCACGCCTGTAATCCTAGCTCTCTGGGAGGCCGAGGCGGGCGGATTGTTTGAGCTCAGGAGTTCGAAACCAGCCTGAGCAAGAGCGAGACCCCGTCTCCTACTAAAAATAGAAAGAAATTAATCGGACAACTAAAAATATATAGAAAAAATTAGCCGGGCATGGTGGCGCATGCCTGTAGTCCCAGCTACTCGGGAGGCTGAGGCAGAAGGATTACTCGAGCCCAGGAATGTGAGGTTGCTGTGAGCTAGGTGGACGCCATGGCACTCACTCTAGCCTGGGCAAAAAGAGTTAGACTCTGTCTCAAAAAAAAAAAAAAACTAGCCTGAGTTAATACAACTCACATGGCAGTTAATGTGTTACTATAGTGAAAGTTGATGTCCTGCTCACATAACATGCACTATGCAAAACAGTGAGCCAGAGAAGGGGGAAGAGCGTGGGTCATTTGAATTGCAACCCACCAGCTTGTGCCCTCACGTAGGGAACGGACAGCCACAGCAGGAGGAGATAGGCCTGGAGGTTTGTGCAATGGCTTTTGAGTGCTTCAGCCTGGAATTAACACATTAACATGGTCATTTCTGCTCACATCTTACTGGTCAGAAATGGTTACATGACCCAGAACCCCTGGCAGGGACCTCGGAAACTGGAGGAAGCACATGGATATTTGCTGCACAGGAAATGCGTCTGCCACACTAGCTTTCAAAGATGTTATAAATCAATAACTGCGCATAAGTGCATGTGCACATATGCATACACACGGTACATGCACTCCCTCTTTTTAAATAGCCATGTGTAAAAACCCGATTTAATCAATTTTATGCTGCCCGTCATTTCACATTTTAACATCCGTGGCAGATCGAATTTTGCAAGAACGAATGCAAAGCCATCTCCCATTCCACGTGCGCTTCTGCAGTGACTTTGCACCTCTCCTCACCCCTTCCAAGAGCTGGGCCTAGTTTCCTCGCCCACACCTTGAATCCAGGCCGGCCTGAGGCACTCGAGGGTAACCGACAGAGGTGGCAGAGTGATGCTGCATCCCTGCCAAGGGCAGATCCGAGATGGTCATGCAGCTTCTGCCCGTTCCTCTGGAAGTCTCCTTCTGGATGCTTCCTGCTATGAACTGAATGCTTTTGTCCCCCAGAACTCATACGTTGAAGTCCTAACCCCCAGGTGATGGTATTAGGAGGTGAGACCTTTGGGAGGTAATTAGGTTGAGATGATGGAGCCCTCCCGATGGGACCTCTGCCCTGGTGTGTGGAGCCCACAGAGCTTGCTCCATCTCTCTGCTCACCACGAGCGGGGATGCAACCAGAAGACGGCATCTGCAAACCAGGAAGAGGACCTTCCCCAGCAGCCAGACCTGCTGCCTCTTTGATCTTGGCCTTGCGCCTCCAGAACCGTGAAAAACAGATTTCTGATGTTTGAGCCCCAAGTCTACAGTATTTTTGTTATGGTAGCTTGGACTGACTGAGATACTTCCTTTTGGAATGATCCCTCTCTGAGCCTAGTTGCCATGCTTTGAGAAAGCCAAGCTGCGCAGAGAGCTTCGGGCAAATAAAAAATCTTCCAGACCATTCCAGACCCTGGCTGCTGAAGCACCCTCCAGAATCCCGTCTTCCTGGCTGAGGCCCCAAACATCGTGGAGCAGCAACCAGCCTCCCCTGCTGAGCCCTGTGCAAACTCCTGACTGACACAGTCCGGGAGCAGAGTGAGTGGTGGCGATGTTGCACCACTGAGTGTCGGGTGCTTTGTCACGCGGGCTGTGTAAGGGGAACAACATCTCTGGATCAACATGAGTTTTACAAGCAATAGTGTCTTAATGTTTTTTATTTTAACAACTCTGAAGTTAGAATACACCTTAGATATGATAAAATATGGTAACATGAAAATGAGTATAGTTTGGATGAAAATCTAATCAGGTGAGTTCCTTCATTTTTTTGTTTTGCTTTTTTCTGTATAACAGAAATGCATTATATACATGTGCAGATATATATTTATACTCACCACAGATTTTACCAATATTCTATGTTATGAAGTAATTTGTGCATTCATCACCCTGGATGGGTCTTTCTGATCCTTTTTTGTCAACATTTCATATTGGAAACGCAGTCACAGCCAGGGCCTTGTTGACTCTGTCTGCGATCTTTAAAGGCTCTTTCCACGTTCCCCAGTTACTTCCTGGCAGCTTCTGTGTGTAGGAAACACGTGCTCAGCACGGCTGCAGCGTGCCCCTGTCTGCACGGAGTCAGGGCGCAGGGGGAGACCCCAGACCAGCAAACGTGGGGCAACTGCGTGATTACACGCTTGAGAGATGCTGGGAAGGCAGACAAGAGGCGCCCCAGAAACTGGTGGAGACCTTCCTTTGGGTGGTGGGGAAGGGGCAAGGCCTCCTCGCCAGGGAAGTTAATTCCAGCTGAGACTTGGAGGACTCTGCCAAGTGAGGGGTGGGGCGTCATTTCCAGGTGCAGGGAAGAGGATGGGGGTGCCTGGAGGTGCCCGCCGCTGCAGCCACGGAGGGGCGGGGGCTGGGGGAGCGCGGGAGGGCAGAGGCTTACATGCTGCTTAAGGACATTGGGAGTGAAATGGCAGGTTTGTGTTTTCTGAAAGTCGTCCTGAAGCAACCCGCGCGTGTTCAGTAGGTGGCCGGTAAACAAGCTGAGGTGCACCCAGACGGCGGATTATTACTCCGCACTGAGGAGAACGAGCTGCGCAGCCATGAGAAGAGAAGGAAGAACCTTAAACGCCTGCCACTGAGAGAGACGCCAACCTGGAAAGGCTGCAAACTGCAGGGTCCCAAGTATGTGACACTCTGGCAAAGGCAAAGCGATGGGGACAGTAACCAGAGCAGCGGCTGCCAGGGGGTGGGGGAGGCAGAGCACAGGGCATCTTTAGGGCGGCGAACCCACTCTGCATGACGCTGTTATACAACGGTGGACACGTGTCATCTACATTTGTCCGAACCCACAGAGCGCGCCCCACGGAGCGTGAGCCCTCATGTGACCTGTGGACTCTGGGCCATGTGTCAACGTGGGCCTATTGCCTGTGACAAAGGGACCGCTCTGTGGGGGATGTGGATGGGGGCGGGGCTGAATGTGTGGGAGGGGTATATGGGAACTCTCTGTCCCTTTCTCTGAATTTTACTTTGAACTTAAAACTGCTCTAAAAAATAAAGTCTATGTAAACTAAACAGGAAAGAAAGCAGCCATTCCCGATGCTCCGCGGAGGGAGCAGGCGACAGTGGGGAGAGGCGGGGCCCCGGGGTCCGCAGACCAGGGAAGGCACTCGCTCCTGCCTCCAGGGACCGGTGGGTTGGTGTGTGTGGCGATCCCTGCGTGCTGCGACCCCGGGGTCCTTGGTCACCATGGTCTGCTCGTGTCTAGTGCCTGGGAGGAGAAGGAGGGGGTGGCTGGGGGCTCATCTGAACGGAATCCAGGCGGCGAACATGCGGGAGAAACCTTAAGAGGAGAGAGGGACAGACTGACGGCCGGAATGAGGTCTGGACCGTTTATCCGCGCCTCACCGAGGACAGGAGAGACGTGTCTGTGCAGGTGCAACCCCGCCGCGCCGGTATCCAGCCTCTAGGGCAGGGGTCCCCAGCCTTTTTGGCACAAGGGCGGGTTTCATGGAAGACAATTTTTCTTCCTTGTCAGGCGCTGCCTCCCTGCCTGGGCGGATGGCGAATGCGGTGCGGCGTCCGCGGGGGTGGTGCGGGGGCTCAGATCTTGCTACTTCTGCAGTTTTCCCACCCGGGACCCCGAGCTCCCCGAGCTGGCTGAGCTTGACTCTTGACACCCCTCTGAGGGCGCTTCACCCCGCTCTTTGGGGCGGTTGGATATAGGCTTAGTTGTAATCATTTTAGGGTGCTGATTTTCAGGACAGCTGTGTCTTTTCCCTTAGACAACCATTCTGTGACTTCATTCGTTCATTTATTCATTTCTTCCTGCCTCTCAAGAGTCTGCGGTTATACAGCGGCCGAGCTTGCACGGACACTCAAGGCCTTTTGGGGACCAGTGGGGGCTCCGCAGCCCTGGACTCTGGAGCCAGTTTTCTCCAGCACCGGCTGTTCATCCTTTATGGCTCGCTGCCTCATCCTCATAAACAGATACGCAAATGTGCACATGAGGTCCACTAGGGCCCAGGTCTCTTCGGAATGTTTATTCCATGCTGCCGGCCTCATGTTGTCTGATTTTGAGGAAATTTAATCTGGGCCTTATGAATATAAATCTTTGTGATGACAATGAAAATTGAATATTCCAGTGTTGTTTATTTCAAATAAGGTTTCAGCTCTCCCAATGCGGTGGTGTACATTCTGGGGGAGACCTCGCTCCTCCTTCTCTTGCCCTCTCCCAGCTGGACATATCAGGCCGCTGGCCCAGGAGGATGGTAAGTCAACATTTTCAGTATGGGAGACGCATGGGGCTGAGTCACACATTTCCAGCCAGGCGCCTTCAATCGCTGTGATGTGCCAGGCTGTTGCAATGTGGGCCAGGGCTGCAGGAGTTGTCACTTAGCACACTGATTAAAGAGATCCTGGGCCTCGCCAGACACTTTCCTGAGGTCCCAGAAGCACCCAGCAAATACCAGCATTGCTCAGAAGGAGAGAACAAGGGTGAAATCAGCAGCATCCTTGGCTGACCTCGGCTCTAGACGCTGGTGGAAGCTGGGACTTGGATTTGCTTTGTTTCAGGGACAGCAATGATATATTTTATTGCAGTGGTGACTCTGAGGTCCTTTCAGACATCTGGTATCCTCATACCCAGGGAGACCAGGCAGGCTGAATAAATCTTTGCACAGTGGCGGGGAGCAGCTGGGGGAATGAGTCGCAAGGCCGCCCAAAGCAACACAGAGCGCTTCACCCCCAAGAGCAGTGTCTGAGCCCTGCGTGGCGCTGGGCGTGGAGGCCATAGGAGCTCTCCCCTACCTGGGAGGGGAAGTGGGGAGAAAAGGCCATGGACCTGGGGAAGGGCACTTCCTAGGTTATTGAAAACAATAATATTCATCTCCCTCTGTTCTTTACAAAGATACTGGATGCTGAAACCAAGTCAGCTCTCTGATCTCTGTAAACATACAAACTAAAAAACTCGGTCTGCATTTTCTGGTTGTTGCAGCAGTAAATGCAGGCCCCGCCCCCCAACGCCACACAGGCTGGACAGGAGAGAGGCCCATGAGGGGACACAACCCATTTGCTGTGACAGTGCAGGGCTGGAGGTGTGCATAGAGTGCTTTGGGTGCAGGAGAAGGAACTGGAGGTGCCCTGCCTTCTGGCCACTTACACCAACTGGCATCCCCAGAAGTAATTGTATGTGGATGTGCACATGTGCGTGGTGAGTGTGTGGAGCATGTGTGTGGATGTGCATGTGTGTACATGCGCATGCATGTTGTGTATGCATGTGTGACTGTTATGTGCTTGCATGTGTGTCCATGTGTGTGTGGTTGTCCATGTGCTTACTTATGTGACTGGTGAGTCGTGTGTATGTGTGCATTACTGTGTATGTGTGATACGTATGTATGCATGCATTGTGCCTTGTGTGTGTTCATGTGTGTGTTGTATGTCTGTGTTCATGTCTTTGTGCTTGCAAATGTGAGTGATGAGTGTGCATATGTGCACATTTCTGCATGTGTGTGCATGTGTGTGGTGTGGGGACAGGTTTGTCTAGACCTTGGCCTAATTCCTAGACCTGCTCTGACTTAACTGTGGACACAGACTCATTACTCTTCATGGGCCTCCCTTTAATAACAAATAATTAGTGGATTTCACATTCATTTCCTGAGTCCATCTGGCACAATGTGGGACATCTGTAAAAATAGAAAATCACTTGGTTCAGGAACCAAGACCACTCCCCTTGCAGAGCTGGTGCCACATCCGCACCAGGCCTCTCTGAGCCCCGCCGGTGGGCAGCACAGTGTGGAAAGGCTGGCCTCACAGTGTAGTCCCAGGACTGAAGAAATGATCAAGTGACTCCACATGACTTGTCGGTCTGAAAGCATGACCCCCATCTGGGGAGCAGGCTTGAAACGCACGACGAGAGCTACTGGGATGCCATCCCCCGGGCCAGGCTTTGCCTAGATCGGCACAGAGTGGTTTGTTCTGACGTCGCTTTAATGGCTGTGAAGGAAGATGCCCCACCCCCTCAGGCAGGGATTTGAGTGGCATTCTCCTCACAGCGTCTCCCAGTGTTCATCCTAAATCACCGTTTCATCCCCATGAGCTGCTACCCTTCCCGAATGATCCCGGTGCTTTTCCACCAGCCGCAGTGCCCTTGAGCAGACAGCTGGGTCCTTCTTGTGAACTCTCCAACAAGGACAGGGCATTTGACGTAGTGCTGAGTCTCACCTTCCCGCACAGCACCCTCGCCCTGTAAGATGGGCTGCAGATGGATTACCTTGTTTTTCCTTCAGACCTCTCTTTCCTCAGCAGAAACTTCCTCTCGGTGTCTGTTGGGATTGCACGATATGATGATTGATGGCTACATCTTGCCACTGTCCTAAAATGTCACCCAGAACATTCAATCTTTGCGAATGTGAGGGCATCGTGGAGATTTGAGCTGAGAAAGTACAGCAAGCCACATCCTAAGGCTGCATGGTTACGTTTTTTGTTATTGCATTTTTATTTGTGAAATTCTACTCATCATTATTTTCTGGACCTTGAAGACTATCTTTCCCCTCTCTATCTTTTCTGTTTTGAGGAGCCCAGGATCAGAGAATTCTTGATTCCTCTCTTTTTTGTTAGGCGAAGGCATGAAGTTGTTGGTCTTGTGCATCCAAGAGCACATGTCCACGTGCTGAGTCGCAGCCGAAGAACAAACTGCAGAAGTTCTTCTCCTCAGGTTCTGGACTCTGTAAGCCACATTTCTCCCTTGCCATATGCTCCCTGTCACACTCTACCCAAAGAACAAGAGGCAGACAAGAGGGCCGGAGGTGAAGGGACTCGCTCCTTCCACCGGCTCCTGTTTCCCGTCAGCCTCTTCTCACACTCTGGCACGAAGTTGGTTCTACTTTCCAGTTTTTACCGTAATCTGAGCCCTGTGGGGTCCCTTGCAAGGTCCTGTGGCAGCAGTATTGGCAGGACAGCACCCTTTCCTGAGACCCGGGTCTCAGCTCTGCAGGACCTCTCTGCAAGCTGCTGTGTTCTAGTAAGTCCAGCCTCTTCCCTTTGTGTCCTCAGTCCTGGGGGTGCTGACTGGCTTTGAAGTTACCCCTGTGTGTTATTTCTGTGTCTCTGTGTCTTCTGAGTCCACTAGTACCTAGTCAATCAATTCCCTACATTCAATTCTCACTATTAAAATGACTGGCATGCTTTCTGTTTCCCTGACTGGCTCCCGACTGATCCAGCGTTCTTGTAAATAAATGTAAGGACAAAGATGAGAACCACCTGTGTGATATAGTTGAGGGATTATTTTCTATTGGTGATCATATTTTAGATAAAACTCTGAACTGTGGCAAAATGAGAAAAGCTTTCTTTGACTTAAAAGATGTTCAGATTGAGTATATTTACAAACCAAGGGAGTTGATTCTACAGAAAGAGAAGATGAAAAATACTAAAAACAGAGAGGATAATTGGTGTGATTCAGTCCCATAAGGATGAGCTTGGCATAGAAAAGATGGGAACTGTTCTTCCCTTGGAAGGAGGAGAAAGCAAAGGAGAGATGGGAAGAGGAGAATAAAAATATATTTGCAAGCAAGGAGAAGCAAGAGAATTCCTACTGTGTTCCTGGAGAGAAGAAATCGGGGCTATTGGAGAATGAGGAAGGTGGAGTGGGGTGAGGGTGAGTACAAAGAGAGTAATGTAAGCAGCAACTGATGAGAAAAATGTTCCAGAAACTCAAAATTGGTAGATGAGAGGTTGAGCAGCACTGCGGGCTTCAGATGGCAGGAATCTGTGGTAGAACAAGTGAGAGTGACAGAAAAGCTTTGGAGCTCTAAATGGGGTGTCTCAGGTGTCAGATGTGGATGACAGTGATGACACGGAGCCATAATCCGCCAGAAGGAGGGAAGAGATGTCACATATGCTTTCTTTTTAACCTCGTCTCACATCAAAGGCCTCCATATCCCATCCTGCCAGCTATTTAAGTTAACATCGTTTTGAGTTTCTCTATTTTTGTCATCTCAGCAAGTTCCATCGCGTGGTGAGCAAGCCTGGAGAAGCACTTCCAGGGCAATTAGCTTCCTCGCCCAGTCTGGGACATGGGGACTTCCTCATCACCGTGGGGACCTTTGCACCTAATGGTGCTTGGGGGACCCGAGAAGCTTTACTTCCCAGTGAAAGAGGCTAAAATGAGGGACTCTGGAAATGTGTGTGTAAATGGAACTCTTTTCCTCAATTAAACCCAGGTATATTTCCAACTTACATTACAATTTTGTCACTGTTTATTTTTAATCTCCCATTCTGTTCCTCTCCCACCCACCTCACTGCCCCTGGTTTTGTTGTTATGTGCAAGCACGTCCTCAAAGGGATTTCACCTTGATGCTTTCTCGAATGGCTCAGAAGAAATGTGAAGAAATCATCCCAAATTTTTCATTTCAACTTTACATGTAGGGTTAGCTCCAGATTTTTCTGAATGTGACCCTTGTTAAGACACTCACAGAGGTGGTCCTGGATTGGACATTTGTTCTTCTCTCCTCTTTTTCATTCATGGTGACACCTAAACAAGAGGCATTTCTTTTTTTGCTCTTGATCAAAAGAATTAAAAGTTGTAGAAGGAATAAGTTCTAATATTTACAGCAGAGGAGGGTGACAATAGTTAACAACAGTGTATTGCATAGTTCAAAATAGCTAGAAGAGAGGACATGAAATGTTCCTAGCACATAAAAATGCACATACTCAGGCCATGGAAGCTCCACATACCCTGACTTAATCATTCCACAATTTATGCAGGTAACAAACAAAAAATATCACATGAGCCTCACTATCTGTACAAATATTACGTATCAATAAAAAATAAAAACAAAGGTTGTAATAGGACTATGAGAAGCATCAATTGAAGGTAATTTCTCTGTGAGCAGTCCCTGCCATCTTGTTTGCACTGTCCCTGGAGACCCAGAGCTTCACCAGGTCCTGCCAAGTGCCGTCCAGAGGGGGTGTCCGCTGGGTCTGCCAGGGGAGGCTGTTCGTCACCAACATCCCTCCCAGCCCCCAGGACCACAGAAGCTGTGGCTCTGGGTCCATCTTATAGCTATGGAGGCCTGCACAGCTGCCACTTACAGTGAGAGAGAGGGAGAGGGGAGGAGAGAAGAGGAGAGGAGAGGAGAGGAGAGGAGAGGAGAGGAGAGGGGAGGGGAGGGGAGGGGAGGAGAGCGAAGGGGAGGAGAGGGGAGGAGAGGAGAGGAGAGGAGAGGAGAGGGAGCCTTGAAATATATCTTGAAGGCTGCTGCAATGGTGAGAGGTGGACATATTCCTCCCTAATGCCAGGTGGATTAGCAGGTCCTTTCTGCCATTGGAGGGAGGGGGGAAGCAAAGCAGTGGGCATCCGAGCTCTTTGAGACAGTCCTCCAGGAGCCCACACTGCCTTGTCCTGTCTCTCTGCCATGTGCAGACGCTGGCAGGACACAGACCTGCAGTCATTGCCGGCGTGCACGGCATATGCTTCTGTGTGGGTGTTTGGTTTTTACCATACAGAGTGATCGTAACTGCCTGGCGCTGTGCCTCTTGGAGAGAGAGCTAGGAAACAACAGCAAAGGGGGTTTTCTTTCTCCCTCCCTCCTTCCTTCCTTCTTCCTTCCTTCCTCTTTTCTTTCTTTCATTCTTTTTCAAGCTGCTAGGAAAACAGGACGAGCGATGCTGTGTGGTCAGAGCCTGTGCACAAGGGAAAGCCCATTGTCCCCTGAAGCCTTCGCCCCGGGTCTGATGCGCAGGCTGGGCAGTGGCGCTGGGCTTATTTGCTTCGTCACTGCAAGGCCAGGGGGGTGCGCAGGCTCGTGCCGCTGGGTTTTCCAGAGACACCTGCACGAGACCTTTACAAAATTCCACGTCAGTTATTTAGTGAGTCCTTAAAAATCCTTCAGCGAGGATAGATTAATGAGGAAAGGACACGTCCTAAATCAAGTCATCCTTTTCAGAGGCAACGGGAGGGCACAGAGACTAGTGCGCAGGATCCACTGAAGCTCTCAGCTTGGGCTGTAAAGCTAAGGGGCACGTGCAGTCCCCGTGTGCCTGCCAGCCTCTGCGCCCACAACTCGAGGGCTCGCGATGGGCGCGCAGCTCAGGGGAAGCTTTTGAAACCAGAGAGTGGCTCAGATTCTAGCTCCAACTGTTGGCATTTGTGCTGTTTTGAGCAGGTTATTCCCCTTGCTGACCTCAGTTTCTTTCTTTGCCTCTGGGGATAATATTATAAGACGTGCCTGGAGGAGCTGCGGTGACAAATGGCACCATTTACAAATAGGCATGAGGCCCCATGCTGGCACCTACTTTGTGAATGATACTGCTACTCATAGCAATTTAGACATAGTTCTTTCATCTTATTTTTAATTTCTTCTCACAAAATGTTGACTTTTGGAGCTGTATTTTGTGAGAATGGAAAGGGGGAGGAACCAGGTCCTGAACTGTTCTAGTGACAAGGTAGTAGGTGAGTCCGGGAGCTGGAGGCTGAGTCACGGGCTAGACACCCCGCCACTGCCTGGGGACACCGGACACAAAGCCGGGCTTCCTGTGGCCTTCGGTGTCCTCAGGAGCAGAAAGAGAGCTTCGGTCTAAAGGATCATTTCGTTAGGGACATTGATTTAGAGCAAGGGCTCTCAACTAAAGGTAATTTTGCCACCCACGGGCAGTTAGCCAGGTCTGGAGACATTTTTGGTTGTCACAACTGGCGGATGCTACTGGTATCTAGTGGGTAGAGCCCAGGGGTGCTGCAAGACACCCTGTGATGCACAGGACAGTCCCATAACAGAGACTTCCCCAGCCCCAAATGTCAATACCACCAGCCCCAAATCAATGCCGTATTTTGATGAGGTGAAGTGAATGCAGCGTGTGTGTGTGTGTGTGTGTGTGTGTGTGTGTGTGCACGTGTGTGTGTGTGTGTGTGTGTGTGTGTGTAAAGAAACCTTACTTCAAGGATGGGCATGTCTTAGAAGTTGAGGGACTTATTCTTGACTTAGGAAAAAATCAAGAAGATAAAACTTTTGCACATATTTAAAATAATTATCTGCTAGTATGCTTTTCAGTGAAGAGCTTATGAAATCTGGATATGCACAATAGGTGTTAAAATTTTAACCAAATACATCACCTGCTGGAAAGATAATGTCTTGTTTTTTGAAAGAGGAAATAATTTCATATTTTGTCTCAAGAGCTTTTTTCACTTAGCCCACTCAGTTTTAATCTAGTTTTATTTGCTCACCTAAACATATCATTGTTGAAAACAATTGAAATTTAAAATGTTTGATATGAACTATCCCCTCCTCCCTCCTTTCCTCCTTGTCACTATATCAGTGTGTAACTAAATCTGGTAATAATTAAGCTCCATCCAGATGGAAGGGTGGACACCTACTAACAGAATCACCCACAGATGCTGCATAAAACCCGTCTGGCCAAGAGAAACAAGCAGCTTAGCTGTTCTGTAGGTAAAACACATTTTGCTGTGGATGCAAGGAAACGTCTTGTTAAGATTGCCTAGCTTTCATAAATGAAAATGTCCTCATTTCCCGTTTTTTTCTCTATTTGCCATATGCCATATTTAAGGCATATGGGTGACTTAAGAGTGACAGTTAGTTATAGAGCAAGGCTGCATATAGCTGGCCAGAGTGAGACTAGGGGCCAGATGATAGTCTCCCTCTCAATCTCTCTCTCTCTCTCTCTCTCTCTCTCTCTCTCTCTCTCTCCCTCTTTATCTTGTCCCTTAGCTTGGTTTTAGTTCTGTCATATTTAAAGGAATAGGAGTAGGTGCTGTGAAGAACCCAGGGAGATATTTACCTTGAAGGTTGCACTGATTTGTGTTATGTATAGATTTGAGTCCCCTCCATAGAACAGCTGGACTATATCGGACCCTGGCTGTCCTTAGAAACTACCTTAATCTCAGACTAATCCCATTAGGAGATGACTTCTTGCTGCATTCCAGAGAATATCAAAGTCTGAGCCAGTCTTTCTAGACCTTTCTGGACTCATTTTCTATCTAATCATTCAATTCGAGTCTTTGAGTGGCTGCCAAGTGCCAGGCATCACTTTAGAGTTTTCTACCCATCGCTGCCATTTCCCTACCTGTAGAACCTTGGATAATTCATTTTACCTCTCCTTGTTCCAATTTCCCCATCTAAAATGAAAAAATGACATGGTAAATTCCTTGTTACTTAATCTGCACTCTCCTGCTTCCTGCATGCCTTGCATCTTCTGGCAGAAGTGGCCTTTCAGGGAGCTCTGCCGTGCTGACCGGGAGGGTCTGTGAAGATCGTGCCCCTGATAGAGAAGTCTAGTCTATGCTCTGTCTCCCTGGGTTATTGGCACAGGGTTTGGCCTGTGAGTAAGTTCCAGCACGAGGGGTATGTGTCCCTGGGCACATGGCCTGGGGTCCTGACTGCTGCCACGTATTTCACATAACCGTGCTGGAATTAAATTCGAAACTTTTTGGTATTCTAATAATAGCCTATGCCTTTGCTTATTTTTATGCCCCTGCCATGGCTGCCAAGTTTTTGCTTGGAGTGAAATATGAGTTAAAACTATATACCGGAATGGTATTAATTATAGCACCCTGAATAGTAACGAAAAGCTGCACTGCTAAAATTACTAGTTAATCACATACAAATAGTGCTTGCTGTCAGCTTTTTATAGCTAAAATTGGGACTAAGTTGGGCTGTGGAACAGTGAAAATGTTTGGAGCTTTTATGTTCTCCAAGAACCAATAACGCAAGTAGGTTTATCCAAAGACTAGAGGAGCAAGGGCTGTAAATGCAGCTTTCCAATGTGAGGTCGAGTTTCCTGTCCCCTCTGGGACATAGTGTCTTTATCTGTAATTGAAAGATCAAAAAGAAAATACAACCTCATAATGCTGTTGAGGTTGCTCCTCAACCTCATAATGCTGGTAGGAGGAGTAACTCATTAAAATATTTAAAGCATGTTGAAAGTTTTACCCTATAAATAACTAACTCTGCTTTTTAAAAAAAATATTCTATCATCAAGCTATAACAAGCAATGGTATAATTAAATATAGTTTAGATTTTACTAATGCTCCAGGCTCTTGGCCCTGTTTTTTAAAGAAAGTTTCCTTCACAAAGAAAGTGAATCAAATCCCAGAGAGAAATAATTATTTCTTGGCAGGGACAAAGGAGATAACAAAAGTTGACATTATGATTTAATAATAACTAATTTGAGTTAATTCAAAATTGTCTGTGAAACTTAAAAAAAGCTTCAGTTCTAAAATGAAAACTGTCTCACAATCAAAGAGGTATGTAAAATTTAATTTCTTGGTAAAATGAATAAATAAATAAACAGAGGTTCATGGGCTGCTATATAAGCTTTCTAGAATAATGTGGGCATAGTTCCTTCTTCTCTCTTTAAAAGATCCTGGTTGATTTGCCAAGCTCACTTCACATTAAACATTAACAGACAAAGCTTAAGAGAGTCCCATCAACTGCTAATGAAGATACCTTTTGATATTGTTCCCCCTAGATAGTAGCATTGCCTTTTAAATGTAATTGGTTTTATGAAGCATCACAAAATTGCTGAGCCATCCCCGCAAGTCTGAAAGGAAAGGTCTTGGCCTCACACACTGCTTGGCAATATCCAATGGCTGAGTTACATCAATGCATTCACTAGCAGAAAGCGGAGAGTATACTGGAAGCCTCAGACATGCTGCCTTGATACCATTGGCTCATGTTTAAGAGAAGCAGGTAGCTTGGGAAGTTAGAATAGCCACTCGACCAACACAGATTTTGTGTGTTTGGAATAGAAGGAAGGTGTGAACTTATTTCTTCTACAAGGAAGAGTAATTTTACCCAAAGTTGTTTCCCTCCCAGGACCTCTGCTCCATTTTCCTTTTCCTGGCACTTGCTACTACCAGGTGAGCATTTTTGATCATTATGATTTGAGAGCTTAATAACATTCTCAGGAAGTTATAAACAGGGTCATCCCTTTGCAAAGAAAATGGGTTAAAATCCCCAAATAACAGAAAGAAAACTAATATCATGGCCTCCTAGGGTCCTTTCTCTGTCCTCTGTAGATACAGGGGCAACCTCCTGTGACCTGGGGTTCAGGGAAGTCCCTGGCTAGTCAGGAGAATTTGGTTAGACTTGATATAGATTCTGTTCCAACTTTGAGTCTCTGATCTAGCAATTTGTCTCTATCGTTTCTCCTGTGTCCATGTCCTCATCTGTTATCATTACACTTGGGTGCTGACATTTGAAAAAGAGATAATATGTTGTAAAAATGTTTACAAAGGGCCTTCCTGGTATCTTAGTTCTTCAAGAACTTAGGATCTGCCATGCCATAATCATCCTTCTTGGAAGTCCAAGTTCTGTTACTGGACACTAGACCCTGTGTGGTGCTCCTCGTCTTTGTGTCTACTGGGTGCTCTGGCTCCTGACTGCCATGAGATCGTCCTGGCAGTTCTGACACAAATCTCACACATCTGGCATCATCTTTCCCAACAACAGGCCTGTGAGATAAGTCTATGTCAGTGTTTTCTGAAGGGCAGTCCCAGGACCACCTGAGGGCCACCTGTGTCAGAACCATGTGGGATGCCTGTTAGAAGTGCAGACATCCTATGCCCTCCAACAGATGCCCTGAATCAGAGCCTCTGGAGATGCATTCCCAGAATGGACATTTCAACCAGCTGTTCAGCACATTGAGATCAACATACATGCCAGGGTGTGAGCCACCGGATTATATGTGGAAAGTGGAGCTGAGACACAAACACACAAAACAGAGGTGTTGTGGATACTCTCGCATACGAAGTTTTGAGGGGGTAAGATGTGTGTTCTCTTTAGATCATGATAGTGATCAGAACAATGAAAGTGGCAACCCATTATGAGGGGACTTCAAAAGGTTCGTGGAAAAATGTCATTAAAAAATAAAAAAAATACAAACTTTATTTCTCAACATAAGCTCCATCAAGTTCAAGACACTTTTGTAAATGATGATACCAGTCATTTAGTCTATCTCTAAAGAACTGAGAGTCCTAGGAATTTAACCATATCATTTTCATTGGTATCCATTCATAAAGAGTTGTAGTTTCCTTTTGTGGGTGTCCTTTTGCTCTGATTTTTCACACTTCTGGAGTTCTTTTGCTGATTCCTTCTCATCTGGCCTCTGGATCAAGTCCTGGGAAACCCTAAGATTCCACTAAAAGACTCCTAGAACTGATAAATAATTTCAGCAAATTCACAGGTTACAAAATAAATGTACACAAATCAGTAGCATTTCTATGTACTAATAACAGTCAAGCTGAGAGTCAAATCAAGAACCCAATATCATTTACAATACCTGCAAAGAAAGTAAAATACTTAGGGATATACATAACCAAGGAAGTGAAAGACCTCTACAAGGAGAACTACAAAACACTGATGAAAGAAATCATAGATGACACAAATGGAAAAATATCCCATGTTCATGGATTGGAAAAATCAACATTGTTAAAATGACCATACTGCCAAAAGTGGTTTACAGATTCAATACAATTCCCATCAAAATACTGTCGTTCTTCATAGAGCTAGAAAAAATAATCCTAAAATTCATATGGAACCAAAAAAGAGCCCGAATAACCAAAGCGATCTTAAGCAAAAAGAACAAATCTGGAGGCATCACATTACTTGACTTCAAATTGTACTACAAGGCTATAGTAACCAAGACAGCATGGTACTGGTATAGAAGTAAAGACATAGACCAATGGAACAGAATAGAGGACTCAGAAATAAAACCATATAGTTACAACCAATTGATTTTTGACAAAGCACACAAAAACATACACTCAGGAAGGAAGCCCTATTCAATACACGGTGCTGGGAAAATTGGATCGACACACACAGAAGAAAGAAACAAGATCTCTATCTCTTGCTATATACAAAAATTAACTCAAGATGGATTAAAGACCTAAATGTAAGACCTGAAACCATAATAATTATGGAAAAAACCATAGGAAAACCTCTTCTAGACATCAGCCTGAGCAAAGGATTTATGACTAAGACCCCAAAGGTGAATACAGCAACAACAAAAATAAATAAATTGGACTTAATTAAATTAAAACATTTCTACACAGCAAAAGAAATAATCAGCAGAGTAA